>NC_040083.1:54984009-55290740 GCF_003369695.1 Bos indicus x Bos taurus | reverse complement strand
TCTGCCCTCTGATGGAGAATGATAAGAGGCTTATGGAAGCTTCCTAGTGGAAGAGACTGATTCAGGTAGAAACTGGGTCTTGTTCTCATTGGGGGGGGCCATGCTCAGTAAATCATTAATCCAATTTTCTGTTGATGGGTGCAGCTATGTTCCCTCCCTGCTATTTACCTGGGTCCAAACTATGGTGGCCCTTAGTTTGGTGGCCCAAACTAAGACTTCCCTGGTGGCTCAGGCAGTAAAGCCTCTGCCTACAATGCAGGAGACCTGGGTTCAATCCCTGGGTCGGGAAGATCCTCTGGAGAAGGAAATGGCAAACCCACTCCAGTACTCTTGTCCGGAAAATCTCATGGATGGAAGAGCCTGGTAGGCTACAGTCCGTGGGGTCGCAAAGAGTTGGACATGACTAAGCGACTTCACCTTACCTAAACTATGGTGGAAGTAATGAAGACAATGTTGACCTCCCTCAAAAGATCCCTTGCATGTACTGCTACACTCTGTGCCCCCAACCCTGCAGCAGACCCCCACCAACCCGTGCCTCCGCCCCCGAGACTCCTGGACATCCACAGGCAAGTCTGGGGGCAGTCCCCCGTGGGATCACTGCTCCTTTCTTCTGGGTCCTGGTGCACAAGGTTCTGTTGTGCCCTCCGAGAGTCTATTTCCTGAGTCGATTTCCCAGTCCCGTGTAAGTTCTGGCAGCTCTATGGTGGGGTTAATGGTGACCTCCTCCAAGAGGGCTTATGCCATACTGAAGTCTGCTGCACCCAGAGCCTCTGTCCCTGTGGCAGACAACCGCTGAGCCGTACCTCCACAGGAGATGCTCAAACACAGTTCTGTCTCAGTCTCTGTGGAGTCCCTGGGTCCTGGTGCTCACAAGGTTTGATTGAGCCCTCTGAGTGCCTCTGGCAGGAATGGGGTTTGATTCTAAATGTGAATTCGCCCCTCCTACCATCTCGCTGGGGCTTCTCCTTTGCCCTTGGACATGGGGTGTCTCCTCACAGCTGCTCCAGCGCCTACCGTCTTATTGGGGTTTCTCTGACCTTGGACGTGGAGTATCTCCACACGGCGGTGCAGTGAAGTGCAGCCGCCACTCCTGACCTTGGATATGGGGTATCTCTTCTCAGCTGCTTGATGCTCTAGCGCTAGCTGGAGTGTATTACAAACTGTGAGTGTATTGCAAACGTATTTGGATACATTGCATTATTTTCAACAAGTTATCTGATAGGACTAGTGTCCACTTGAATATGTTTTGAAAATATTTACCTAATTAAATTCCTCACCTAACAGACTCATATAGTTTATTTTCGTCATCTTATTTGAGTAAAACAAGGTGCATGTTAAGTCACTTCAGTTGTGTCAGACTCTTTGCAACCCTATGGACTGTAGCCCACCAGGCTCCTTTGTCCATGGGATTCTCCAGGCAAGAATACTGGAATGGTTTGTTGTGCCCTTCTCCAGGGTATATTCTCAACCCAGGGATAGAACCCACGTCTCTTATGTCTACCTGCATTGGCAGGCAGGTTCTTTATCACTCGCGGCACCTGGGAATTTACTCTAATTTCTTATTGATTTTTCAGTAGGAAAGTGACTGCTGCTGTATTAGTTAAGACTAAAAAAATAAACAGACCCAAAATGTAATGGCTTGCTCACATAGAGGTCAGGTTTTTTCCTAAGGTGGTAAGTATCAAAAACTGTGAAAGTCTGAGATCCTACTCTATTCACAAGCTCACGAGTTAGCCTACCACAGATTTCTGGAAGCTGGCAGAAGACACAAAATGTCCAGGTCAGAGACAAATGACCTGATTACTCATGCCACAGAAAGCAGAATGAGCTTCATGTTTGTGTCATTTTCCCGTGTTCTCCAAGTCCCACAGGGCAATGTGAAGTGTCCCACGTGAACACTGCACACAGGGTGGGTCTGAGTTAAGGAAAGAATCCTTCAGCTTAGGGAGCATGCATCTTTCATAGTGAGTTGCAAGCAAAGATACTTTTTGCCCCAGAGGGAGATATTATATTAACTACACTGGACAATAAAGCAACCTGTGCTTTGCTTCTGTGGGGGACACTATCTCCATCTTCTGAGGCTGTTCACTATCTTTACATCTTTGAAAAGATAGCCTGAAAAAACAGTGGCCAATGCTTCTGCTCACAGGACATGGAGAAACATGAAAGGCCCATGGAGAATTTTCTCCCAACATTTCAGGGTATGAAAGTGAGTAGGTATTCTACTCCACAGAGTTATTCAGAAATCAGACTGATGGTGACTCTTTACACATGCTTCTGAGGCACAGTGGGAGGAATGGGTGTCACGATTCCAGACATCAGGAAGGGGAAGGGTGTGGAAGAGCATATGAGGATGGTTTTCTGAGCCATGAGTCAAAGTGGTGCACACCACTTCTTACTATTCTGTCCCTCAGATGTGGGCACTTGGGCACATGGCCACACTACACTGCAGAAGGAGAATGGGAAAGGAAGTCACACTTTGTGCCCCGGAATGGGAGAAGAGGTTTGGAGGACACCCAGAAGTCTCTACCACATTGCCAGTTTTGATAGTGATTTAGCTACAAGTTTCTCTGTTTTCATCTCAAGGAAAAAATTAGTAAACCTACTCATAAATACTTTAGAGATGGGTCTTTTATACTTTACAGCATCATAGAATTTTAGAATTGGAAGAGTCTTCAGAACCATATTTTTAGTCCATCCACCCTTCAGTTTAGGGGTGAAGAAACTGAAATCAGAGAAGGTAAATGGCTTAGCTGTGTGACTTCCTAAACATAGTTGGTTAGTTGGCTGAGTTGACATTTCCAGACCTCTGTGCCACTGCTGCACTTTGACCTGTGCCAAACTTGTAGGCTCATGGGACTTTTTTGTATATTAAATTATCATTCCCTAGTGATCTGTTTTTTATATTTGGTATTTTGATAATCAGTAATCAGGATATATGTATATATATATATAATTTTATTGAGGGATATAATTGATTTACAATGTTATGTTAATTTCTGCTGTATAGCAAAGTGACTCAGTTATACATTTATACTCTTTTTCATATTCTTTTCCATTATAGTTCATCAGAGGATACTGAATATAGTTTCCTGTATTATACAGAAGGATCTTGTTGTTTACCCATCCTATATATAACACTTTACATCTGCTAATCCCAATCTCCTGATGATTGGTATTTCTTAAATCACTGAGTGTGTATGTGAATTGTTCATTCATTTATTCATTTAAGAAATATTTATTGAGCCCTATAATGACAGACACTACTCTAGTTACTGGGAATGCAGCTGTGAGTGGGCCAGGCAAGGTCATATTTTCATAGACCTAATATGGAGGTGATATTCTGTGATATTTAGAATACAGTTGAGTCTTCAGCATGAGAGACACTATGGTTCATTTATGATGCAAGTCTTCATGTATGGATTTAAAAATTTTTCACTTCTTATTTTCAGCTTAAAGCAGACTACACAAAATTTACAGTGTTTTAAGTTTCATCACAAATAGTTTATAGCAAGACTCCCTTTGTATTTATATAGGAACTAACCTTTTAGAATAAGCTTATGCATTATTTCTATAACAAATAAGTTATAATTTTTTGTTGCATTTGGGTGGATGGTTTTTATTATGCTAAAGACAGAGGTCTATTTCAAGTCTCAAAACTGAGTGGAATATTTTTTAACAGAAATCTCATTCACATGTTTTGACTTATCAGAGCGTTTTATGTTTACTTAAAAAATTTCTTTTTGTTCCCTAGAGAAGTCCATAATGTACTCAGTACAAATTGAACATCAGAACTATAATGTAGTCAAATGAGAGAATAAAATTCAGGAGAAACTGTTAAGTCTTGCTCTTTGAAAGAAAAATCTATGTTCTTATATTACATTGTGCATATGTATTATGGAAATATCTGAAAGATACACAGCACACCATGCACAAAACTATTGTTTATGAACAAGTGTATATAATGCAGTTTATTGAAAAAGGGTTCAATTTAAAGTAATAGTGCATGAAATAAGCATAATGTGGCATGCTGCAAAGAGGTCTAGATTGTGAGTGTCAGGAATTAGAATCTAATCCTGATGATGTTTAAAACAGACTATACAATATAAGTATTTGTATAGCATTTTATGGTTGACAAAGCTTTTTAAAAAAATTAACAATAGATAATATTCATTGAACACTTACCACATGCCAGATATGGTGATGTCATTCATTTAATTCTCTCAACATCTCAATGAAGTGTTTACTCCCTCTCACCACCCTACTCTCCAACCTCATTCTCCTGGGGATCTGATCCACAGACTGCTTGGACCCCTCTCATCCCAGACTGGGACACTAGGGAAAGCCTCTGCATCCCTCTGGAAACACGGTTCCCTCCTTTCGGAATTCAACTTTGGTTACATGGTGCTGATTAGTTGATGGTATGGGGAAGGTTACCTGAATACATAACCACGTTGTTTTTCAATTTCTGTGTCTCACCAGGGTCAATGGAAGAAGTAGACAGGCCTACAGTTCTCCAGGGCATTCATGCCTAGATTAACCTATTTACAGACCTCATAAAATCCTCTTCTTTGTTGCTTCTTTAACTTCACCCCTGTGCTGACCCAGAGGGGGTCTCTACCCTCACCCTGCCTGGGTGGTCCCCAGTGTTGCCTATTTCTTTGTGTCCAACGCAGAATTGCACATCTGCCACCTCCCATTAACATGTCATTATAAAACAGTGAGTGGGTTTCAGTTCCTGGCCAAATTATTTGACACCAGTGCATGTCTTCCTTGGAAGTACTCCAGTTCTATTTTATTTTTTGTTTACTTCCAAGTGTGTACAAACTGTCTATGCTTTCTTGATCCAAATTGTACAAAGACTGAGGTATTTACTTCCCATTATATCTTCATGTTTCCCCACCCTCCCATTCTTGTAAGGTTTTTAAATGTCAGCTTGATTTTCTTTACTTATGCCCATTTATTTCTCAGTTACCATTGGACGACCTTTTATATCATGTTCTTTTCCTTTTGGTAAATTCTATCATATTACATTAATTGTAAAATGTATATTTTTTCATGTTTTTAACATGTCTGAAACAGCATGCACATCACAGTGGTTGCCGTCTTTCCATTAGCTATAGCACTTTAAAAATTTCTTCATGGAACATAAAGAGTTCCTGGATTTGATATTAAAGCTAATAAAGTCATAACAAATGAAGAGTTTGCAGTTTGTACAATGAGGTACCACCTCATACTGGTCAGAATGGCCATCATTAAAATATCTACAAATAACAAATGCTGAAGAGGGTATGGAGAAAAGGGAACCCTCCTACACTGTTGATGGCTGTAAGTTGGTACAGCCACTATGAAAATAGTATGGATGTTCCTCAAAAAACTAAAAATAGAGTTGCTGTATGATCCAGCCATCCCACTCCTTGGCATATATCCAGACAAAACTATAATTTAAAAAGATAAGTACACCCCTATGTTCTTAACAATACTATTTACAATAGCCAAGACAAGGAAACGATCTAAATGTCCATCGATGGAAGAATAGATAAAGATGTGGTACATATATATGATGGAATACTACTCAGCTATAAAAAGAATGAAATAATGCCATTTACAGCAGCTTGGATACATACAGAGATTATCAAGCTGAGTGAAGTAAGTCAGACAGAGAAAGACAAGTACCATATGATATCACTTATATGTAGAATCTAAAATATGACAAGAAATTATCTATGAAAAACAAACAGATTCACAGACATAGAGAACAGATTTGTGGTTGCCAACAGATGCAAATATTATATACAGAATGGGTAAGCAACAAGATCCTACTGTAAAGTACAAGGAAATATATTCAATATCCTGAGATATTGGGAAAGAATATGAAAAAAAATGTATAGGTCACTTAATTGTTTTTGTCTTCAGTTATGCTATCTTAACTTCAGTCACTCAGTCGTATTTGACTCTTTGCAACCCCATGAATCGCAGCACGCCAGGCCTCCCTGTCCATCACCAACTCCCGGAGTTTACCCAAACTCATGTCCATCGAGTCGGTGATGCCATCCAGCTATCTCATCCTCTGTCGTCCCCTTCTCCTCCTGCCCCCAATCCCTCCAAGCATCAGAGTCTTTCCCAATGAGTCAACTCTTCACATGAGGTGGCCAAAGTACTGGAGTTTCAGCCTCAGCATCAGTCCTTCCAATGAACATCCAGGACTGATCTCCTTTAGAATGGACTGGTTGGATCTCCTTGCAGTCCAAGGGACTCTCATGAGCCTTCTTCAACACCACAGTTCACAAGCATCAATTCTTTG
The DNA here is from genome assembly GCF_003369695.1 of Bos indicus x Bos taurus. NCBI lineage: Eukaryota > Metazoa > Chordata > Mammalia > Artiodactyla > Bovidae > Bos > Bos indicus x Bos taurus. The sequence goes on along the minus strand of NC_040083.1, from coordinate 55,284,436 downwards.
GCACTCAGCTTTCTTCACAGTACAACTCTCACATCCATACATGACTACTGGAAAAACCATAGCCTTGACTAGATGGACCTTTGTTGGCAAACTAATGTCTCTGCTTTTTAATGTGCTATCTAGGTTGGTCATAACTTTCCTTCCAAGGAGTAAGTGTCTTTTAATTTCATGGCTGCAGTCACCATCTGCAGTGATTCTGGAGCCCCCCAAAATAAAGTCTGACACTGTTTCCCCATCTATTTCCCATGAAGTGATGGGACCGGATGCCATATCTTCATTTTCTGAATGTTGAGCTTTAAGCCAACTTTTTCACTCTCCACTTTCACTTTCATCAAGAGGCTTTTTAATTCCTCTTCACTTTCTGCCATAAGGGTGGTGTCATCTGCATATCTGAGGTTACTGATATTTCTCCTGGAAGTCTTGATTCCCGCTTGTGCTTGTTCCAGCCCAGCGTTTATACCATCTTAAATTCATGAATTTGGCTAGACAAACCTCTAAGATCTTGGTCACCTCTAATATTCAGATTTGAAATAGATCCAATTTTATTTTTAAATGTTTAAATAGTTTAAAAATACTGTCCAGTGCAGGTAATATGAGCACATGGCATAAAATTTAAAAAGTAGCATAGGAAATATAAGGAAAAGTAGCTTTCCATCTATTGCCCCAGCCACTCACGTCTACTCCCTAGGGTAAATACTGCCGCACTCTTGTGTGCGTGTTCCAGTGACATTCTACGCATATAAAGCCAATAGATGTGACATTTTCAAATGCTCAACCATGAATTCACACTTGCATCTCCAATACCAATCCTACAATATAGGACTCAGTCTAGTTTTCTCCTTTTCAAATTTGTAGCTCCCATCTACAACATCATTCACAGTAAGCATCAATCTTTATAAGCAATCTCTTGGGTCATCTTCCTTCTATTTTAGGAGCATCCTTGTCAACTCACCTGTCTGACACTCTGCTCTAAGCTGTTTTCCCTACTGGCCCTTCCCCCATGTTCATGCCCTTCTCATCCCTGACATTTGGGTTCTGACATCTCACACTGGTAGGCTTGGCAGATAAAATAAAGGACATCTAGTTAAATCCAAATTTCAGGTAAATGATCAATTTTTTTTAGTGTGTGTTCCAAATATTGTGGCAAACAAGCTTACATTAAAAATATTAATAATTCATTGATTGAAATTTAAGTTTAACTAGACTTCCTTTTTTTTTATTTGCTAAATTTGGCAACCTCACATACAGGGCCACCCATCAGGACCCAGTGTGGAACCTTCCTCACTTCACTGGAGTTTTAACATCCCAAGCTGAATTACTCTCTCCCCCACTCTCTCTGCCTTACTCAGCCCTACCTAATGAAAAAAAAAAAAGAGAGAGAGGAGGGGGGAGGCATGAAAAGGGAGAAATGAAAGGAAGAAAGAGGGAAAAGAAAAGAAGACAGTGAGGGGAAGAGGAAGAATACATTAGGTTTTTAAAATTTAGATTTATGAAATTAAATTTTGATGATTTATTACAAAACACAGAGACAAAAATTCTAGCTAGATTCAAGGAATATTAAACTATATCAATAAGAACTACACTGAGATATATAATTGAATCACTTTTCTGTACACCCGAGACGAATGCAATATTATAAATCAACTATACTTCCATTTTAAAAGAGAACTATACTGAAGAGATAATTTTGGAAATTCAGGAGGGTTATCAACTCCTGTTTGGGGCAAAATTTATTGTTGGTGCTTACCACCTCCCCATTCAGGAAAAAAAATATAATGCAGAAAAAATATTTCAGGGTAATGAGCCTTCTTTATAATTACAAGGAAGGAACATATGCATTGTACAAAACACAGAAAGAAGGAATAGTTTTCTTTCTTTCCTAATAGCTGTGGGCAAATGGGACATCAATGGAAAGAACATAGCTGGGAGCTCCCTCTGTCCTGCATAAGGTCTTACGATGGCTGTGGAGGAAAGGGGAACTTAAGGGGGAAAAAAATGTGGGCTTTTCAGCCAAACACAACCTAGCTCCAAAGTTTTGTTTTCTACTTATTACCTAGGGCAGGGGATAGGTTATTTAGTCTTCCAATAACTATTTCTTCTCCTGTTCAAACAATGCAGGTAATGGAGGGGATCAAAAAGAGTAAAACAGAACAGAGGTTCTCAAAGTGTGGCTCTCAGACCGGCCTCAAATAAGATCTCGTTAGACTTGTAAATTACTGTGTGCTTAGTCACTCAGTCATGTCTGACTCTTTGCGACCCGGTGGATGGTAGCCCTCCAGGCTTCTCTGTCCTGGAGGAAGACTTGTCCAGGAGTGGGTCGCCATGCCCTCCTCTAGGGGATCTTCCCAACCCAGAGATCAAACCCAGGTCTCCTGCATTGCAGGTGGATTCTTTACCATCTGAGCCACTGTTATAAATTACTAGCCCCACCCTAGACCTTCAGAATCTGACCTATGGATTCTTCGGTGTAATGAGTCCTTCAGGTGATTATGGCACAACTAAAAATTGAGAACCACTGAGACAGAAGTCCCTATTTACACGGAGTCCATGTGCAAAGTGGTAACTAGCTTTAAAAGCATGTTTGTTCTTTATCTGTTGTCTTTCCTTGTTTCTCCAACTCTATTTTTTCATTAGAATTTATGTGTTACCTGCACCTTATCTGTTAAAAGGAAAAGAGGACTGAGAGGGGTGCTTGGGGAGAGGCTGCTCTGCTGAGTCTGACTCATGCCTCACGATCCTGACACCCACCCCCTGATGCTCTAGAAGTCTCCAGGGCTCCTGACACAGGCCACTGCCCTGTGCCCAAACACTATCCAACCAACTCCTGTCAAACCTGAAGAAGAGGACAAGGAAGAATTCTTGCAGCAAGAATTTGTTCTCAGGGTCCAATCTGCACTTGTGACATCCTCCCGTCTCTCCAATCTACCCTCTTCACTGCACTGGGCCATCTTCCTAAATAAAATATCAGATCCTTACCACTGTTCTACTAAAACCTTTGTAGGAGCCATAAGATTTTGCCCTTAAGATTTGGCAAGGCAAGATTTGGCAAGATATGTAAGGCAGTTCACAGTCTGACCCCAAAGGGCCTCTTCACCCTCATGCATCTCTCTCTTTCTGTATACCCCACCTCTCCCTAACCCCCCCTCACTTCTCCTCACCCCTAATTGGGACACTGATGAAAAGAAAACAGCTGGGAGCTCCCTCTGTCCTGCATAAGGTTTCAGGATGGATGTGGAGGAAAAGGAGAAGGTGAAGGGGAAAAAACATAGACTTTAAATAAACCAAACACAAGCCAGCTTACAACACACACAGGCACATGCTGAACTTGGCCAGCTGGAAAAGCCAGTGGCCAGACAGCACTTCCTGGAGAATATCACCCTTAGCTGATCATGAAGTACATAGAAGAGGAACAGATGTGAGACAGCGCAGGAAACTACAACATGAACTAATGGGGATCATTTCTGAAGTTTAAGTTACTAGGGGAAGTGTGGAGATAGGTAAAGCTGGAAAAGCGGGCTCAGGGCAGTTCTTTAATGACTTGCTCAATGTCCAACAAAAATCAAGCTGCACATCCATATGCAAATTTAAGACTAGATACATTAGGTTGTTTTTGTTTGGGTCTTAGTAATGGGCTTCCCTGGCTGCTCAGCCGGTAAAGAATGTGCCTGTAATACAGGAGACCCCAGTTTGATCTGTGGGTCGGGAAGATGCCCTGGAGGAGGGAATGGCAACCCATTCCAATGTTCTTGCCTGGAGAATTCCTTGGACAGAGGAGCCGTGTTATTTTCTCCCTTAAATAGCTGAAGAAACTAAAACTCCTAGAAGATATGTCATTGACCCATGGGATGTTCACACTATAAAATTGTAAATAGATACCTTTCCAAGCCAATGCCATGCTCCTAACTGCTACATTCTTCCGCAACCAGGGCTTTGACTGTCTTTTAAAAATCAGAGCTTGACTTCAAATTTGGAGTACAACTCTGGATCCAACTCAAAACCTTTTCACTGAGGTCCTCAATTTAGAGGAATTACTGTTTTGACCTTAAGAGAATTATTTCCTTGTTATTGGAAGCTTAATTGTTTGTTATTATTTGTTCCTTAACCATGCTGGCTAAGAGTAATCTGAGATTTGCACAACTATTTATTTTGTGGATCTCCTTGATAAATTCTTGACAGAGGGCCTCCTCTGTCTGCACAGCTGGTATCAATATCCATAAAAGGCCATTTATTCAATTTGTCAGCTCTGTGAGTGTCAATTTCCTAGAGTGGTGTCTTTAGTGGCCTCCACTTATGTTTGAAACATTTTTATGAATGTATTTACTTCTGAATTCTTTTCTGAAAAGATGTGGAAAAAACAACCTTGAAAATAATATTTTGTTCTTGAAGAGCTGGGCTCTTGTTCTCAATCTTTTAGGAGTGGGTTGACAAAACTTACATCTAAGGAAGCACAGTGTAACCTTAAAGTGTAGGAAAAAAACAGAGAAATAAGTGTGTCAAATGTCTAACTGGACTTATTTGAAATGACTTAACAATGTCAATATTAATGAATATGATATTAATAGTAAAATGATGGCTGATAAGTAATTTTAGTTAAGTCTCTAAATTTTTTTAAAAGGTTTCCTTTCTACATTGGCAAAACTTTGCTATATACCTCAAGGGCAAAAAAGATTATTAATTCTTTTTTTCCTCCACTTAAAAATTATCAACATAAAGATACATCTTAAATTGGAAACTTTTTTAAATTAATGAAATTTGTCCTGCTAGATCTCTCGAACTTTCATGCCTTTGCAAGGCAAAAGATTTGGGTTGTTTCTAGAATTGATACAGAACTTACTCTACAGCAGTGAACCAAAAAATATTTGTTGAAGCAGTAAATGAAAGTATTATTAAACCAAATCAACCAGCCTAAAAATACATTTAGCTACTACTTCATCATTTTGCGTTGTGCACTATGTATATTGGGCTTCCCTGCTGGCTCAGGTGGTAAAGAATCCGCCTGCAATGCGGGAGACCTGGGTTCAATCTCTGGCTGGGAGGATCCCCTGGAGAAGTGAATGGCTACCCACTCTAGTATTCTTAACTGGAGAATTCCATGGACTGTATAGTCCATGGGGTCGCAAAGAGTCAGACACGACTGAGTGACTTTCACTTCACTACATATATTGGGGCTACCTTGGTGGCTCAGACAGTGGTAAAGAATCTGCCTGCCAATGCAGGAAACAGAGTTCAATCCCTAGATTCAGAAGATCCCCTGGATAAGGAAGTGGCAACCCACTTCAGTATTCTTCCCTGGGAAATCCCTTGGACAGAGGAGCCTGGCAAGCCATAGTCCTTGGGGTTGCAGAAGAGTCAGACATGACTTAGGAACTAAACAAAAACAACTATATATATCTTATAACATGGCTTCCATTTAAAATAAGTTAATTGCTACTTCTAGATATTTATTTTATAAAGTGGCACACGTGCAAAGCAAAACAGTATTGATACAGAAATACTCATTGCAGCATAGGATGTAATAGCCTCAGATTGAAGCAACTTAAATGTCTGCCTTTAGAAAACTAGTCATGTCCCTGTAATAGAATACTGTGTGTGTGTGTGTGTGTATGCTTAGTTGCTTCAGTCATATACAACTCTCTGTGACCCCATGGACTGTAGCCCAGAAAGCTCCTCTGTCCGTGGGATTATCCCAGCAAGAATACTAGGGTGGCTTGCCATTTCTTCCCCCAAGGGATCTTCCTGACCCACAGGTTGAACAAGCATATCCTGTGGCTCCTGCACTGGCAGGTGGATTCTTTAGAATTCGAACCACCTGGGAAACCCTATAATGTAATACTATGCAGTCATTATAAACAACTGGCATCTCTATATATCATTAAGTGAAAACAAAAGAGGAGTGCTTTTATTTTGAAACCATCTCAAACTTGCAGAACACCTGCAAAGATGATATGAAAACCTTGTTCTTTCCAAACTTTTCAAGAATAAGTTGCAGACATAATGTTCCATCACTTTTAATTACTTTTACTGTATATTTCCTCCTCCTCCCCCCACAAAAGAGCACTCTCTTGCTATACCATTAATCAAACATCAAAGTCAGGAAATTGGCATCAGTTTGTTCCAGCCACCTACTCCCCAGCCTCCTTTCCAGTTTTGTTAATTATATTAATAAAGTTCTATACAGTAAAAGGGTCCAGTCCAGAATCACACATTGCATTTAGCTGTCACTGAGTTTTAGTCTCTGCTCACTCTGTAACAGTTCCTCTTTGTCTATCCTTAACTTTCACGACCTTGATATTTTTGATAGTTGCAAGCCAGTCAATGTGTAGAATATCTCTTATTTGGGCTTGTCAGCTATTTCCTCATGATTAGATATAGGTTATGCAGAGTACATCAAGAGAAACGCTGGGCTGGAAGAAGCACAAGCTGGAATCAAGATTGCCGGGAGAAATATCAATAACCTCAGATATGCAGATGACACCACCCTGATGGCAGAAAGTGAAGAGGAACTAAAAAGCCTCTTGATGAAAGTGAAAGAGGAGAGTGAAAATGTTGGCTTAAAGCTCAACATTCAGAAAACGAAGATCATGGCATCTGGTCCCATCATTTCATGGGAAATAGATGGGGAAACAGTGGAAACAGTGTCAGACTTTATTTTTGGGGGCTCCAAAATCACTGCAGATGGTGACTGCAGCCATGAAATTAAAAGATGCTTACTCCTTGGAAGGAAAGTTATGACCAACCTAGATAGCATATTCAAAAGCAGAGACATTACTTTGCCAACAAAGGTCCATCTAGTCAAGGCTATGGTTTTTCCAGTGGTCATGTATGGATGTGAGAGTTGGACTGTGAAGAAAGCTGAGCGCGGAAGAATTGATATTTTTGAACTGTGATGTTGGAGAAGACTCTTGAGAGTCCCTTGGACTGCAAGGAGATCCAACCAGTCCATTCTGAAGGAGATCAGCCCTGGGATTTCTTTGGAAGGAATGATGCTAAAGCTGAAACTCCAGTACTTAGGCCACCTCATGCGAAGAGTTGACTCATTGGAAAAGACTCTGATGTTGGGAGGGATTGGGGGCAGGAGGAGAAGGGGACTATAGAGGATGAGATGGCTAGATGATATCACTGACTCGATGGACGTGAGTTTGAGTGAACTCCAGGAGTTGGTGATGGACAGGGAGGCCTGGCGTGCTGCGGTTCATGGGGTCGCAAAGAGTCGAACGTGACTGAGCGACTGAACTGAACTGATACATATTTGGCAAGTTATTCTGCTCATTGCATCCTTTCAGGTGACATGGGGTTTCAACTGATCTCATTATTAATGGTGTTAAATTTGGTCTCTTGATTACAGTGATGTCTGTCAGATTTCTCTACTATAAAGTTAATCATTTTCCCTTTGCAATTAGTACATATTAAGGACAGAGCTAGGATATGTATATATTTATTTAATCTATATTTATTGTGTAGTTTGGGATAGCCTTAATAGAGCATGGATTTTTATTCTGACATACTCTGAATCTAGCCAGGTACAGAAGTCCTGTTTTCCTTTCCTCATCACAGACAGTAAAAGAAATTAAATTCCCCCCATTTGTTTTCATTTTCTTGTTCTCATACAATTTTACTTCTAATTTTTTTAAATCTATATTCTTGAAAGAATATATTAAAGCAAGGACACCTAATGAAACAATGAGTGGGTTGTGAGAAGATGTAATAGACCTTCAATAGCTAACAAACTGAGCGACTTCACTTTCACTTTTCACTTTCATGCATTGGAGGAGGAAATGGCAACCCACTCCAGTGTTCTTGCCTAGAGAATCCCAGGGACGGGGGAGCCTGGTGGGCTGCCGTCTATGGAGTCGCACAATCAGACATGACCGAAGTGACTTAGCAGCTGCAACAGCAGCAGCTAATAGAAACTTCACACTTCTTAAGATCTAAAATATATAAGCAGTGACTACTAGAGATTAGATATTGGCTATTGTCCACCTAATAATCATTCTTGATCCCTCTTATTTTTTGCTAAAAGAACCCTGCTTTGTTCACATATGCATGCTTAGTTGTGTCTGACTTTTTGCAACCCTGTGGACTGTAGCCCTCCAGGGTCCTCTGGACATAGGATTTCCCAGACAAGAACACTGGAGTGGGTTGCCATTTCCTCTTCCAGAGAATCTTCCAAATCTAGGGATAAAACTCATGTCTTTTGCATCTCCTGCACTGGCAAGTGGATTCTTTACCACTGTGCCACCTGGGAAGCACTTTGTTCAGGAAGAGGTAAAACAAAACAAAACAAAAAACACCCTGGATCTCTGGGCGGTTAGGATCCCACCATCAGCAACTAGGGTTGATGGGTTTATATGGGCCAAGGTGACATTATTACTCTTGGCTTGTGATTGGTCTAGAAGTGGGCACATGACTCAGATATAGCCAATCAGTTCTAGGGTATAATGGGAGGCCTGGCAGAGAGAGTTTCCTTCCTGAAAGCTGCTTGAGAGAATGTAGATAATGCCCAAAGGTGCAATAGCCTTTTACAATTGCAAAGCAACAGCCAGAGGATAAATGCTATTTTTCAGGTGTGGTAGCATGAAAAAACAAGATCCAGGTCCCTGATTCGTTTTCGAGCTATTGACTAGATGCCAGCAACCACCTGCCTCGGGAGTTCTTGTTATAAGAGAAAAATAAAATGCCTGTTTGTTCGAGTCTCTGTGAGTCAGGTTTCTGTTATCTGGACTCAAACTTCAGCCTTTCTAACTGAAACTGTGATTAAAGAACTCTTCCATAGTCTCAATCTCTGCCAAGAAAATATCACTGCTAGCACTATGTCCTTCACTGCAAGACAGGAACAGGAGAAGTTAGGGGAATACCTAAGGGATCTCTTTTAGAATGACCACTAAGTAAATGAAAGTACAGAATGATGTGCATATGTTGCTTTTGTGTTTAAAAGGGATTGAATAATGTATTCATACTTTCCAGTACTTATGTATAGAAACACCTAAAGAATACACATGCACACATACCCACGCACACACACACACCCCTCCGCCACCACCTCTACTTAACTAAGGGCCAAGGCTGGGAGAAATGGGGTGAATCGGAGATGGTGTGGGAATGAGGAATCAAAATTAAACAGGAAATAGAAGGGTAATCTTATTATAGAAAATTTGAACATTGTGTCTACAAAAAAGACTTTTTTTGATGAGGATGTATTTCTTTTTATGCCATTTAATGACTGAATGGTTTGGGGCAAATCACTCAGACTCTCAGAATTTGTTTTTCCTACCCGTGAGAAGAGCAGTCAACAGTTTTCTAATTAAACTGTTTAATTTCTAGAACTATGCAATTCTATAACATATCATCAATTTTATCATAATATACAAAGTTAAATGATTACATTGAATAAGTTAAATGATTCCAGCTAAATTATCCCAACTGGAAATTCCCATCTGGACAACTTTACAATGGGTTGTTGGCAGCACATTTGGAGACAGGCTGGGAGTGAGTCAGATTAAACAATTCTAACTCGTTCCCATTACTAAGTGAAAAAGTGAGCATTAATCACTCAGTTGTGTCCAACTCTTTACGACCTGATGGATTGTAGCCCATGAAGCTCCTCTGTCCATGGAATTCTCCAGTCAAGAAAACTGGAGTAGGTAGCCATTCCCTTCTCCAGGGGATCTTCGCAACCCAAGGATCAAACCCCGTTCTTCCGCATTGTGGAAGGATTCTTTACCATCTGAGCCACGAGGGAAGGCGTCCCATTAATAAAAATTAAAACTATTCATACTATTTAGTACTGCAATCTCCCCTTGCCTATGGTTCCTGATTCTTTTACTCTGCTCTACTTTTTCTATTCTCCATAGCAATTGTGCCTTCTAACATCCCTAATAATTAACTTATTAATTATGCACTGAGTTAATGATCTCTCTTCCCACACCACAAACTTTGTTCACAGTGTGTTTCAGCTACTTGACATAGAGTAAGCACTCAACAAATGTTTGCTGAATGCGTGAAAGAATGAAGTCATGGTAGTGGTCCAGATCTATTTAAATGTCTAAACAAATTTTTACCTATAGTTGGGAAAAAAACATGAAAGATAGCAAATCATCAGTTACATTTAGATGGTTGGCTGGTTTGTCAGGAAAATGCACAGGCTCATAATTTGCCTGCCTGTTTGTTCTTGGCTCATCTTTATAACAGAAAATTATGAAGTAGAAGCAGGGATCTTAAGAACTAAATAATAGGAAGCAATCTAATAAAATAGTCTGCTTAATGTTAGTGCTAACTCAAATGTCCTCGGGTGCCAAGAGCTGTGCGTCTGAGAATGAGTCATTTTAAAGAGTTTACTCCCAAGGCTGAGAACTCAAGATTTCTGCCGCTTAAAGAGAGGAACTCAGGCCTTCTGCTTTCTTGGGCATCTGTTCAGGCTCCAAGAAAGGTTTCCTCATGTGAAAAGTGCCAGGCAACACACCTGCTCCTCATCTGTTTTTCATGTGGTTTTGCTCAGCCTGCCTCACTTGGTGGCTGAGTGCTGGGCTGCTCCGATGCCACCTGGCTGCTGCTGTTATCTTATGCTACCTAGACAGTGGTGCTGACCCATCCTCTACCTCAAATACAATTGGGTTCACTGCTCTACCTTCTGTCCTCTCTCCATGTCCCCCCACAGGGACAAGTGCCTGTCCCCTCTCGTGTCCCCCTCTTCTGTTGCAATGGTCATGGGAGAGGACCACCCAGCAGAACTGCTTGAAATTTCACTTAAATTTCTTTCTTCTTTCACTTTTGCAATTTAGTTTTCATCTTCCCAAGGCAGAGGCGTTTTCCTCTTACGTTAGGGTGGATTCCAGGACAGTGTCCTTATATGTAGAAGCACTGCTGCTTTTCCCTTTAAGCAGTTACTGAGTTTGCCCTCATCTATGAATCTCAACCTCCCTCTGTCTGTCTGTTACACACACAGACACAAACACAGACACACACAGATACACATACACACACACATCCTACAATCTTGCTTCCATAGTCCCCTTTCCTCAGAAGTGTGTCAGACCTATCTACATATATCTGAACTACAACAGTGGATAGGCTTAAAATTCTTACCATTCAACTCCTGGGTTCTATGAAAAGTCAGGAAATCTAGCAGCTGAGTGTTGATAGGGGAGGCAAGAACTCCTAATTCAGCATGTCAAGGTGAAAGAGACCTACTGACCTGATTTGCAATCTGGCTGCACATTTTAGGTTCTGTGACCTCTGGCAACTTACCTGTTTATTCACTTGTAAGGTGGGCATAATGATAATACTTACTTCATAGGATTATTTTGAAGACCAAATATGTCAAGGGCATGTAATACATTCAAAGGAGGGCCTAAGTAAGTTCTCAAATGTTAGCACTTGTAGTATTTAGCATCATTATTTTATCTTCCTTCTCCTCCTTCCTCTTTCATCAACATCAACACCCTCACTATCACCACCATTATCACCAGCATTATCATCATCAACTTGAATCTAACTGGGACCTCTGTAACAACAGATTTATACCAATACTCAATGAATTTATCTTCCCAACACAGCAAAAACACTATGTACTTTCTCTTGAGTGAGTGAGATGGTTTTAACTTCCTAAAACACAATTTCTGATTTAATTGATTAGGAATTTTGAAATTTAGTAGAAAGTAGCACAGAGAAAATACTGCTTGCTGTAGTTTAAAACACCAACAGACTTAAGATTTACCAAGATTCCCTTAAAAACATCATACCTAGAGGAACTTTAATAATGAAACTCAATATCTAGAATAAGAGAAAATCAGAGAGAAAACATGATATTGGCTGCATTGCATTACTATCTTGTAAAGAAACAGAGGGTGTAGATATTCAGTATCTACTCAATATCTTTTCTGCATAACATTGAAGTTTCTCTACTTTAACTCCAAAATCTAGGGGAGAAAAGAAATCATTTTTAGGCACAATACCTCAAATTAAAGTACTAGGCATTGTTTAGAAATTGTCTAAGAATTTAGAAATCTCTCTATTTTTCTACAGAAGAGGAAAATGATATGTGGTCATGTAGAGGACATTTATAAAACTGTAGAAGGCTACTTGGTAGGTGGCCTCACTGAGAAATACTAGAAAGGGATACAATTTGCCAAAATGAATCTTTGAGAGACTAGAAATCAATAAACTGAATTGAGAAAAGTGGATATAAATTTGGAACCCAAATTTTGATATCCATCTCCTGAGAGACAGAACTGGGTGAAATAGACTTTTTTCCTTGTTATGTTTTGATAGTTTAATACTATCCTGAATCATTTTTCTAGAATCTCTGGACCATATCTTCTTCTATTTGTGTGTGCTTATGATCATAAAAGCATGATTTCATGTCATTTTATTAAAAGGTGGGGAAGAATTGAGTTTTTACCTTAACTTTTCATTTTGAAATAATATTAAACTTACAGAAAAGGTGCAAAAACAGTACAAAAATCTCTGGTGTATCCTTCAATCAGGTTCACAAATATTGACAGTTTAGTACATTTATTTTACCACTCTCACTCTCGTACATACACACAACACATGCATGAAGAGGGTGTGCATATTATATTTTTCTGAGCCTTTTAAGGTAAAGTTTCAGACGTGATACCCTATTGCCCTTTAAGATTTCAATATATATTTCCTAAAACACTCTCCCACATAATCATAGTCAAATCTTTAAATTTGAGGAATTTACACTGATAAAAATATTATTAAGCAATCTATATATTACATGTTAGTCATTTGGTTGTGTCTGACTCTTTGCAACACTGTGGACTGTAGCCTGCCAGGCTCCTTTCTTCATGGGATTTTCCAGTAAGAATACTGGAGTGCCATTCCCTTCTACAGGGGATCTTCCCGAGCTAGGGATCAAACCAGGTCTCCTGGATTGCTGCTGCTGCTAAGTCGCGTCAGTCGTGTCCGACTCTGTGCAACCCCTAGACGGCAGCCCACCAGGCTCCTCTGTCCCTGGAATTCTCCAGGTAAGAATACTGGAGTAGGTTGCTCTTTCCTTCTCCAATGCATGAAAGTGAAAAGTGAAAGTGACGTCGCTCAGTCATGTCTGACTCTTCATGACCCCTTGGACTGTAGCCTACTGGGCATCTCCGTCCATGGGGTTTCCCAGGCAAGAGTACTGGAGTGGGTTGCCATTGCCTTCTGTTCTGGATTGCAGGTGGACTTTTTACCATCTGAGCCACCAGGGAAGCCAGATCTATTCAAATTTTGCCAATTGTCCTACTAATCTCCTTTACAAAGTATAAGATCTAATCCGAGGCCACACATTGCATTTAGTTTTCATATTTCTTAGTTCTTCCTCAATCTGGAACAATTTGTGAGTCTTGCCTAGTCTTTGTTGACCTTGATACGTTGGAAGAGTAAAAACCAATTATCTTGTATAATGTCCCACAGTTATGATTTATCCAATGTTTTCTGGTGCATTTTTGACAGAAGTATTATAGAAGTAAAGTATGTTCTTCTCTGAGCATCATTTCTGAAGGTACAAGATATCCATATTCTTGGTGCCATTAACTTTTATAACTTACTTTAGATGATGTTTTCCAGGTTTATTCATTGTAAATTTAGTTATTATGTGTTTTGTTCCTGTTAATTGATGAGTAACTGAGCAATTTGTGGAAAAACATTTAAAACTATGTAAATATACTGTTTATAATCAAACATTGACCTGCCTGTATTGGTATTTTTGATGACTCTTGCCTGAATCAATTATTTCTATAATAGCTGACAAATGGTGATTTCATAAATTCAATCATCTCTTTTATGTATATAGCTTTCTACTGTAAAATGGTTTTCGGTTCACTATAGGGGAAGCTGTTGTTACAAGTCCAGTTCTAACTGTTGCTTCCTGACCTGCATACAGATTTCTCAGGAGGCAGGTCAGGTGGTTTGGTATCCCATCTCTTTCAGAATTTTCCAGTTTGTTGTGATCCACACAGTCAAAGGCTTTGGCATAGTCAATAAAGCAGAAGTAGATTTTTTGCTGGAACTCTCTTGCTTTTTCAATCCAACAGATGCTGGCAATTTGATCTCTGGCTCCTCTGCCTTTTCTAAATCCAGCTTGAACATCTGGAAGTTCATGGTTCATGTACTGTTGAAGCCTGGCGTGGAGAATTTTGAGCATTACTTTGCTAGTGTGTGAGATGAGTGCAATTGTGCAGTAGTTTGAACGTTCTTTGGCATTGCCTTTCTTTGGGATTGGAATGAAAACTGACCTTTTCCAGTCCTTTTCCACTGCTGAGTTTTCCAAATTTGCTGACATATTGACTGCAGCACTTTCACAGCATCATCAATAGCTCAACTGGAATTCCATCACCTCCACTAGCTTTGTTTGTAGTGATATTTTCTAAGGCCCACTTGACTTCACATTCCAGAATGTCTGGCTCTAGGTGAGTGATCACACCATCATGGTTATCTGGGTCATGAAGATCTTTTTGGTGTAGTTCGATGCATTCTTGTCACCTCTTCTTAATATCTTCTGCTTCTGTTAGGTCCCTACCATTTCTGTCATTTACTGAGCCCATCTTTGCATGAAGTGTTCTCTTGGTATCTCTAATTTTCTTGAAGAGATCTCTAGTCTTTCCCATTCTATTGTTTTTCTCCATTTCTTTGCATTGATCACTGAGGAAGGCTTTCTTATCTCTCCTTGCTATTCTCTGGAACTCTTCATTCAAATGAGTATGTCTTTCCTTTTCTCCTTTGCCTTTCACTTCTGTTCTTTTCTCAGCTATTTGTAAGGCTTCCTCAGGCAACCATTTTGCCTTTTTGCATTTCTTGGAACAACAGACTGGTTCTAAATCAGGAAAGGAGTACATCAAGGCTGCATATTGTCACCCTGCTTATTTAACATATGCAGAGTGAATCATGTGAAATGCTGGGCTGGAAGAAGCACAAGCTGGAATCAAGACTGCCAGGAGAAATATAAATCACCTCAGATATGCAGATGACACCACCCTTATGGCAGAAAGTGAAGAACTAAAGAGTCTCTTGATGAAAGTGAAAGAGGAGAGTGAAAAATTTGGCTTAAAACTCATCATTTGGAAAACTACGATCATGACATCCTGTTCAATCACTGCATGGCAAATAGGTGGGGAAACAATGGAAACAGTGGGAGACTATTTTTTTGGGCTCCGAAGTCACTACAGATGGTGATTGCAGCCATGAAATTAAAAGACGCTTGCTCCTTGGAAGAAAAACTATGACCAACAGAGACAGCATATTAAAAAGCAGAGACGTTACCTTGCCTGCAAAGGTCCATTCTAGTTAAAGCTATGGTTTTTCCAGTAGTCATGTATGGATGTGAGAGTTGGACTATAAAGAAAGCTGAGTGCTTTAGAATTGATGGTTTTGAAGTGTGGTGTTGGAGAAGACTCTTGAGAGTCCTTTGGACTGTAAGTAGATGCAGTCAGTCTATCCTAAAGGAAATCAGTCCTGAATATTCATTGGAAGGACTGATGCTGAAGCTGAAACTCCAATATGTTGGCCACCAGATATGAAGAACTGACTCACTAGAAAAGACCTTGATGCTGGGAAAGATTGAAGGTGGGAAGAGAAGGGGATGAGAGAGGATGAGATGGTTGGATGACTTCACTGACTCAATGGACATGAGTTTGAGTAAGCTCCAGGAGTTGGTGATGGACAAGAAAGTCTGGCATGCTGCAGTCCATGGGGTTGCAAAGAGTCGGACATGACTGAGCAAACTTAACTGATAGGTGAAGTTTGCTGTATCTATCTATCTATGTATCTATCTATCTGCATACCTACCATCTGTACCAGTTTTGACAAATTTTACAAAATTCTGTTGATAGATTTGTATTCAACTGTTCATAGTCTTTAAAAACAGAGTGATTTCACTTGATGTAGTTTCATCTTGGAGTGTTTTTATGTCTTCTAAACTATTATTAACAATCTATTTCAGGGAAACACAATGAGGAACCCACATCTTCATATTCATTGAATATTATTTTTACTAGTCAAATTTGTTCAAATAAATTGAATCCTCAGAATAGCAATGACAATTATTTTGAGTTTGTTATTCTAATGCCTGCCTTTTCATGTTTTTCCCCTAAAATTCTGAAAACCCATTGGTTATCTGAATTAGAAAATCTAGCTCTGGAGAATATATCAAGGCACTCAAAGAAATTTATATAAATAATTATAAACTATCTTTTTATAGTTTACAATTTTAACTATATCTCTTGATATAAATAATAAATATAGAATTCAAGTGATTATAATGTAATAATTATATATATACAATATATAATTAAATTTATATAAAGTATATATAAATTACATAGTGATAAAGTTTGTTCATTGTCTGTCTTAACATCTACAAACTGTTATTTTTTTTAGTATTTAGGTACATAGGGGAATGCATATTGTAGAACTTTGCTAATAGATAATATTTCAGAAATAGATTAATTAGTATCCAGGGAAGATTTAGAGAGCCTTTAAACAAAGAGAGTTCCTGATTACAATTGCTTACTTGATGGCATTTATACTCCAAAGTTTCAGTCTAGCAATGTTCTGTTAGTCAAGAAGAAGTAGACTCTGGATTCAATAAGGCACCCTTTAGTCGGACATGACTGAATGGCTTCACTTTCACTTTCCACTTTCATGCATTAGAGAAGGAAATGGCAACCCACTCCAGTGTTCTTGCCTGGAAAATCCCAGGGACGGGGGAGCCTGGTGGGCTGCCGTCTCTGGGGTCGCACAGAGTCGGACACGACTGAAGTGACTTAGCAGCAGCAGCAGCAGCAGCCACAGCAGGACAGATCAGAGAAGGCAATGGCACCCCACTCCAGTACTCTTGCCTGGAAAATCCCATGGACGGAGGAGCCTGGAAGGCTGCAGGCCATGGGGTTGCTGAGGGTCGGACACGACTGAGCAACTTCACTTAGGTATGGATGGAAAGTATTAGAAATACTGTCAATAGCCTTACTTTCATAGTTTATTTTGATTTCCTTAGTTACAATAATAATACAAAATATGAGTATATGTCTTTTTAATAGAAAGCACTTTTCGTATGTATTACTTTTTATAAATCTGCATGGGATTATTTACTACAGGAAAAGTCAGAACCTAGCAAAAGGTTAAATTCACACAGAAGGGTTCTCAAAGTAATATGATAATTTCTGCTTGCAGATCTGGTGCAAATACGTTTCTTAGGGTATAGTACGTTAAACAAGGCTATAAGAATAGCCTCTCCCCAAGTCTGCCAATTAAACACATTGCTATTTCTTTTTTTTTTTTTTGGTGGCCTACTTTATTTTGTTGTTCACTGTTTCTCATTTGGTTTCAGGTACAATGTAAATATGACTTTTACAGAGAGAAATAGATAATCTTTCTTTGGAATGACAGAAGACTGAAAAAAAAATTTTTTTAATGAATGTTGAAGAAACGTTTCATCCATTACTGATCTTACAGCTCAGTTTCATAGCTGGCTATTTCGTGGCTGTTAGATTCACTAATGAAAGTGAAAATCAGACTCAAACACAATGAAGAGACTGTTCCATGAAGCCCAGGGAGCAGGCAGAGGCGTGGAGTGATTGCCTATTTCATGGAGTCAGGCTTGATCATCTTGGACACTGACTGAGCAGTCCTGGTGCAGAGTAATTGGCTGGGAGAAACTTGTAGGCAACATTTCAAGGAAAAGACTCCAGAAATTTAAACTGAGGAGTTGGTTCTATTTTTATTTCCCTTAAGAATGCCTGGTTTCCTATCCCTTGTGCAAGAGGCTACAACATTTCCCAATTAAAATAGAAAATGCTCAGGCTGGATTTACAAGGCACCAAATAACTAGATGAGAATCCTCCTCCCTGTGGAGCCCTGACCACATTCACTCAAATATCCAGAGTCTTTTGTCTGTAGCCTGCTAAACATTGGACTTTTAGGAACACTGGAGATGTTTGAATGCTTGCATTCCCAGGCAGATGCTGTTGTTTTGTGTTCAGATTTGGAGAGCTGTAAGGAATCATTTCATATATGTCATCTAAGGTATCTTCATGTCATCTACTGATTGTATTTTTTTTTTTAACTGACATTTACTCTACCAACTAAACCAGTAGTTCCCAAATGTTTTGGTCTCAGCACCGCTTTACACTAGTTTGAGAACTACTTTATGTGGGTTGATATTTACCATAATAGAAATTAAATTGGCAAATTTTTAAAGTATTTATTAAACTATTATGAGATAGCAATAATAAACTCATTATAGGATAATATAAAGAACACATATTTTATCAACACATTCATATTGGCTAAAATAAAAATATTCAGTGTCAAAATGGCATTGTTATACATTTTTTGCAAATCTTATTAATATCTGTTTTACTAAAAGATAGCTTCTTCATTTACTCTATTGCGACATCACATGTCATGTAGCATTTGGAAATCTCCACACTATCACGACATAATGTGAGTGAAAGAGCAAGATAACTTTACAATCATGATCTTTTAGTATTATATTTTTGACTTCATTGGCTCCTCTGAAAGGAAGGAGTCTATTGGTCCCTGGATAACACTTTGAGAACTGATGAGATAAACAGACTTGAATAGAATAACGATTGGTTTAAGTATCCTGGTTCAGAACTGTGTTAGGGTAAGAATCTTGACTTGTTTCTCAATTCTTCCAAAGCTAGTTTCATTGTCACCACCTGAAAGAGGCTTTCCCTGACAATTCTCACTGAGCTAAATATTCCCCACTGAGAGTTCTGGAGTTTTGTAAGCTTTTTGTTTTTGTTTTTTTATGGAGTTGATTTCAACAGTAATTTAAAAATTTACCTCTTTTTTCTCCTCTTTATGTTGACTTGGTTGTCTCCTTCACAAGGGAATACACCTCTTAAATTTTCCTCTCTCGTCTTCTGCTATCTCCCTCATGTGTAGCGTGTGCCTAGCAGAAAGTCAGTATTCAATAATTATTTGCTGACTTAAGCAATGAATAAATTAGTGGTTAGTTTTCTTTCTCGCACTTTTATTTTGGTCTTTAGTTCTTTTACTGAGATGATGAGGAGACATGAGATCATGTGATAAGATGTTGAGTATTTGAGATAATGGTAGTACATATATTTTTATTCATATAGTCAAATAAACAATGTTTCTAAAGTGGCTCTTATGTGCTGCTCAAGTTTATAGGACAAAAACTCAGGTAAGTATCTAATCCCAGTCATAGCTCTGTATAACAAGGCATACCAAGAGAGGAAATGTAAGCTGAATTGTGAATAGAAAATGAAGTTGCTATGAGGAGAGAAGCAAGTTGCAGTCAACAAGATGAGTGAAAACCTGGCATACTAAATGAACTGCAAGGAAGTCAATATCAATGAGTCACCTAGGTTGCAAGAGGATTGCAGGGGACAGCTAAGGAGAAGAGTGAGATGTGAGGTGAGAGATATGTAGACCCCAGGGCCCCACAGACCTTGGTTCTGGGTTAAGGAGTCTGGACTTTATCTTAAAGGCAGAACATTACATGGATTTATTACACCCATCAAGAGAAAGTTGCAGGTTCACAGACATGGCCACAAAGTAGAGAGCCAGTGCCTCCCTCCATTCCATATCCTATTATGCATATCCGTAGCCCAAGGGAGCTCATCAAACTCTCAGCTATATTCACTCATGTTTATCTAAGCCTTTGATTTTATGAGACATAGCCCTGATGTCAGTTTTCTAATTGAAAGGAATTATTCTGCTTACCAAAACATTGGTAGGAAGTCGTGTGATGCTGCTAATTCAGAAGTAGGTACTATTTTGAGCTACCATATGACCCAGCAATCCCATTCTTGGGCATATATATGGAGGAAAACATGACCCAAAAGAATATGTGCACCCCAGTGTTCACTGCAGCACTGTTTATAATAGCCAAGACATGGAAGCAAAATAAATGTCCATTGACAGAAGAATAGATAAAGATGTGGTGTGTGCTGTGTGTGCTTAGTCGCTCAGTCATGTCCGACTTTTTGCGACCCCATGGACTGTAGCCCTGCCAGGCTTCTCTGTCCATGGGGATTCTCCAGGCAAGAATACTGGAATGGGTTGCCATGCCCACCTCCAGGGAATCTTCCCAACCCAGGGATCGAACCCAGGTCTCCTGCATTGTGGGCAGATTCTTTACAATCTGAGCCACCAGGGAAGCCCAAAGAAGATGTGGTACATATACACAATGGAGTATTACTCAGACATTAAAAAGGATGAAATAATGTCATTTGCAGGAACATGGATGGACGTAAGGAGTATCATACTGAGTGAAGTAAGACAGACAGAGAAGGAGAATGATATCCCTTATGTGTAGAATCTAAAAAGAAATGATACAAATGAACTTACTTACAAAACAGAAGACTCACAGACTTAGAAAAAGAACTCATGGTTACCAGAGGGAAGGGATAGTTACAGAGTTTGGGAAGGTCATGTACTCACTGCTATATTCAAAATGGATAACCGATGGATATACAAGGGCCTACTGTATAGCACAAAAAAAGAAGTACATACTATTTTGCCAGTGTATGTTTCTTATTAATATAGAGGCAAAAATTCTAAACAAAATGTTTACAAATTAAATCCAGAAATATATAAAAATAATAGTAGAAAGCAAGTTATAATTTTTCAGTAATAAAAATTTGGTTTAACATTTGAAAAATCGATCAATGAAATTCACTACTCTTTTAGAATAAAGAGGAAAAAGTATAAGACTATCTCAATAGATGCATTAATATCATTTGATAAAGTTCAATATTTACTCATAATAAAAACTCACAGTATATTCAGAATAAATTTCTCCAATCAGATAATAGTTGTCAAAAATATGCAACAAAGATGCAAAAAATAATCAACCCAAGGTTGAACTACTGAAAGTTTTAGCCCTCAGCTTGGAAAGGCATGAAGATATCAGTTATCATCACTTTTATTCAACATTCTATTAGGGGTCTTAGTCAGCAAGAAAAATAGAAGGTGGAAGGACTGAAATGAGAGGAGTAAATTATTTTATTTGCAGATGACATGACTGTATAACTGTAAAATCTAAAAACAATCAAAAGAAATTATTGTATATCTATATATTAGCAATAAATTATTATATATTAAAATTGAAAAAGATACATATACAATAGTATAAAAAACCAATATTTAGGGATATATTTAACAAAGGATGTACAAGATTTCTGCATAGATAATTTTAAA
Source organism: Bos indicus x Bos taurus (assembly GCF_003369695.1). Classification (NCBI taxonomy): domain Eukaryota; kingdom Metazoa; phylum Chordata; class Mammalia; order Artiodactyla; family Bovidae; genus Bos; species Bos indicus x Bos taurus. Next base: position 55,263,244 of record NC_040083.1, on the reverse strand, counting down.
AGATCACTCAGACAAAATTTATAATATCTAAATAAATGAAGGGGCATACTACCCTTGAGAAAGAAAAGGTTTATTATTGCTAAAATGTGAAACTCCCTAAAACTAAAATATCTCATAAACATTTTGGTGAAAATTGACAACCTGATTCTAAAATTTATACGGAAGTGCCAATGGCCAAAATTAGCAAAGATAACCTTAAGGAAGAAGAAAGAAAGGTCTTATATAGATAGTTTATTAAGATCACATGAAGTAAGAAAGCCTTCTTCAGCGATCGATGCAAAGAAATAGAGGAAAACAACAGAATGGGAAAGACTAGAGATCTCTTCAAGAAAATTAGAGATACGAAGGGAACATTTCATGCAAAGATGGGCTCGATAAAAGACAGAAATGGTATGGACCTAACAGAAGCAGAAGATATTAAGAAGAGGTGGCAAGAATACACAGAAGAACTGTACAAAAAAGATCTTCACAACCCAGATAATCACAATGGTGTGATCACTCACACTCACCTAGAGCCAGACATCCTGGAATACAAAGTCAAGTGGGCCTTAGGAAGCATCACTATGAACAAAGCTAGTGGAGGTGATAGAATTCCAGTTGAGCTATTTCAAATCCTGAAAGATGATGCTGTGAAAGTGCTGCACTCAATATGTTAGCAAATTTGGAAAACTCAGCAGTGAAAAAGGACTGGAAAAGGTCAGTTTTCATTCCAATCCCAAAGAAAGGCAATGCCAGAGAATGCTCAAACTAACGCACAATTGAACTCATCTCACCCTAGTAAAGTAATGCTCAAAATTCTCCAAGCCAGGCTTCAGCAATACGTGAACCGTGAACTTCCAGATGTTCAAGCTGGTTTTAGAAAAGGCAGAGGAACCAAGATCAAATTGCCAACATCCACTGGATCTCAAAAAAGCAAGAGAGTTCCAGAAAAACATCTATTTCTGCTTTATTGACTATGCCAAAGCCTTTGACTGTGTGGATCACAATAAACTGTGGAGAATTCTGAAGGAGATGGGAATACCAGGCCACCTGAGTTGCCTCTTGAGAAACCTGTATGCAGGTCAGGAAGCAACAATTAGAACTGGACATGGAACAACAGACTGGTTCCAAATAGGAAAAGGAGTACGTCAAGGCTGTGTATTGTCACCATGCTTATTTAACTCATATGCAGAGTACATCATGAGAAACTCTGGGCTGGATGAAGCACTAGCTGGAATCAAGATTGCTGGGAGAGGTATCAATAACCTCAGATATGCAGATGACACCACCCTTATGCCAGAAAGTGAAGAAGAACTAAAGAGCCTCTTGATGAAAGTGAAAGAGGAGAGTGAAAAAGTTGGCTTAAAGCTCAACATTCAGAAAATGAAGATCATGGCATCTGGTCCCATCACTTCATGGGAAATAGATGGAGAAACAGTGGAAACAGTGGCTAACTTTACTTTTTGGGGCTCCAAAATCACTGCTGATGGTGACTGCAGCCATGAAATTTAAAAGACCCTTAGTCCTTGGAAGGAAAGTTATGAGCAACCTAGACAGCATATTAAAAAGCAGAGACATTACTTTGTCAACAAAGGTCCATCTAGTCAAGGCTATGGTTTTTCCAGTGGTCATGTATGGATGTGAGAGTTGGACTATAAAGAAAGCTGAGCACTGAAGAATTGATGCTTTTGAACTGTGGTATTGGAGAAGACTCTTGAGAGTCCCTTGGACTGTAAAGAGATTCAACCAGTCCATCCTAAAGGAGATCAGTCCTGGGTGTTCATTGCTTGATAGGATTGATGTTGAAGCTGAAACGCTAATACTTTGGCCACCTGATGTGAAGAGCTGACTCATTTGAAAAGACTCTGATGCTGGGAAAGATTGAGGGCATAGGAGAAGGGGATGACAGAGGATGAGATGGTTGGATGGCATCACCGACTCAATGGACATGGGTTTGGGTAGACTCTGGCAGTTGGTGATGGATAGGGAGGCCTGGCATGCTGTGGTGCATGGTTTCTCAAAGAGTCGGACACAACTGAGTGACTGAACTGAACTGAAGTGAACTGAACTAAACTAGTATTGATGCAAATATGAATAAACAGATCAAAGAAACAATAGAGTTCAGAAACAAATTCACATAAATATGATTTTACAACAAATCATATTACATTTACATTCAAGGCAATGTAAAACAAAGTTATTTATTTTTTTATGTGGCAAGGTACAAAATTAATACACAGAAATCTGTGGTGTTTCTATATACTAACAACAAATTAATAGAAACAGAAATTAAAGAAATAATATCATTTGCCATTGCATCAAAAAGAACAAAATATCTAGGAGTAAACCTACCTAAGGGAGTAAAAGGCATATTCTCAGAAAACTGTAGGACACTGATGAAAGAAACTGAAGACAATACAGTTATAAAGGTATATTGTATATATGGATCAGAAGAATTAATATAGTTAAAGTGACCATACTACCCAAGGCAATCTTCAAATTCAATATAGATCCTATCAAAATACCAAGGGCAGTCTTCACAGAACTAGAACAAATAATTTTAAAATATGTATGGAAACATAAAAAAAAAAAAACCCTCAAGTAGCCAAAACAAGTTTGAGAAAGAAGAACAAAGATGGAGGAATCACGTCCTAACTTCAGAATATTATAAAGCTTCGGTAATCAAAACAGCGTGGTACTGACACAAAAACTGCATGTAGATCAAATTTACAACAAGGGAGACAAGAATGTACAGTGGAGAAAGACAGTCTTTTCAATAAGTGGTACTGGGGATACTGGACAGTTACATGTTTTAGGATGAACCTAAAACATTTTCTCACACCACATATAAAAATAAGCTCAAAATGGATTAAAGACCTATATTTAAGACCCAGAAACCATAAAACCCCTAGAAGATAACATGCATAGGACACTCTTTGACATAGATTATGGCAGTATTTTTTTTTCAGATATGTCTCCTAAAGCAAAAAATAAACAAATGGGACCTAATTAAACATTTCTGCATGGCAAAGGAAAGCATCATCAAATGAAAAGACAAGCTCCTGAATGGGAGAAAATATTCGCGAACAATATGACTGTTAAGGAGTTAAAATCCCACATGTATAAACAGTTACTTCAACTCAACACCAATCGATGAACAAACAATCCAATTTAAAAATGGACGGAAGACCTGAATAGACATTTTCCCAAAAAAGATATACAGATGGCCAAGAGTCACATGAAAATATGCTCAAAATTGTTAATCATCAGAGAAACGCAAATTAAAATCACAATGAGATGTCACTTCACACCTGTCAGATGGCATCATCAAAAGGACACAAATAACAAACGTTAGCAAGGGTGTGGAGAAAAAGGAATCCTTGTATACTGTTGATAGGAATATAAATTAATACAACCACTGTAGAACACAGTATGACTAATTCTCTGAAACTAAAAATAGAACTACCATATGACCCAATAATTCTACTCCTGTGTATATACCTAAAAAAGCAGAAACACTACTTGAAAAAGATACATGGACCCAATGTTTATAAGTGGCATTATTTGCAACTTATGGGAACAACCCAAGTATCCATGGATGGATGAATTGATGAAGAAGATGTCAGAATATATACAATAAAACACTACTCAGCCATAGAAAAGAACAAAATTTTCCCATTTGCAACAACATGGATGGACTTGGAGGTAAGTGAAATAAGTTTGACAGAGAAAGACAGCGTATGATATGGTATCACATATGTGGAGTCTGAAAAATAAAACAAACTTGTGAATATAACAAAAAAGGAAACAGATTCACAGACACAGAAAACAAAGTAGTGGTTACAAGTTGGGAGAGGGAAGGAGAGAGGGGGAAAATAGAAGTAAGGGATTAAGATGTACATTAACTATTATGTGGGTTTCCCAGGTGACTTAGTGGTAAAGAATCTGCCTGCCAATGCAGGAGACACAGGAGAAACTGGTTCAGTCTCTTGGTTGGGAAAATCCTCTGGAGGAGGAAATGACAACCCACTCCAGTATTCTTGCCAGGAAAATCCCTTGGACTGAGGAGCCTGATCAGCTACAGCCCATGGGGTTACAAAGAGTCATACACGACTTAGAGACTGAGCATGCATACAAGTAATTATGTATAAAATAAACAAGAAACAATGATATATTGTATAACACAGGGGGTATAACTAATATTTGATAGTAAATATAAATGGAATATAATTTTTAAAAATTGTGAATCACTGTGTTATAAACCCATAGTATGTAATAGTGTACATCAACTATATATTAATTTAAAAACATGAAAAAATTTACATTTAAAAATTATAAAAAATCCAAACAAAACAAACACCAGTGCTAAATCAAGTTGATATCCCTATTAAAATAATAAATGAATATTGATCCCTTACTCACACCATACATAAAGATCAATTCCAGAAACATCACAAAGCTAAATGTACAAGCTGAAATTCATACAGCTGCTTGGAAGCTGTAGAATTTTTTAAACCTTGAGTTAGACAGTTTTCTTAAAGAGAATACAAATAAACACTAGCCATAAAAGGAAAGATTGGTTACTTGGACTGCATTAAAATTCAGAACTAAGGGTCATCACATGACATCTTCAAGTAGTGAAAAGACTAGACAGAGACTGGAAGCAGATATTTGCTTTATGTGCATCTTCAACAAAAAGCTCCTATCATATATGGTGCTGGCGCTAAGTCATTTCAGTTGTGTCTCTTTGCAACCCCATGGGTTGTAGACTGCCAGATTCCTCTGTCCATGGGATTCTCCAGGCAAGAACACTGGAATGGGATGCTATGACCCATTTCAGGGGATCTTCCCGATCCAAGGATTGACCCCGCATCTCTTACATCTCCTGGATCACCAGGCGGGTTCTTTACCACTAGAACCACCTATACATACATATGTAACACATTATATTACATATATAACATATTATATGTTAATATATATCTTATATATATCAATAAGAAAAAACAGACAACATAATATAAATGTGCAATAATTTGAACGTTTTATGAAAAAGGATAGATAAATGACCGATAGATAAATGAAAAGACATTAAACATCATAAGGTACCTAGGAAATGCAAATAGAGCCATACATCCATGAGAATGACTAAAACAAACCAAAACCAAAAAACTCCAGAATATTTCAAAAATTTTATGTGTGTAGAGTAATTGGAATTCTCATACAACTTGGGAAACTCTACAGCAATACCTTCTAAAAATTGATAATTTGCTTATCCTTGATAATTTTCCTCTTAGATATATACCCAATAGAAATGCTACACATGCACCACAAAACATATACAAGAATTTGCACAAGAGGCCCAAACTGGGAAAAATTCAAATGCCCTTTAAAAATGAATGGATACATTTTGATATACTAATATAATGGGATACTACACAGCAATAAGAATGAATGAATTACAGCTGTAATTCTACCTGCAACAGTGTAGATGAATCTCACAGAAAAAGACTGAGTGAAAGAAATAGACATAGATGAGTCTACACTATATAAACACTTACAAGAAGTAAAAAATAGGCAAACTGATCTTTGGTCATGAACTTCAGAGCTCTTTTGTCGAGAATGAGGTAAATAATGACTGGAAGGGGGTATGTGGGGGTGCTTTGCTGGTAATGATCAGTGTCTGGGTTGTGTGATGGCTATTTTTTATGTAAAATTCATTAAAATTTATATTTTAGGTTTGTACACTTGATGACTGAGCTAAAAAAAGAGTAAAACAAATCTGCTGTTTACTAATTAGAATGCAGGTGTGTATTTAGGAATCCCTTCTATGCTACTGATCTGCTTTATTACTCTTTGTCTCTGAAATACTTTTATTGAAGACAGACATATGTCTTTTATTGAAGGCATACTTTTATTGAAGATGTATCAAATAATGTAATTTATATCTAAGTTTCTTATAAAAGGGCCACTGGTACAGAAGAGAGCCTTGGATGCCAGGCCCCTTCCATGACTGGTAACAGACACGAGATACGTTGTTCAGTATAAATGGGGTTGGGGTTGGTCAGTCAGTTTGTTCACTCTCTTGAGTTTCTAAGTCTGTTGTTGCTTCATGTTTAGTTGATCTACTTTGACTCAGAATTGCTAATAATAAGTGTATTTTTAAATAAGCCAAAGGTAGGAAATAATACAAATAAGACTACCAAGTGGGATTTTCAAGTGTGAGGGTGACAGTGGCTTGGGGTGCCTTCAAAAGGCAAGCTCACAGGTGGGGTAACAGGGTGAAAAGATCAACCCACAACCAGACTGGATGGAAGCCCTCAGCCAGATAAACATCCCCACAGACAGGGCAACAGGCTGCAGTGGCGTGGCTAGTACCCAGAAGAAATAATGTTGAAAGGCATGTATGACTTCAGGGATGCTGAATTGAATGGATAAACCGTTCATTTATTCAGCAAATATTTACTGCATGTCTGCTCTTGAACAAGGACTATTTTAGGCACTGTTAGTGATTGAACAAATGCCATGTGGGGGACCACATCCTCACAGAGGCTATGTCATAATAAGAATGGTTGGTACTGATTCACTTAGCATTCCCATATCTGGGAATGCACTTCCTGTGCTAACGAGGATATGCCTATTTGTAAAAGCCATCTATTGCTGACTTGTACAGATGTGTAAGGGAATAAGGAGTCTTGACTGATTCATCCATATTTTTATCTGATCCCTCTATAGGCAATATTATGTATTTGTAAGAAATTTAGACAATAAATAGTGGCCATGAGTTATAGTAAATGCATCATCTTACATGACCTGTAGCAATGTCAACTGAATGCAGAATTTGCTTATATAGTACACAATGAATTATTCAACAATTTTGTGTTAAATGGTCATTTTTGGCAACTAGTCTATATATTTAATGTTTTTGTATTTTAAAACAAGTTTAAATTTAATTTATGCTTATCCTGAAATTATAAGTGTTGTTCTGATATGCCGCCTTTAGCAAAGCATGTATTCTTATGTATGGAAAATATATTTTTGAATGATAGAATGATTCTTTTAAACATGCACACACACACACATGACACTAATTATAACCAACACAATGGCAGTCCTGTGCAGACTGTATATTCTGAAGTATTTTCATTGTGCTTGAAGATCCAGAGATTTTGCAAATAAAACAGAGGCTATGGCTGTTTTTTTTTTTCAACACAATATATTAATAAAATAGGTATTTGTGCAAGAGAAGGGACTCCCAACCATAAGAATCAGAAACTAGCACTATAAAGTGACCACAGGCTGGGCTTGCCATCAGGCAAAGCTGAGAACAATGTGGACTCGGCTGTTCATGAACTGTGTGGTCTCCACCTGTTTACTGAAATTTGCTCACTTAGGCTCAGAAGGAAGCTTCAGTTTTTTTCTATGTAAAGTGGGAATTATAATAGTACTCATTTCGTAGGGTTATTGTGAAACATAAATGAGATAAAATACACAGAATTCCTATTATACCATATGAACTTTTAAGAAGAGGACTTTTAAATTTTAGGAGAAACCTCTGTGCCAACCATTTATTTCAATATTGTCTGCTGGTAGGTGTCTCTCCTTATGTAAGGTCCAGTTATGATAAAATACTTCTAAAATGCTACAGGATAGCTTTACATTTTCCCCAGAAAGTAGAAGTTCCTACAGTCACATCCCTACTTCTAACCTGTAATATCTTGGGTGTCTCTTCCAGGTATAAATGAAAGAGATATTACTTTATTTGTAATTTATTTAATGGTTAAGTGAACTGATAAAATATGTTGAAGGGGTAGAGGCATTGTCAACTACAGTTAAAATATACAGATCTTTGGATTTCCTTGGTGGTGCATTGGATAAGAATCTGCCTGCCAATGCAGGGGACACAGGTTCAATCCCTGGTCCAAGAAGATTCCACAAGCTGCTGGCCAACTAAGCCTGTGAGCTGCAAGTACTGAGCCCGTGAGCTGCAAGTACTGAGCCCGTGAGCTGCAAGTACTGAGCCTGTGTGCTGCAGCTGCTGAAGCCCGCACGCCTCTAAGCCTGTGCTCCACAACAACAGAAGCCACTGCAATGACAAGCCTGTGCACCACAGTAAAGAGTAAATTCTGCTCAACACGACTAGAGAATGCCCACACAAAGCAACAGAGACCTAGCGCAGCCAAAAATAAATAAATACAATTATAAAAAAGAAAGCAATTATCTTATTAAAATAGGCTTTGGTAGTCAAACCCAGAACTTTTTAGGAACCAATTATATATATAAGGATTCCCAGGTGGCTCAATGATAAAGAATCCGCCTGTCAATGCAGGAGATGCAGGTTCGATCCCTGGGTCAGGAAGACCCCCTGGAGAAGGAAGTGGCAACCTACTCTAGTATTCTTGCCTGGGAAATCCCATGGGCAGAGGAGTCCATCGGGTCACAAAAAGAGTTGGATGTGACTTAACAACTAAACAACAATAATATATATATATTAAACAACAATACATATTATATTGCTATAAGTAATTTCTGATTCAGGGTTCACAGTTAAGCATTTATGTAAAATTTAAACATATCTTTTCTTCTAGGGCTGACTTGTGTAGCTCTAATACTGCACCAAAGCCCATGCTCTACATCCATTTCTCATGTATCATTTGAATTATTTTATCTATGATGAATCTTTGGATACCAAATGAAAAGAAGAGTAGAAGTCTATCTTTTCAAGCTAATTCTTCTCTTTTCCTGCTATAGGAATTAGACAAAGCTTTCTTTTCCAAAGTGAAGATTGTTCTTTATAAGGAGTCCTTAGTGCTCCTTGACTACTGGTTGAAATCTGGAGGCATTACAGAATCTTTCATCCAGTTGAATTAAAAAAATAAAAGATTTGTGAGGGGCAATGTAACAATTCATTTCTGACTTTTTTGAGAGTATTTCTTTGTCAACAAATGTACTGTCATTAGGAACTGTCTGTCAGTTCATGCTACTATTTCAAAAATACCACTGTCTACATAGCTTCAATGATGAACATATATTTCTCATCGTTTTGGAGGCTGAGAAGTCCAAGATCAAGGTGAGGCAGCTCTGATGTCTGGTTAGGACCACTTCCTGGCTTGTGGATAGCCACCTTGCTGCAGTATGCTCATGATCGGAGAGATAGAAGAGGGAGAGAGAAAAAGGGAGGGCAAGAGGAAGAGGACGTGTTTTCTTAAAAGGGTACTAATGTCATTATGAGGGTTCCACCTTACAACTTAACGATCTCCCTAAGACCCTCATCTCCAAATATACTACATTAGGGACTTAAGCTTTAAGATATGAATTTGGCAGTTCATAAAAGGAACATTACCACCCTGCCTGCTTTCCTTACGTTTCCACTTCCTTCTGGTAAAACAACCAAGATTTTGAGCCACTCCCCCACTTCTCCCCCCATCCCCCGAGGTGGCACTTGTGGTAAAGAAACTGCCTGCCAATGCAGGAGATGAGGAGTACCACTCATCACATCATATGACAAAAATTGGTAATAGAATTATTGGCAACAGTTGCCTTCTCTCCACTCTTCCACTGATTGAGAGTGGGGAAAGCAGGAGACACAGAGAAGTAAATGATGCCTGAAATGAAACTGACTTCCATCTAGCCAAGGTTTATCTAATTTTGTATATTCTTTCTCCTGCTCTTACTCTCCCAGAGTTGACTTTGCAGTCTGAAGATGCCATTTGAAATGCTTTTTGAGTGATGTCAAGTCAACCTCGAGATCCAAAGTAGCTTTGATGTTGTCAGAAAATGTTGGCCTGCTGGAGTTCTAGCACACCATGCTTGCCACAGAATGTGAACAACTTAACTCCAGGTAATCTTTGCAAAAACTCATAGAGAAATTAAATATAAAAAGAAATACCTTTGATAACAGAAAAGAATTGGTATCTTTCTAAAACGCTCATCTGGAAGACTTTCCAGTCCTTCTTAAGAAATACGTAGGCATTAAATTCAGTTCTTATTTCAAACAGAACATTTATATGTCGATTGCGAGAAAAATGTAGAGGGGGGCAGTTGACTTGAATACCTTATTGAACAATGTGACAAGAATTTCTAAATATACAAACTAACCATGGGATGACCTTTTGAAACTGAAATGCATAGGTGTGGATGACATTTTCTCATTCAGTTACTCATTTTGAAATCTAAATTAAAGCACACACAGCACCAAATTAAATGCCTCCTCCCCAGAGTGAATATCCCAATCATTTATAAATAAGCAACTTAAACATCCAGTAATCAACAAACATCAACATGTAAATACTTTGTTTTAATAAGTCATAAACATTAATAAGCACATGGCTGAAATTACTCCTGCTGAAATCATTCGTCTGCAACCTGAAATATCAAAGAAGGGCTGGAGAGAAATAAAACTGCTAAATTTCATTCTGAAAACATTCATGTGAGTTTGCATAAATCCTCTTTATTTTCTAGTGGATTTTTTTTTTCAAGAATTTTTTTTCCCTCCCCCTGCTAGGAGTCTTATGAAACTGAAATGTCAAGTGAGGGTTGCTTTATATCATGTTCTGTCAATCAAAGGAAGGGAAGCTTTATGCATCTGTTGCTAGTATATTGGCACTTTTTGAAGAGTGTTTCGGTGGGAGCGAGAATAAATAAAGATCCTTCAGGCACTTTCTCATTTATGGATGAGGAATCAAAGCAGTCTGAAACTTCATTTTCAGCCTGATACCCTGAAGATTGTTGGCTGATAATTCTGGATGGAACAGCTTATCTTGGAGGATTAGGGAGAACATGGCCTTGCTATTACTTCTGGCTTCAGCCTATTCAGCTGGGTAGACTTTGTCACACAGTATCTGGGCCTTTACATATGTCACTAATCTTATCTATATCTTTTCAGCTCTTTCTGTTGGAGCTGTGGTTTCCTGTGCCTAAACCTCACATTTCTTCATTACACCGCCTGTATAGGCATTAGCCCTCACTAACAGCCTTTCTACACCATGTCATTCAGTAATGGCAAATTTTGTAGATGTGATGCTTTCATGAGCTGTCCGGGGTAGGGTTTTATCCCAAATCTTGAGACTCTCAGCATCAGTTATATTAAAAAGCTCCCAGTAGTCCCCAAACAAACTCATTTTTCCTTTTTACCAAATCCGCTTAACTAAATGAAATAATCTCCACAGTATATTATCTTTGCAACCACTGAAGATAACGTGTAGGTCTCCATGTGTGCCCGCGCCAGGATGTCACTTGTTTCCCACTGGTATGAGACAGTCACTCACCCTGAAACAAATACATGAATTCCCAGTGCATGCAGGACATCGAGAGGCCACAGACATGATTTCGAAATTGACTCGGTCCTCAAGATGTCTACAGTTTAGTAGAGGAAATATGAACTCACAGAAATAGCTATGCAGCAAGGTAAAAATCATGCATGCCCAAGAAAGAAATATAAAGCACTTGGATAGTTCCTAAGAGGCAGATGTTGTTGTTTAGTCGTTAAGATGTATCTGACCCTTTGTGACACCACTGACTGTAGTCCTCCACGCCCCTCTGTCCATGGGGATTCTCCAGGCAAGAATACTAGAATGGATTGCCATTTCCTTCTCCAAGGGATCCTTCAGACCCAGGGATTGAACCCACATCTCTTGCATTGGCAGGTTGATTCTTTGTCGCTGAGCCACCAGGGAAGTCCCTAAGAGGCAGGTGAGCAAGAGGAAAAACCTAAGAGGGCTGGGTGAAGGAGGTGACTTTTAAAAACAATGAAAGTAGGACTTCCCTGGTGGTCCAGTGGCTAAGACTCCGTGCTTCCAATGCAGGGGGCCCTAGTTTGATTCCTGATCAGGGAACTAGAGCCCACATGCTGCAGTGAAAAGTTCACCTGCCACAGCTAAACATCCTGCATGCTGCAACTAAGGCCCAACACAGTCAAATAAATAGATAAATAAAATAAAACAACAAAAGTCTGAATTGTTATGATGGGAAGTCGGGAATTCTTGCAATATCAGCCCAGTTACTTTCAGAATAAGGGATGCAAGTCAGAAGTGGTAATGGAATTAGTGACGGAGGCCAGAAGAGATCTGTATGACTGTTCCTTGCCCATCTATTCTCCACTTTCCTCCCAAACTGACTTCACACTTAGCTAGGCACACTTCTCCCTCGAATACAGGCCACATTTTTGCAGGATGTGTGGCTATATGCCTGTTTGGTGGTCATTGAGATGTAAATGGAGGAACTGTCTTTAAAGGCAGAGGGTGAGCCCTTCTTTTTTTCTGCCCTTCTAGTTCTAGGAATGTAGATATGAGGGCTGTAATATATGGCACAACATTTCCAAAACTTTGGGGTTTTGATGGGGTTATTTGGGGCTTTGTCCCCAGAGTGCATATGTATTCTTCAGTCATATGCATTCTTTCTCCTCATCACTGAGGTTCTTTTGTGGGCAGTTTTGAGATACCTCCGAAGAGAGCATTTCTGATGGTGAGAAAGATAAATGACTGCGTGCCAATTTAAGCTAGCATGTTACTTTTCTGTCTAATTTATTTTTTTAATCTAATTTTCCAGATTGTAAACTCCTTTAGGTAAGCACAATTCATCTCTCAAAGCCCCAAATACCTACCACATGACAGATAGTCCTTTGATGTGAACTAATTTGTGGAAAACAAGTTTTAGCTTCTGTTCCTGGGTACCAGTGAATGGAGTGGGATGGAGGTGGGAGAATGGCCTTTCAAACAACCTTAGGTAATATGCCAGGTGAGGACAACACAGTCAATATTAGCAACACGCAGGATGAATTTCAGCAGCAGGGCTTTAACGGCAACCTTGCAAATAGATTCCCCAGATACTCTGACACTTGCAGTTTGAAGTCATTAACCATTGTCCACACTTCCTATTTCCACAGGAAAATTCTAGCCTCTCTGAACCTAGTCAGGAGCAATATTCCCTCTAAGCTGTTAGCCACAGTGCCTGTACCAGCCCTCAATTACCACTGCCTAAGGCCTATATTTGTAATCTGCTGCCCACTCAGCACTCCCAGCAACACACATACCTAAAATGAAAATAAGCCTTCAGGTCAGTACAGCATACTGATAAGAAAACAGCTGAGTTTTCAGCTCAGGAGCTGCACAACCAATTCCTCTATGGTGACAGGAGAATCCAAGAGAAGGGTGATGTTCCTAAGAAGGGTGAAAATCCAAAAAAAGGCAACCCTAATGATGAAAAAGTGTATGACTGCGCGTGCGCGCGCGTGTGTGTGTGTGTGTGTAGGACTGTTCTCATACATATTGAGGGAACAGTATAGTCACTAGATACTTTTTTCCCTTAGACCTAGTTTACATAAGAGCTGTTCCTATAACAATTATTGGCATAGAGAATGGATTTTGCAGACATGAGATGTAGTGCCTGAAAATAGTTCCTTCTGCTCAGATGGTTCTCTCTTACCTCTTCTTTCTCAAATCCAACCTTTCTGTGTCAATTCCTGCTGCCCACGTTGGCTTTCAGCCCATAATTTGGCCATTGTTTCTCTCTTTCTTAGTGCACACTGACAGAATGTTCCAGCTGGCCTGGACTACTGCAGTCTCATGTCCCTTGGTCTTTGCTTTCTCTACAGCCACCGTGACACTGAGGGCAGAGCCTCCTTAGCTGTGGGGAGGATCAAGCAATACCTTCCAAGAACCGCTGAGGCTAGGACAGACAAACACTCGTCTCTCTTTATGTCCTATGCTCATAATTTCTCTAAACGAGCTCCACTGGCCACCAGTACAGTTGGAGTTGTCACCCTAGGTCAGACTCCTTTGTCATCCCTGACTGAGGTCATGGGAAATGGGGATGGAGGAAAAAGGTGGGAGAAGGGGATCAAGAGTATGAGAGGTGGATGGATCAAGGGGCCTTAGCCCTGAGGCTAAGAGGCTACAGCACATAGAAAACCCCAGCTACAAAGGAGGCCTACCACAGAAATTTGACTGTGAATGAGCGTGCGTGACTTGGTATAACTTGTGCTATGTGAGAACATGTGTCCTTAGATGTGATAGGGAGCAAATTACACAAAATCAACATTGGGTACTTGCCTGATAATCCAGTGGCTAAGACTCTATGCTCCCAATGTAGGGGGCCTGGATTTGATTTAGTCAGGGTACTCAGCCCCACATGCAGCAAGTAAGATCGAGTGCAGTCAAATAAATAAATAAATATATATATTTTAAAAGTAATAAGTACTGATGTGTTGATAGATTTCTTTAACTCTGCCTGCAAGCTCTAACATTTCAATTCAACAAGTATTCTCAAAGCCTACTAAACTGCAGTCATGTGCCAGATGCCAAGAGCACCATAATGAATAAAGTACAGTCCTGGCCTTCAGCAATCTTACAGTTGATTTAGAAAAATGGAAGTATTTTTTATACTTTCCATATTACACGGTAAGGGGTAAGAGAGAATTTTGTGGGGACACAGAAATTCTATCCTACTTCCTCTTGGCTTCTAGCTCAATTTCTCACAAGACACTGTTTCTTTCACTGAGGCACATCCTGCCAGTGGCATATCCAACAGTCAACACTCTACTTCCTCCTTGCTAGTGGAATCCTAGTTTTGTTTGGGCCAAAGTGATAAATGCATTGTGGACTGAAAGCTTGTCCCCTTCAACCCACTATTCATATGTTGAAGCTTAAAGTTCCAGTGTGGTGGTATTTGGAGGTGGGGCCTTTAGGAGGTAATTATTTCATGAGAGTAGAGCCGTCATGAATGAGATTAGTGCCCTTACAAGAAGATTCATGAGAGAGATGCTTAACATCTACAAACCAGGAAAAGGGTCCTCACCAGTTAGTCGGTCTACTAGCACCTTGACCTTGGACTTCCCAGTCTCTCCAGCTGTGAGAAATACATTTCTGCTGTGTAAGCCACCCAGCCTATGGTATTCTGCATTAAGGGCAGGCATGCACGAAGACAAATGATGATTGATATAAGCCAGTCATAACAATTGCATTTTCCTTTTAATTCAAGGATTTGACCACATGGCCCAATTTTAGCTAAGGGATATTCTGCTGAAGGAATTCTGGGAAAACATTTACTTTCTGACAAAAGAGACTGATATAAGGGAGAGTTTGTTGGTGAATCATCTTCCCCTCCTTTCATGCTGCAGACAGTATCGTGAAGACATGATGCTTAGATCCATGGCAGCAGTATTAGGAGTATGAAGTATGAACCATAAATATGGAAAGCCAACATGCTGGGAACAGAGGAGCAAAGGGTGAAAAGAGTTTGGGTCACTGATGATACGATTAAATGCCTGAACAGGCCCTGGAATCTCTACCTTCAGATCTCCTGTTAACTATACTACAAAATCCCTTGTAGTCCAATTTGATGTTAGTCAACTATTTCATTTCTTGCAGCTCAAAGTTAATAGTCTTGTAATCCTCTTCCTAATGAACTTTAGTGACACTGTGTGGCTATCAACCATACAGATGAGTCAGCTACTTCATCAGTTTTGCTGCTCTGTAGCAAGGATCTGCAAACTATGTCCTATGGGCCCATTGCCTGTTTTGGGGTGACCTGTGAGGTAGAAATGGCTTTCACATTTTTAATGGTTGAAATAAAATTCAAAACAAGAATAGTATTTTGTGATAAGTGAAAATTATATAAAAATCAAATGTCAGTGCATATAAGTAAAGTTTTATGGGAATTTAGTCATACTTACTTATTTACATATTGTCCATGGCTGCCTTCATGCAGAGGGGAGGATTTGAGTCAAAGCAAATGGGCCATAAAACCTAACATATTTACTCTTGGGCTGTTTACAGAAAACATTTGTAGACCCTTGCTCTACCACGTGAAGCCCCATTCAAGTCAGTGTAATTTGACTGTATAATTAGGCATGTCAGACTCTCTTCCTTCCATGCCCCTGACCATGAGGCTTTTCTCTGTTGGAAATGTCCTTCTCTAGCCTTTCTGAATATATCACTATATTGAGTTTATAAAACACTTTCACAAATATTATTTTACTTGATCCTCACAAAAATTCTTTGGAAGATAAAGCAGAGATGATTATTATTAAAGAGGAAACTGATGCCAGGATGCACGCAGTCCAGTAGCAAGAATTTTGGAGCTAGACTGATCAAAGTCAAATGTTCAAAACTCCACTCAATAGCTCTGTGACTTTGGATGAATCACTTAATTTTTCTGAGCTTCAGATTTTCATCTGTCAAATATAGATAAAATACTCCATGCACTCTATGTTAAACCTTTATGTGGCTTGCATAACTTCCCAGAACTACAAAGAACTAAGGCTAGAAGTTGGAATCCAGTTGATAATCTCAAGCTATGTACAAATTCACAGGTGGTTCTGAGAAACATTAGGAAGATAAATACCTATTCAAAGATAAATAGGAAAATATCTCAGAATTTCCATTTCTTAGACTAAAACTGATAAAGGAGTTAGGAAGCTACCTGCTTGCCTAGAAAAATAACATCTTAAAAAAAAGAGAGAAAGTGAGAGAGGAAAGAGATTACCATGTTCTCTTTCAACCATAGTATACACATATCACATAAATTCATCAGTGGTCTTTAGTGGGTTTCAAAATGGTGAGCATGCAAGACCCGCCAAGGCTTTCAACATTTCTTATGTGGTATTCTAGTTAAACATACAGCAAAATAAAAGAGCCAACTTTTTCACTGAACTCCTTGGTCTTGAAACCTCTTTTCTCTTGCCCAAACTACCTCTCTGTCAGCCTCTGGCTCTCTCCTAACTCCCACAGCATATTTCGAAATTGCATATTTCAATCACCTATACGTGCTAACTGAAGCTGAGTAATGAGTGTCTGGAAGGTTTGCACAAGGTTATTAAAAGTTTCTTAATCTGCCACCAACTTCTCTTTTAATATTGTTTGTAGATTTCCTAAAGCA
Organism: Bos indicus x Bos taurus; assembly: GCF_003369695.1. Lineage (NCBI taxonomy): Eukaryota > Metazoa > Chordata > Mammalia > Artiodactyla > Bovidae > Bos > Bos indicus x Bos taurus. The sequence goes on along the minus strand of NC_040083.1, from coordinate 55,246,390 downwards.
CAGGAATAAATTCCCTTGACCCTCTTACTCATTAACTTGGAGACTATGGCAGAAAATCAAAGGTACAAGGCTGTTAGGGTATTTGGTCTCTTTTAATAACCTCATGACTATAGCACTGAAAAGATAAGGCTATCAGGGCTGTTGATCAAAAAGACAAGAGAAGGCAACTAGAGCAACAGACACATCATTATGCAAATAGTGGTTTTAAAACCATTGCCTCTCAATTCATTTCCTAACACTGTTGTGTCTTTTTTTTTTTTTTTTTTTAAATTAGGGGGGCATTTTAATCACAAAACTAGGATGGAGAAAATGGCAACTTTAGAATATCTTCATAGTAGGACCTTGAGGTGACGATCTAATTGGGGGTTGACAATGGGTGCATTTATCTTAAAGTTGTGTGTGTAGAGTAAGCACAGGATTTTTACTTAGGTTGTTTCTATTGCATGAAGAAAACAGGAAGAAGTGAATTTTATGGCAAAAAATAGGGTTCGTTTTTAAACTCTCCATTTGTCAGCTGTAAGTATGTGGACAGGTCATTTAATTTCTTTGGGATCTGATGTTCTCATTCATAAATTGAAAATAACACCAACATTAAAGTGATGTCCATCTTCCCTTGACTATCTCCCTGTGCTTTGAATAATTTAATCCTTACAATGTGGTTTTGAACTACTATCCCCATTTTACAGGTGAGAAAAACGAAGCTCAGAGATTTGTGTTCAAGATTTGTGTCCAAGTTTTTATGGCCAGTAAGAGCTGGAATGAAGACAAAAACTTCTAAGCTTATAAAACAGGGCTGCCAGGAGGGTCTGGTGAAAAAAAAAAAAAAAATGTGCTTTTCCAAACCAAAATGCTAGTCCATAGACCCCTTTTCAGAAACTCAATTCAGAGGGTTTTGCCTAGAAAGAGAAATTGGTTAAGAAGTACATTCTAAACACATTCATGTTTTGGGGAGTGAGAGAAGGGAGTTCTGTGTGTTCTTTTAAATGTGTAAGTAATAGAGAATAAATAGAACATGTCCTTTTGGTTTGTTTAGTTTTCAAATCATTCCAGTGCAATTTGCAGTAAAAACTGCTTTCATTTTTAAGTGATCAAAGCAGTGCATGATCCAATCAGGTCAACAACTGCAACAAGCCAGAACAATGCAAACATGCCTAAGCTCCCTGTTTACTAAAGATGTCCACACAAGATAATAGTGTGCATGTCCCAGGATATTTAAAGAAAAATAAATATATACTGAGGAAACCAGTTCCAAGATGACTCTGAGGCAGGCGAACATCTGAAATGAGCAATTGTCATTTACTGCCTTTGTTGTTTTAAATTAACATTGAGAGGAATACTTGAATTTTATTCTTTATTTTTTTCCTTCCCTCCTCTGGAATTCTCTTCCTTTTCCCCAAAGGACAGTTTACTGCTGAGGAACCTAATTTTCTTTGAGTCATAGAGGCCTTTATTGGCCATGGGAGGGAACTTCTGCATATTAACAAAATGCTCTGGCTTCTCACGTGTCCATCGCGGTGTCAACAGGGCAAGAGGACTCAGCCAAAGGTTAAGCAGGCCAGCAAGGGCTCAGCTCTCAGCATTTGATTTCTTAGTCACACCACATCTATTGGTTACTGCCCTGGAACAGGATAATGGCTGCAGTGTGTCTGCTTGCCAAGTACAAACAGTGCTGCCCTGTGGAGGACAGAAGTAAAAATTAACTTTTGGGGGGACTGTATTATTTGAAATTTTTAATCCAACTCTTTCAAGCAGTTGCATTTTCATATTCTCCCATGTCCCTTGCAAAAACATTTTAATTAATAGAAAGCCTGTTATCATGGAAGGTTTAGGCCTAAAAGGACATGAGGGATTGCTTTAGAGTCAATGGATGTTAAAGGCCAGCGTAATGCCCAGTGCTGGAGAAGGCAATGGCACCCCACTCCAGCTCTTGCCTGGAAAATCCCATGGACGGAGGAGCCCGGGAAGCTGCAGTCCACGAGGTCGCTAAGAGTCGGACATGACTGAGCGACTTCACTTTCACTTTTCACTTTCATGCATTGGAGAAGGAAATGGCAACCCACTCCAGTGTTCTTGCCTGGAGAATCCCAGGGACAGAGGAGCCTGGTAGGAGGCCCTCTATGGGGTTGCACAGAGTCGGACACGACTGCAGCGACTTAGCAGCAGCAGCAGCAATGCCCAGTGCATAGCAGGTCCTCAATCAGTGGTCACCATTATCAGGAAACTGAACCTGAGAGAGGTAAGTAGTTGACCTAGGTTACAGACTTTTATCATGGCAGAGCCACTGCAGTCTGTGTCTTTGATGTGGGCATTACTTTCCTGCTATATTTTCCACCTGGACATTTTTTACTTCAAAATTATTCTCTGTAGATGCCATAAAGGAACCACTTATGAATGAATTTTCTGGAAAGCTTGAGTAAGACAGTATATCATTGATTTCCATTCTTGATGGTTTGTGAAATCTTGCTGCAAAGTACCCTCTAGTAAGTACTCTTGATAAGTAGGAGAGAACAATGGTTAGGGCCACAGGGACTGGATCTGGTATGATTCTCAATACTGCCACTTTCTGCTAGCTTTGTAACTGCAGGGAAGTTGTTGAATCTCTTTCTGTCTCTGATTTCTCCTCTGTAAAGTAGGACAGTTAGGACTACATTACAGGGTTGATGAAAGCGTTAAATGAGATTATACAGAGAGCACTTAACATAGTATGTGAAAAGCAGTAAAGTGCTAATCAAGGAGAGGTGCTATTAGTATTAGTTTTTTGTTATGTTAGTCACTATTACAGAAAAGCATTCGGCTAAAGTGTTTTTTCCCAGGGTTTGGTTAGATAAGTGCTAAGACCCCTTCTTTACGGGGTGTTTCATCTATAATCTCATTCATGGCATCAATTTACTCCTGGTCATCAGGGTATCCAGTGACCAGTAGGAAATACTTTCAAACATGACTGAAGCTGTTGAATAAATGAAATCAAGAGGGGAATCAAGAGTATAATTTGAGAAGACAATGGTCAATGTGTAGGTGTCCAGAATAGGAGGAAATATTTTATTTACAGACAGATTGAGGTATTAAGTCCAAAGTTGATGTTGCCATTACTTAAGACTTTCCCTACTGTAAAACTTTTCTGTTTTTTTTTTTAGGGCAGTATCTTGGAATTTATTATCTCATGCAAATGAGGAATCCAAGATTTAGGCAGGAGTATATCTTAGTGATCAAAAGACAGCATTAAGTCCTGGATTCTTTCTCTCTAGCTCTTGGTTTATTTTATTCTGTCTCTTGGTTTCTATTTCATGCATCCTGTTTATGACAGCTCAGGCTAACATACTCAAAGCCCCAAGTCCAGCAGAAATAAAGCATGTTTCTCTCCTGTTGGTTCCAGCAAAATCTTGGCATCAGTTTGACTCTGACTGGGGCAGGTGCCCATTGCTGATCTATTTACTGAGGCCCAGGGGAATTGAGATTGTTATGGGTCAGGCTTGTGTTTCATGCGTATCCCTGGCTCAGGTGTTGGCCTACATGGACCAGGAGTACAAGAAAGATGGTTCTCCAAGGAAAATGTAGCTTTTGTTCTGAAGAGATGTATTCTGGACAGACAAAAATAACACATGTTCACTCTAGCATCCAAGTTGGAGAAAGGTATATTACTGGACCTGTCCCAAATGGGTACCATGTCTATGTATTTTGCTTCCATTCACAGTCATTCTTTCATTTTTAAATAAAAAAGCTCTTCAATTTCTCTGGCTCTCAGGCCTGCAATCTTCTCAACTGTCAAGTCTTTAGCATCCGCTGCTGTAACCATCACCATTGCAATTGCTTGTTAGCAGCGCTACTATGAGGAGGGCAGAGCTGTAGCTAGTCAGTAAATCCAGCCAGCCATTAAATATACATATCACATGCCATCTTCATTATATAATGTTGGAGCTCAAGAGACCCCCCCCCACCCCCGCCAAATGGTAACTTTTCATACCCAAGTTCAGAAAGCACTAAAAGAGAAACTCAGGACTTGAGCAAAGAGAGATTAAAATGTCTCCCTTTTCAACTAGTGAGGTTTAGGGAGTGCAGATATATGGTCTTGCTTTCACTCCCCTGAGCTGAACATACACTCCAAACTGAAGGTCTCCCTTGTGGGTGGTAGATCCTGCCCCACTCAACTTACCTCAAAGAATAAATAGTGCAGACAAATGGAAATGTGTCTTCTCTGTAAGCAGGCAAATCACAAAGAGGAAGAGAAAAGGCAAGGAACTGGCTTAATAACTCTCAACTATTCCTTAGCTAACATTATTCTAACTCTCCCTGGATCAAGATTTCTCACACTTGACATGATTGATATTTTGGATCAGATAATTCTGTGTTGTAAGGGGCTGTCCTAGGAGGATCCTGACCTCTATCCACTAGGTGCCAGTTGCATCCTTCCTGCCCCTGGTTGTGACTCATGTCTCCAGATGTTGCCAAGGCAAAATCATCCCTGGTTGAAGAATCACCACTCCAGAGTAAAAGGGAGAGGGCAGAAATGTATTATTTTGATAGGGCTTCCACTTGGAGGGAACATTGGGGTGGGAAAGTTTACAGTAGCTCTCATGAAATGAGTAAAACAAAACAAAACATACAAAAAATCAGCACACAAACTCAATGTGTTTCTTTGTGTAAAAATCGTCTCTCCCCCATACCCAACCATTAGTACTGGTATGGAAGTGAAGAAGGGTAAGAAAGCATTCAACATTTAAATATGCTCATTTATATGCCTGACAGTCTTAACAAGTCTCAGGGTTGTAGTACTTTTAAAAAAAGAAGAAAGAGAGAAAAAGAGGAAGAGAGAGAGACAGAAAAAAAGAAACAGAAAAATAATAGGTTCTTGGAATTCTAGGAAAATAAATCAGTGCAATACCTATTTATCAGTGACTTAAGTAAATAAGATAGGTCAGAGGTCATTAACTCCATATGGAAACCAGGAAATTGGATTCATGAAACTGTTCAGAAAAATGTGCCAGCCACTGTCAAGATTACTATAATCTAAATTTTGAAGTTTGAAAGAGAGGTTAATTTGATATGAAGTTGTGGTCAAGAAATGTGTGACTCTCAACAGAAATGCCTGTACTAAAATTTCTGAATTCACAAATTTGGGGATTCCAAAGGTCTCGGTCTGTATCCCTCATGAATGTCAAGTATCTACTCTAATTACATATAATTACATATATTTTCATCAATTTATCAGTTAGGTCTGCAACACTGCTGTTGTTTCCCCTTCACCTTTATTCATGTTGCTTTTTAATCAGATTTCAAAGCATTTCACTAAGATCATGTCTGATTAAAACCCAATAAAACTAGTATCAGGAAAACGTCTGGGATAAAAGAGATACCATATAATCCCAGTTGTCAACAACGCGTTTTTTAAAGTCAGCAAATTACTCCGAGGTCTGTTCCTCCTAGCAACTTCTGAAGAATCTGGAAACCTCAGCATAAGGGAAGACTTTTGTTCTTTTAGGGGAAACACTGGTGTTGTCTGTAGGTATGCCACTGGAAGAAAAATGAATGCTGAAAGCCTCCATTACTTTTTCTCTTTAGTTTATAAACTCCTGATGCTTCATTCTCCAGACTTTCTCACTGTTTGGGATGGGCACCATAGAGTCAGTAAAAATAATAATTATACCTTGTATTTTCAATGTAGTATTAACTTTTCAAAGTGTGTTTTTGTATCTATTTGAGCTTCCAGACACCAGGGAAAGGGTATTATTAACTTTATTTTTATAAGAAGAAATGGAATTTCAGAGAAGTCTAAGATTTCCTGAATAGGCCCTACAGCCAGCAAACGACTTGTAGCTCCCAGGGCCTGCTGCTCACATCACCTTTTCAATATGCTATGCTATGCTAAGTCACTTCAGTTGTGTCCGACTCTGTGCGACCCCATAGACGGCAGCCACCAGGCTCCCCCGTCCCAGGCAAGAACACTGGAGTGGGTTGCCATTTCCTTCTCCAATGCATGAAAGTGAAAAGTGAAAGCGAAGTCGCTCAGTCGTGTCCGACTCCTAGCGACCCCATGGACTGCAGCCTACCAGGCTCCTCCATCCATGGGATTTTCCAGGCAAGAGTACTGGAGTGGGGTGCCATTGCCTTCTCCGACCTTTTCAATAAGCATTTCCAAGTATCTCAACAACTTCCTGTCAGCCATATTTAAGTTGACGTCAAACTGGATCATCTATTGTTTAGAGCACTGGCTAAATGGGAAAGCCCTTGATAAGGATATAACAGGTGAATTAGGGGCTCTCTGAACATAGCTGGTCAAAAGGAAACATTTAGTGGGTATGTGGGGGTACAGTTCATTATTTAATAATTCCTTCACTTGGCAAATATACACTGAGCAGATACCACATGTCCGCAACCTTTTAGGTATCTCAAAAATACAACATAATTAGCCTTTGTATAACAACAGAAAAGATCTCGGTTTTAATCTGAGTCTATGATAGTTAGGACCTCACTTTGCCGCTCACAGAATTGATGTCTCATGGGGCATATCCATCAGGAGGCTAACAGTGTGTGCACTTAGTATATGCCGGGCATGTGCTCAATTGCTCAGTCATGGCCGACTGCGACCCCAGAGACTGTAGCCTGCCAGGCTCTTCTGTCCATGGAATTTTCCAGGCAAGAATATTGGAGGAGGTTGTCATTTCCTACTCTAGGAGATTTTCCCGACCAAGGGATCGAATCCGCATCTCTTGTATCTCCTGCATTGGCAGGCAAATTCTTTACCACTGTACCACTTGGGAAGCCCCAGCACTTAGTATAGTATGGAAATATATTAGCACTTAGAATACTGTGGAAATATATTGCTTATTGTGTATTGACTGGTTTTCTCAGCCATAGCCAAATCCAAAAGCAGCAGTGATCACATCCATAGACTCATAATCAACTCTGTGGATTGATGTCATAATGACAAACGGGAATTTGATACACTGGTGAAACAACTGGAGAGTAAAGTGGCAATAGGTATCAAAGACTTTAAAAACACTCAAACTTTTTCATTTGTTTTATTTTAACTTCTGGGAATTAATTCTCAGGAAATAATTCTAAATATGAAAAAATCTGTATATAGGTTAAATTCTTTATTCTTTATTATAGTGAAACATTTTTTACAACCTAGCTATCCAAAAATAAGGAAATGGCTATATTGTTGTTTTCCAAAGTGTGCTCTGGGAATACCAACTTTGTACAACATGCCATGGTAGAAATAGTTCTATGTTTAATTAAGTTTGAGAAATGAGCACTCTAATCTCCTCTCCTGGAGCTTCATAGTACAAAATAATGCAGGAGAGATATTAAAGTAACATCTTTAGCTTTTCCCTATAAGGTGAATTCTAATCTATTTACTTTTGGGCTCCAGTTTTTGAAATAACATGTACTAATGTTCCATGGACCTAATGCCAGATTAAATAAATTATAATGATTTAGAAATAATATGAAGGCATTAAATTTTATTTTTAAAGTATATAACAGCATGAGATGATGAAAATATAATTTTATGAAGAAAAATGAATATGCATGTATATAAAATCTGTATATATATAAATATATGACACATGGATAGATATATTGCAAGTGATTACAATATAAAATGCAAAGTAAAAGATAACAAAAAATAAGGAGGTTCATTATAAAACTAAAAATAGAGTTGCCATATGATCCTACAATCCCACTCCTGGGCATATATCCAGAGAAACACATAATTCAAAAAGATACTTGCACCCCAGTGTTCATGACAGCACTCATTTTGCAATAGCCAAGACATGGAAACAGCCTAAATGTCCACTGCCAGATGAATGGATAAAGAAGATGTGGCATATATGTACGATAGAGTACTACTCAGCCATAAAAAAGAATGAAATGATGGCATTTGCAGCAACATGGATAGAGCTAGAGATTATCATACTAAGTGAAGTAAGCCAGAGAAAGACAAATGTCATATGCTATCAATTATATGCGGAATCTAAAAGAAATACAAATGAATTTATATACAAAATAGAAAGAGACCCACAGACACAGAAAACAAACTTATAGCTACCAAAGGGGAAAGATGGGGGAGGATAAATTAGGAGTTTGGGATTGACGTATATATACTACTATATATAAAACAGATAAACAACAAAGACCCACTATACAGCACAGGGAACTATACTCAATATTTTGTAACAACCTATAAGGGAAAAGAACCAAAAAAAATAGATGTATATGTATTTATAACTGAATCCCTTTTATATACACCTGAAAATATCACAACATTGTAAATCAACTATCTTTCAGTTAGGAAAACAAAAGCAAAAGGCATATGCCACATTCTTACAGTGGACATGGGGTTATATTTTGGATAATTCTTGTTCTTACTTTCTCTACTTTGCAAACTTTTAGTTACATGGTTAAATTACTTTTATGATAAACATTTCTTTTAGACTCAGGAATAAAGGAAAATACACAGCAACAATAAATGTCTTGGTCAAGCTCAAGAAAACAATTTTGTGAAGCTAATTTATTTTACAGTATATATGAATAATAAACAAATCAGTAGACTAAAACTTACATGCCCATATAGGTATACTACATAATTTTTCCTACCCTGGTTGAAGATCTTTCTGATTTCAACAAATGAAATTTAGTATGATGGAAGATCCCCCGGACAAGGGCATGGTAACCCACTCCAGTAGTCTTACCTGGAGAATCTCTTGGACAGAGGAGGCTGGCAAGCTACAGGCCATAGGGTCACAAAGAGCTGGGCACTGAAGCAACTGAGTGCACACGCATGCATAAAGCATAGTTGACCAGCTCCAACACTGAAAAGCGTTTTATTCACTCCCACACAAGGGACTAGGTCCTTAAGTGTTTATTTTATTCTTTCTCTTCCTGTCCCTCCACCTCTTCTTTATCCATTTCTCCTCCACTTCTTTCAGAATCCACAAGCATGTGTTACCGAATTCCCACACCATGACATTCCCATTAGGATCCACTTGACTGTACTTATCCAGTTCCTTGGAAATGTGCAGTCTTTGTTTTAACTTTGCACATGCTTGGTACTTATAATAGAAAGAGACAGGAACCAAGATGTTTGCTTTTTCTAGTGAGAGAAAATAAAACAAGAAGACAATCCAAAGGAAGCCATAGTGAGATCACCAGTAGATAAACATTTCACAAGAGAAATGATAACCACTATTATGAGAAGCAAATGCATCTTTTTTTTTTCTTGGCCATAGAACTTTAAAACCGTCTCTGAAAACATCCCGTTATCCCTCAGCTAGCAGACACACATCTTCCAATATTTGACAAATACCATCTTGAATCTTTCTTAGTGCAGGTGGTTCTAACTGTGTCATGCTGTTACTCTCTTCTCAGTTAAAGTCGCATTTCTTTTTCAAATTCCTTCTGCACAGCAGAAGAAAACCTTAGCAGATGGATTAGGGTAAAGGAAATGGTACATAATGAATCACATTTGAAACCCCAGCATGCAGATCAATATATAAATATATATAATCCTCCTCCTCTCTGTTCATTCAGTGAATTTGAGTGTTTCAGAGACTCAGGAGGCCAGAATCCTGCTATGTGCTGAGAAAGCTTCTCACGCAGCTATGCCTCTCTCCTTCAGACTGATTTCTTTATCTCCCCTGCCATTGAGCAAGAAATGTCATAGCATCTTCTAGCCCAAGTCTTCTGAACACTTGGAGATATCAAGGCCAGAATTCTCATCTTCTGCAACTCCAGGGAAATTTTCTGGTGAACATTTGCTATAGACTGAATGTGTGTATCTCTCCCTTCCCCTACAAATTCATATGTTGAACTCTAATCCCCAAAGTGATGGTGTTAGGAGGTGAGGGTCTTTGGGAACTGATTATGAGGGTGGAGTCCTCATGAACAGAATTAGTGCCCTATAAAAAGAGAATCTAGAAACTCCTCATCATTTGTGCTGTGTGAAAAGAAGTAAAAGTGTTAGTCATTCAGTCGTGTCTGACTCTTTGGGACCCCATGGAAGCCTACTAGGCTCCTCTGTCCATGGAATAGTCCAGGAAAGAATACTGGAGTGGGTCACTATGCCCTTATCCATGTACTGTGTGAGGAAACAGTAAAAAGATGGCCATTTATAAACTAGGAAACAGGTAGAAATGTGAAGGAAAAAAATCTCTGTTGTTTATAAGTCACTTTAGTATTTTGTTACGAAGTCACATAAATTATATTGGTATAAAAGCTTGAACAGACTGAGAGTATTATTACCCCCATTTCACCAAAGTTATGATAGTGGGCAAGTTCAAGTGATATTGTCAAAGCTGCAGAACATACCAGCAGTCTAAAGCAAAAGTCCAGACTAGAAATTGCTCATTCAACCAAATTGAATTATACCAAAGCACACTGTTAATTTTTTTTTCTCCTAAAGTTTAGCTGTATATAATAATTGCTTATTTTTTTAATTCTAGTTCCACTCCAAGGTAGGTTAGCTAGAAGCTTTTCTTAATAAAATAGGATGGAATAGCATGAAAGGTCAAACCTTCTAGGCACCTTACCCTCTATGTTTTCAGCATTCTGCTATGTGATCGGAATTTTGACATTTTGAATTTAAGCACTAAGTGAGATTGTCATTACCAAGCCTACATGAAGTCTAATCTTGCATTTTAGTGTTAATATGACTTTTAGGTGAGAGCAGCCGCTAAATGGGTCAGTTTGCATAATCCTACAGCTTTTTAAGTCAGCCAGTAGACTAGTGTTTTCAAGCAACTCCTGTCTGCAAAATACTTTATTACTCCAATTACAGAGGAAAATATATACATATACAAGAAAAGTGCTGTAGTGGATTGTTTTGGGCTGCACTGTGCAACTTGCAGGATCTTACTACCTGACCAGGGATTGACCCCACACACCCCCGGCAGTCAAAGCATGGAATCCTAACCACTGGACCACCAGGGAATTCACTGCAGAGCATTTTTTTTTTTTTTGGTAAGAGAGAATAAAAAGATTCCCAGCAATTGACAATAATTTTGTGATAAATTGTCTTCAGCTTTTTACTTCTAGGTTTTTACAGTTAAAAGTATTCCTGTTACATTTTTTCTTTGATACAACTTTTGCATGGAAGTTTTGTAACTACTGAAAGAGTTTTGCTATTTTTTTTTTTTTTTTTTGCATTTGGGAACAAAGCTTCTTGGAAAGTTAAAGTGTGATTTGTATCTAACTGCAACACACCAAACAATTTCCATTATGATCTATCTATGGGCCTCTTTGAGTCAGGAGTGAGGCAGAAACTTGTCAGTTTCTCTCCATCAGAAGTTACCAAGCAGGTAAAGATGCTGATGATGGTACACAGGAGGAAAGCATTTGCTGTGAGTGATAGTTTGAAGAAACAATCTTCATGCCATAGTAGATAAACTTGTGAGAAAGCCAGGACTTGCGGGGTCAGCATAAAGCCGAAGGTAATTCTGGCTGCATATGGTACCAATAATGAACAGAAAGACTGAAACATGTCGTCAGGAGGTCAGATTTTGGAGTCACCAGTTTAAAAAGCTTTGGGGTGGGGGTAAATTGTTCCAGTAGAGAAGCTCCACCCACAGAGCATGCACGTATTTCATCCTCCCTCTTCCACAAAATTTGAACATCAGAAAAAGCTTGTGAGTTAGTTGAACACATACACACACACACAGACTTTGTGCTTCATTGGTGAGCGTACTCACCAATAATGCTAAGAAAATCTGAAACAGAAATGAATGGGCCCCATATAATTCTATCAGATTTGTAGTCTCTGTTTCTCAGCTACCATTCTACTCAATTCCTTCATCTAACATTAGCCAGGTAGTATTTTATTGAAAAAATACCCCGAGTTTGCCACTGAGAGATTGGTTTCTCCATGGAAAACAAATGACAAAGAGAGAGGCATAGAGAGGACAGGTTCAGGGATTCCAGTACCTGATTCTTTCAAAGCCCATTAAGCCTGGCACTTGGGCTGGTGCTTCTTTGCAAGTCTGTGTAACTGTCTCCCTTTCTTATATCTAACAGTGTCATCTTCATGTTGCTTACATATTGAAATCAAATGGGACGTTCTGGCTGATGCTAGAAAATAAAGTTGGTAGTAGTGAGTCCTGAAGAACAGTTGAAGAAAAAATACTGAGAGCTCTGACAATTTATAAATTCTAGTAATCCGGATGTTTTTAATAAACATAAAAAAATAGTTATTTCTAGAAAGTAGTTTTCAGTGTTTCCTGGGGTTAGGAGATGGTATGGAACATAAGCCATGAAGATGTGAAAGTTAAGTGATAGGATTGCTGCAGCTGAGTGTGGTCGTTCCTGGGGGTAGATTTGCTTAAATGGAACCTGGTAGTTCTGGAAAGTATGTGTTGGTAAATGCATAACAACAGGCTCTCTGCAGAAAAAAAAATACAGATTTAAATGTACTTAAGTGGTACCTTTCTCAGGAAGCACAATGAATATTCAAACCAAACACTGGTTAGTACTGCTAGTAGTTTTTATGAGTGTATAGGTACAGCGGCAGTGAAAAGTCTTCTAGAAGGGATATACAGGACACAAGACTTAGGAGAATGAATTTTGAACTCAGAAAACTCCTGCAGTAAAATCCTATGGCCAACTCTCCTGCACTGTTAGTGAGAATGTCTATTGGTACAGCCACTATGGAGAATAGTATGAAGGTGCCTTAAAAAACTAGAAATATAGTTGCCATATGACCCAGTCATCCTACTCCTGGGCACATAGATGGAGAAAACTTGAATTTAAAAGACACTTGCACTCTAATGTTCATAACAGCACTATCTACAATAGCCAAGACATGGAAGCAACCTAAATGTTCATTGACAGAGGAATGGATAAGGAAGATGTGGAACATGTGTAGATGAAACACTGCTCAGCCATAAAAAGGATGAAATGCCATTTGCAGCAACATGGATAGATCCAGAGATTATCATACTAAGTGAAGGAAGTCACACAGAGAAAGACAAATACCACATGATATCACTTATATGTGGAATCTGAAATATGATACAAATGAACTTATTACATAGCAGACTCACAGACATGGAAAACAAACTTATGGTTACCAAAGGGGAAAGGTGCAAGAGGAGGGATAAATTAGAAGTTTGGGATTAACAGATACAAACTACTATATATAAAATAGATAAACAATAAGGTCTTACTGTATAGCACAGGGAACTATATTCAGTATCTTATAATACCCTAAATGAAAAAGAATATGAAAGAGAATATATATACACACACATATATATAATCACTTTGCTGTACACCAGAAATTATTACAACATTGTAAATCAACTATACTTCAATAATAAAGAAAAATCCTATGGCCAAATCATTTACTGAACTTCTATAGTTGGGAAAATAAAACAGAACTTTGGAAGAAACAAAACAACAAATCAAGTCCTGGTTTATAGCATTTGTGATTTTCATGATATGACTACTCCTACTGTGGCTGACTGGAGGCTGATGAGATGTCCTTGAGTGTAGAGTTGGGAAGAGATGTACCGCAGCACACCACTATGTGGTATTTCCACCAGATGTACAGATATTCTAGACACAAAAAGCCAAGAGTACATCTAATAGTACAATGGAGTCAAATATTTAGGAAATGCTGAGTTTTGAGCATATATCACCTCTTAAAAATAAGGTTTATTTAATTAAAAGTTTATTAAGCTTTGATTATAAATAATGACCGTGCTTAACAAGTTGTTTCTAAAATTTCTGAAAACTTGACAATTGTCTCCCATGAGCCTGGAGCAGGCCCTCGCACTCCAATTGTTCCGGTTAAATGTGAATCTGCTTTTTTGTAGAGGAAGAGGGTGCCAATGGGAGCATCACTGGACTTGTTAGACACAGAAACTAGACTTGGTAGACCTAGCGCACAAATGTTAATACTTACACAATTAGCTTCTTCAGTTTAAAACAGCAATCACGGTAATTCCCTCAGGCTGTACTTAAAATCTGAGATCTGCCAAACCCTACCCAGATGCCAGCAGCCAATAATTTATGACAGGATTAGGAAGGAGAGTGAAGAAAGGTAACTTGTTAATTATGATTGTGAAGACCACACACCATGAAAAAAAATATTTTATACAAATGAAAGGATTCCCAGTTAGCCTAACTTGGAGATAAGTCAGCTGGCATTTCCTCTGCTCTCTGCAGCTCCACCTAGGGGTTTCCTATTTGCCTTTTTCTAATCCAAAGTCCATCAGTGAAATGTCTTAACAAAAACCCTAGCAACTAGGAGTCCTCAGGAATCAGCAGTCGACAAAGGCATTACAGTACCATGTCATGCCTTTGATAATGTGTATATTCATTCTGTGTAAATGATTAAGTTCAAAAAAACCATACCGTGAATCATGGTAGCAAGGCCCGACTTGCTTTGATTAACTCCACTGGTATAATGAAACCCAACAGAGCAATCACTGAAACATTTAGCTCCAAGTGTAAATCTTCTTGAACTCTGAAAAAAAAAAACAAAACATGTTAGGCAATGAGAGGTGGTGTTGAATCCAGCTATGTTTCATATAATGAAAGGAGAGGCAGTTATAAAGAAAAGGGAGTGTTAAAAAGTTGTTATGCTGTGTTTGGCAAGAATGAGTCATTTTAAAAGTGTCAATCATGATAATCCAACATATTTTTAATCTAAAGGTCAATAGAAGCAGCTTCTAAGGTGGTACAATAGTCATGCCAAAATGAAAGCAAGCAGTTATGATTTCAAGTGTTAATACTGTACCATAATATGTCTTGGAGAATTAATCTCAGCTCTGAATTGAAGAGCATGGATTGATCAATGTAGAAGAATTTTTATTAAAAATGTACTGAAGTAGTTGGTGACACTGTCATTCCAACACAGAGCTCAGTGGAGTTCTTATAATTCAGACATGGCTCAGTGAAGGCTAGGTGCTGTCTTCTATGCTATAATAGTTATTTTTCTCTTGGGGTTAGATCTTCATTTGCTAGTGCTTGTGTCTAAAGAATGAAAACTATTTTCTTACAATACTCTACAAGTCTTTTTTTCTAAAAATGTAAGAAAAATGTATGTCTAAGAGTCATAAAATCAGAGTTCTATGATGGAATGGCCAGCCCTGTACGAACACACAGAACTATTAGAACTTCTGCATATTTTCAGTTTTGTCCAGCCTTCAAATGTATCTCAAATGTTCTTGGGTCATGTCATACACTTAAGCACTAGAAATATTGCATGAGCAAAAAGTAAAACGTTCTTTCTTTAAGGTTTATGGGAACATGTGGTCTTCCTTATAGAGAAAGCAATTGCTACCTTGACAGTATTAGGCTTTCATCTTGTGAATTTCATATGCATACGTTCAACATATGAGAAACTTTATAAGGCTGTAGAAATTGTGTCAGAGAAAACAATCTGTAAGAGGTCTGAGCCATATAAAAACCACTGGACACATTCAGTTTCATGATAAAGCTCTTTCCAAAGTTATTGAATTGTATAATTCAGTCTGTGTTATCACAGGGGAACTTGGGACCAACCATTGCTGTAGATTATAGTAATAATCCTGTATACACACACGGGTTACAGAAAGGCTCACCCTGAACTGGTTGTAGACTAGCATTAAGATACTTTCTTCTGTTAATCCTTATAAATCTAACTGATAACTTGCTTCTGTTACCACATGAATTAAAACCACTTTCATATTTAAAAATACCTGGGAGGGCATAACTATATGCATATGCACATACACCCACATGCACACATGTACATGCATGCACACATGTATACGCATGCACACATGTATGTCACTCTTTCTGGTAACCTCCTCAGAGCAAATTCTACATAATTTGTCAGCTAACAGTTGTGTTTTCAGAAGGCTTTTGGGGTAGCTTTATCAAATCAAAGATGAAGGAACCCTTCTTTCACAGTCTGTCTGTTCCCTAGGAGCTTTGCTAATAGGAGAAAATGACTACATTAAGACTATCTTGAATGTGTTAGGAGATAGACATTTGGACCCTTTCATACTTCTTGTTACTCCTCTTTTCCTTTTACTTCTTTTCTCCCTAGATTTTTAATGCATGTCAGTTATCTTCAATGTGTCAGCCTCGCAAACATCATTTAAGTAACTGAAAATGTCCACAGTAGAATCTACCTACCAGTACTTGCATTGTATAGTAGACATGTGGACAGTTTATTTTGTTTATTTTTACTTTTAGTTTTTTCCCTCAACACAAGAGGAACACATGCTAACATAAGAAATAGTGGAAAAATTAGAACAAAGTAGAAAATAGAAATGATATATTTTACTCACTGTTAAAATTTTGTTGTATGTTTTCTGATGGTTTGAATATGCACATGTACATGAAAGTGAGTGTTAGTTGCCTAGTCGTGTCTGACTCTTTTATGACCCCATGGACTGTGGCCTGCTAGGCTCCTCTGTCCATGGAATTCTCTAGGCAAGAATACTGGAGTGGGTAGCCATTTCCTTCTCCAGCGGATCTTCTCTACTCAGGGATCGAATCTGGATCTTCTGCATTGCAGGTGGATTCTTTACCATCTGAGCCACATATTAAAAATAAATTTGGGATCATACTGTGCAGGGTGTCTATAAAGTCTGGGAGCTTAGGTGGAAAAAGTTATCATCTATGTTAATGTCATGATGAATATTAATAGATTTGCTGACACTGGCAAGCTATGCTAATATTATTCCAAATTAATTTTCTTAAAGATTGGCAATGTCATTGATGGCATTACATGTATTCGGCTATATCTCTATAGTTTTATAGACATCCTGTATATGAACAGTATGTATTTCTTGACAGTTTTTTGTTTTGTTTTTGCATCATTGCAGCATCCTATCCTGGCATGACTATTGAAAGTCTTCAAATGGGCGATGGTCATAAACAGAAATATCCATACTTGCAGTGCCAGAAAGGAAATATTTCACAAATATCCTAGATTGTTTTTCTAAAAGGCCAACTCACAAACTCTGCAGATTTATCCATCTCAGGCTCACTGACTATAATACAGAAATACATTTGGCAAAAATCCAAGGACTGGATACATTTAAAAGTAGCATATTATCACAAGCCCTTTACTTTTTCCAAACACCACTTATTGTAGAGAATTAGAAGACAGAGGAGAGGAGATAGGAAAAAAGTGTTAACCTTGGCCCTGGCAGTCTGTTATCCAGCAGACATGACCAGGGAGTATGGCCAAAGAGAGAGGCGATGAAACCAATTCCTAGACAGGGGTTCAGTTATACTGACTTTCACAAAACATGCCTGCCCTGCCATGCCAATGAAGTTATTAAAATTGAAATTTAAATGTATTCCAGGTTCTTATAAAACAGCTGCAGGACAAAGTCAGTCTCCATCACCTTCTGGGGAAAACCTTTGCTTTCAAAGAATGAGACTTCACAAACTGCATTGATCAGAGCCTCTTTTATAGACTGAAAGCATATGTGTTTCAGAGCTGTTTCTGCCCTGATGTTTCTTTTCTAGATACAGTAGTCCTTCCTTATTCATGGGGGACATGTTCCAAGATCCCCAGTGGATATCTGAAAATGTGCATAGTACTGAACCCTACATAGACTGTGTTTTTTTCCCTACACATATATAACTATGATAAAGTTTAATTTGTAAATCAGGCATGTTAGAGATTAAAAATAACTAATAATAAAGTAGAACAATTACACTGTAATAAAAGTTATGTGAATATGGTCTCCCTCTCAATCAAAATCTTTTATTGTACTGCATTCACCCTTCTTGTGATGAAAAAAAAAACCTACCTGGTGAGATGAAGGGAGGTGAATGATACAGGCACTGTGACATAGCATTAGGCTACTACTGTCTTTCTGATGCTAAGTCAGAAGAAGGATCATCTGTGTTGAGTCATTCTGGATCATAGAACCATGACGGGCGTATGATGAGGATGGCTGGGGATCCTGGGTGGGGAGGAGCAGGATGGAGTCAGACAGCATGAGGTTTCATCATGCTACTCTGAAAAACATGTAATTTAAGCCTTATAAATTGTTTATTTCTGGAATTTTCCATTTAATATTTTTGGACTGCAGTTGATTGAAGGTAACTGAAACTGCAGAAAGCAAAACTATGGATAAGGAGGGACTACTATACTTCTCTTTCAAATATTTCTATAAATGCTGTTGCTCACTGAGAGGCTTCATTTGAAGTTACAGTCTTTGTGCAACGTCTCCATTTGACCTGGATCATAAGCAGTACAGACTGGAGAGTGGGAAAATCTTTAGCATGAAATGGATTCAAATGTTTGGTGCTATCCTAACTGTGGGAGATTTAAATTTTAAATAGCATTCCCATCATTGC
This sequence comes from Bos indicus x Bos taurus, assembly GCF_003369695.1. Classification (NCBI taxonomy): domain Eukaryota; kingdom Metazoa; phylum Chordata; class Mammalia; order Artiodactyla; family Bovidae; genus Bos; species Bos indicus x Bos taurus. The sequence continues at coordinate 55,228,087 of NC_040083.1, read as the reverse complement.
TGAAGAGAAAGATATGTTTCTATTAATATGAATCACTTTCCATATATTGTTCAGAAGCCAAAAACCTGACCATGAGAGTAGACGTATTGTGTCTATAGGTTGATTATCTGAAATGTGAATAAGATGTAAACTGGACCTGGGTTCCTCTGCATTGTTGAAAGACTGAAAACTTTTAAAAGTGCTTTGAAGTCACACACATAAAAACTCCTCTGTTGAATTTGCACGGTTTTGAAATAAATATTTTTGGCTTATTTCTTAATTTATATTCTTTCGTGGCAAATCAGCGTCCCTCCCACTACATCTCATGCATATTATACCTTAGAAAACAGGGGGGACAAAAGTCACTCTGCAATCCAATGATCTAAGGAGAGAGAAGAAAATGAGGCAGTAGACAGACAGGGTCAAAACTGTGCCAAGCTATCTTGCCTTTAGAGATCTGGATAGCCAGACTGAGAAGCCTGATTTGCCCTTTCAGAGGGAGACACTAGATCAAAAGTCAGGGACCTCTGTGGCTGAGCAAAGGAATTCTGCATCAGAAACTAGGGAAGGAGAGAATCAGGGAAAAGAGGAGGGTCCTGGAGGACCAGCCAGCTACCAAAGAGCCTGAGTCAAACCAAGGAAGGCTGCTAAAATACTGGATTAGACCGGGTTTTAAACAGTTAAATTTCCCTCCCCTCACTAACTGCAAAGGTCATAGCAGCTCTAGGGAATAAAAAACTGCATTTCCTCTGTACATCTGTGTTTAGTGTGAATACTCTTGCAACTTCAGGACACTTTGTTACAGTGAAATATGGGGGTAGATTTCAACTTCCTCCAAAGTTCCTCTTCCTTTGTTCTGGTTATTCTTAGGACCTAAGACATCATCCTCCTCTTCCCCCGTCTATTATCCAGCTGCTGCTGCTGCTGCTGTTAATCTGCTTCAGTCATGTCCGACTCTGTGCGACCCCATAGACGGTAGCCCACCAGGCACCGCCGTCCCTGAGAGTCTCCAGGCAAGAACACTGGAGTGGGTTGCCATTTCCTTCTCCAATGCATGAAAGTGAAAAGTCAAAGTGAAGTCGCTCAGTCGTGTCTGACTCTTAGCGACCCCATGGACCACAGCCCACCAGGCTCCTCCGTCCATGGGATTTTCCAGGCAAGAGATCCAGTTACTGCTCCTCTTATCAATTGAGTCCCACCTGTTAGATTAGTCCTTTATAAAGACTTTCTCTGATCCAAACTCCTATCACTATTTCAAGCATACAAAATCTTATTTGAGTTCTCTTGAGGCTTTAAACTCCCTTTAGTATCCAATTTATCAGTTACCATTGGAGATATTCATTTAGAGATATTCTTCCCAGAGGGTAGAGTGATGTTCCTGACAGCAGGGGTCATGACATGGGAGTCATCTTTCCATCAGCAGAGGGCCAGGCATAAAAGAGGCTCCCAATAAACATAGAAATAATTGACTGATGGATATATGAATGTTAGAGAAGTTATTCATACATTGCTTCTGGTGTATTTGAAGCAATATATTTGCTTGGTTCAAATGACCTTCTTTTGTCACAGTTTGATAACTGAGAAAACACAGTGTAATCAATAGCTTTCAAACCAAGGAATACACGAATAATCTGACATATAATCTGTGCTATTCTTCCGACTCTGAACACTTGTGCTGTGTTCAAAGGAATGTTGTTGTTGTTTAGTCGCTAAGTTGTATCCAACTCTTTTGCAACCCCATGGACTGTAGGCCACCAGGCTCCCCTGTCCATGGAATTTCCCAGGTAAGAATACTGGAGTGGGTTGCCATTTCCTCCTCCAGAGAATCTCCCTGACCCAGGGATCCCAGGCATGGAACTCGTGTCTCTGACACTGCAGGTGGATTCTCTACCACTGAGCCACCAGGGAAGAGCTATTCAAAAGAATAGAATACAGTAAATTAAGACCTCTGACATGTTCTAATAACTGCAAACTTCATTTTAGCTACTTAATCCATTTTCAATTTTTAGAAAAGCATTCATAACCTCCTGTTGATCAAATTAATGAGAAAAATGAGAAGAAGACAAGGAATAAACTGTAATTGAATATGATTCAAGAGTATTATAGGACTTTCCTGGTGGTCTAGTGGTTAGGAATCCACCTTCCAGTGCAGGAGACATGGGCTTGATCCCTGGTTCAGGAAGATTCCACATGCCACAGGGTGACTAAGCTCCTGTGCCACAACTACTGAGCCCACGCTCTAGAGTGCGAGCTGGAACTACTGAGCCCACGTGCTGCAGCTACTGAGCCTGTGCACCTAGAGCCTGTGCTCTGCAACAAGAGGACATGGCAATGAGAAGCCCTTGCACCACAACTAGAGAGTAGCTCCCACTCACCGAAACTAAAGAAAGCCCACGGATAGCAACGAAGACCCAATGCAGACAATAAATAAACAAAAAGATAGTAATGTACTTCATCATTCTGAATCCAAAAAAAGAGTATTGTATCAGATCAGATCAGTCGCTCAGTCATGTCTGACTCTTTGCGACCCCATGAATCGCAGCACGCCAGGCCTCCCTGTCCATCACCAACTCCCGGAGTTCACTGAGACTCATGTCCATCGAGTCAGTGATGCCATGCAGCCATCTCATCCTCTGTCGTCCCCTTCTCCTCCTGCCCCCAATCCCTCCCAGCATCAGAGTCTTTTCCAATGAGTTGACTCTTCACATGAGGTGGCCAAAGTACTAGAGTTTCAGCTTTAGCATCATTCCTTCCAAAGAACACCCAGGGCTGATCTCCTTCAGAATGGACTGGTTGGATCTCCTTGCAGTCCAAGGGACTCTCAAGAGTCTTCTCCAACACCACAGTTCAAAAGCATCAATTCTTTGGCGCTCAGCCTTCACAGTCCAACTCTCACGTCCATACATGACCACAGGAAAAACCAGAGCCTTGACTAGACGAACCTTTGTTGGCAAAGTAATGTCTCTGCTTTTGAATATGCTATCTAGGTTGGTCATAACTTTGCTTCCAAGGAGTAAGCGTCTTTTAATTTCATGGCTGCAGTCACCATCTGCCCAGAAAAATAAAGTTTGACACTGTTTCCACTGTTTCCCCATCTATTTCCCATGAAGTGATGGGACCGGATGCCTGATCTCTGTTTTCTGAATGTTGAGCTTTAAGCCAACTTTTTCACTCTCCACTTTCACTTTCATCAATAGGCTCTTTAGTTCCTCTTCACTTTCTGCCATCAGGGTGGTGTCATCTGCATATCTGAAGTTATTGATATTTCTCCCGGCAATCTTGATTCCAGCTTGTGTTTCTTCCAGTCCAGCGTTTCTCATGATGTACTCTGCATAGAAGTTAAATAAGCAGGGTGACAATATACAGCCTTGACGAACTCCTTTTCCTATTTGGAACCAGTCTGTTGTTCCATGTCCAGTTCTAACTGTTGCTTCCTGACCTGCATACAAATTTCTCAAGAGGCAGATCAGGTGGTCTGGTATTCCCATCTCTTTCAGAATTTCCCACAGTTTATTGTGATCCACACAGTCAAAGGCTCTGGCATAGTCAATAAAGCAGAAATAGATGCTTTTCTGGAACTCTCTTGCTTTTTCCATGATCCAGCAGATGTTGGCAATTTGATCTCTGGTTCCTCTGCCTTTTCTAAAACCAGCTTGAACATCAGGAAGTTCACAGTTCACATATTGCTGAAGCCTGGCTTGGAGAATTTTGAGCATTCCTTTACTAGCATGTGAGATGAGTGCAATTGTGTGGTAGTTTGAGCATTCTTTGGCATTGCCTTTCTTTGGGATTGGAATGAAAACTGACCTTTTCCAGTCCTGTGGCCACTGCTGAGTTTTCCAAATTTGCTGGCATATTGAGTGCAGCACTTTCACAGCATCATCTTTCAGGGACAGTCCTGAGAAGTAAGAATTGTTCAACTTCTTCTAGAAACTTTGTCTTCCTTTGTTCTGGTTAATATTCCTATGCCACGCAGAACAAAGCAAGATTAGAAAAGTCAAGTAACTTGTGATCACACAGAGAATGAAAAGAGGAATTGGAATTAAACACTGTTCTCCTAATGCTCAGTCCAATTTTCTTACCACTGGACAGTGTTTCTTAAGGCTAGAGGCATCACAGTAACTGAGACTCAGTTATGCAACTTTTCTATATAAAGTCCTCATATCCACCTCTAATGTGCTGGGAGATAAAGAGATAGCTTTTCTGAGTTGCAAAGCCACTAACGTACATCAGACAAAAGTGAGTTGGTAGCAAGCAGAAATGGCAACCCACTCTACTATTCTTGCCTGATAATCCCACGGATGGAGGAGCCTGGCAGGCTACAGTTCATGGGGTCACAAGGAGTTGGACACAACTAATTGATGAAGCATTCACAAGTTTGCTTTGGAGAACACATTTACACTCCTTCCTTCTCACTTGGGTGACTTTTCATCTCGAACAATTTCACAGGTTTGATCACTTGCTTGAATCACAGTCCATGGGGTTAACCAAAAAAAACAAAACAAAAAACAGTGCCTCTGTTATTCCCAAGGACCGTAAATTTGTGATGGTGAAAGCCTACGGAGGAAAGCTGATGGTCTCTGAGCAGACAGTGTGGTGAGGGTTAGTTTCAGTTCTGGAGAAGGAAGGTTGCACGTGGGTTGTATTTTATGCAGGGGCTGTGACGGGGGACGACTCAGCTTGTCTCCACCAGGAGAACAAGTGAGCCCTTCCGCCTCACCGGGGAATTTCAACAGGAAGTATGTTGCACAGTTGACAGTCTAAACTGGAACACAAGTATGAGCAGTGCCAGACTTCCTAATTTTTGGGTGGAAACATGCATTTTGTGAGCAGGCTATACTTGTCCTGAGAGAGCTGGTGCTCTCCTAAGGGGGATGTAGAGAATTCACTGTCGTGAGTCTAACAGAGACATCTGCTGGCTGAGTCCTCTGCTTCAGACTCGTCTCTGCTGGACCCTGTAATGGACCAACTCCCTCATCTCTGACAGCTTGTAGATAAGGGAATGTGATAGTAATAATTATTGTACTTGTTCATACAGAATTACTCATTGTGCATTTGGCATGCCTGCAGAGATTGAAAAGTTCACAGAGGAGGTCTGGGTGAGCAGGGTTGTTAAAGAGTCAGTCACCTGCACATTGACTTTTAAAATTTCTTTATCACATCTGCCCAAGGACCGGTTCCTCTGTCTTCAGCTTCCCTATCTACACTAAGAAAATCAGAAGTTCAAATCTGGAAGTGGAGCACCAGGGATAACAATTTTTCCACCTTAGAGGACCCAAAGATTAGAGGAAGAGAAGTGTGTGTATAAAATATGAATTCCAGCAAAATAAGTCCTGCAATAAACACTGAAGTGCCCCAGTGGTGGTTTATTTTCATGCGTGCGTGCATGCTAAGTTGCTTCAGTCGTGTCTGACTCTTTGTGACCCCATTGGACTATAGCCCACCAGGCTCCTCTGTCTGTAGGATTCTCCAGGCAAGAATACTGGAGTGCGTTGCCTGTGCCCTCCTGTAGGGGATCTTCCTGATCCAGGGATTGAACCCAGATCTCTTATGTCTCCTACACTGGCAGGTGAGTTCCTTACCAGTAGTGCTACCTGGGAAATCCCTTATTGTCATATTAAGCACCAATTTATGGGGGCAAGTTTAAGCTGCTTATGGATCTGTATTTGGGGAGGAGAGATAGTTCCCAAAGCAGAGTCAACCTCCAGATAACATTTTCTTCTGGCATCTGTGCTGTGTGTGAACTCCTCCATTGCCTCTGGCATGATCAGGCCAATACCTCCAACCTTAGGATCCTTCCCTATTAGTCAGCGTGAATAAGCTTCCTCATCTTTACTGGGAGGGATCATGTATTAGAGGACTAAATATAGACACACAAATCCAATAACTAGACCTTTACAACGAAGACAGAAGCAAATAACAATCCCACTTGTGTGATTATAATGCCTACCAACCTAATTGAGAACACATTCATTTTAAGCTAAATAAATTACTTGCAACAATTATATGACCTTGAGGTCACTTTCTCTAGGAGATGGCCAGCACTTGTATTAACTATTTCACACTTTATTCTAAGTGGCCTCAGCCAATCAATGCCAGATAAATGGTGTTAAAACATGCGTTTAATTAACTTGGTTTTTCATTTATTTGCTATTTTAGCCTAGGGATGAAGAAGAAAGTGAAGCTAAAGTGTGTGTATTCTCAAACAAGACTTCTGAATGAAGAGTTTTTCCTTCTCAGTCAAAGCACTGTCTCCCTTGTTAATCTGGTAAAGAAAGCATTCCTTAGACCTTGATAGAATAGTATATCCATCTGAAGAGTGGGGCTTTGTGCCACATATAACCCCATACTCAAAGAAGTAACTCTTTCCATTTTTCTTCGAGAGATGGATTTACCTTCACTGATGGTTTGGTCCCTCTTGGACTGTGAACAATTATAGTAGCAGTCTGAGCACAGGAACACAAGCTATGAAATAACTAACTCGTGGATTTTTATATTACTTCATTGTTTTCAAGAGAAAAAGGTGTTTGGGGCTGTGTTTTGGAATTCTCACTCTTCCTCCTCCTAACGTTATGCAAAATATCCAAAAACTACTTACTACGTAATATGCAATTCACCAATCTCTTCTTTTGGTTTTGCTACTGCTGTTGCAGGCACATTATTATTCACTGAATATTCTCCTGCCTCCCCTACGTGTTCCAGATGTGCTTGTCAAAACCACATGGCAGGGACTTCCCTGGTGCTCCATTGGTTAGCAATCTGCCTTGCAGTGTAGGAGATGGAGGCTTGATCCCTGGTCAGAGAACTAAGATCCCAGATGCCACGGTGCAGCTAAGTCTGTGCCGCAACTGTTGAGCCTGCGTGCCACAACTGGAGAGTCCATGCGTTCACAGTGAGGGATTCCGCATGACACAGTGAAGATCCCGTGGGCCACAACTAAGACCTGATGCAGCCAAGCAAACAAACAAACCCAAATATTTAGAGACCCCAAACCATGTGGCCTTGGATTATGAATAGAAGTGATATGTGTTACATAAGGGTTAGGCTTTTAAGAGCTGACGTACAACCCTCTATCTCTCTCTTTTTGTTCCATGATGATCCAGAAGGTTGAAATGATAGAGATACAGAATGGAAGCAGCATGGTTTGCTGAGTCACTGTAGAGAGGAGAGTTGCTATGAGGGGTACCCTGACTTATATCACATTTTGCATGCACAAGAAAGAAATCTTTGTTTTATTAAACCACTGAGATTCCAAGGTTTGTTTATCATAGCATAATCTAGCCTATGCTGACAAATATAATTGGCTTCTATGGTAATAAACAAATCCATAACCTGTAGTACTAAGTAACCATCTAAACTGTAGTCATTTGGATCTGATTTGCATGAATATTAATTCTTTTAAACAAGAAAGGAAAATTATGATAGTCCTCAGACTTGATACCTTTAGAAAAGCCACTTGTTCATTAATTTTTAATGAGTAACATTCATTATTATGAATTCTTTGACAAGACTTTGATTTTGGGGGGTAAATGATGACCATAATTAAGCTTCTCATAATGAACACAGCAATTTTTAAACAGTACAATTTATATAATGTTTCTCCTCTGGGAGGCTTAGTTTTCTTAATAAAAGGGAGCAGTGGATGTATGACTAAGTTTTCATAATGCATGAGGGTTTCTGGTCATGATTACATTCATCTCTACTTCCATTCATGCATTCACTGCATCGATACATATTCTTTCTGCACTCTTTTGCAGGACTGAGTTTTACTCAGTCAAGACTGAATTTTTAAAAAAGGAGGTATAATTTAAATACATTCTAGAATGCTGGGTTACAGGCAATGTAACTTTTTCCCTCAGAAGTCTTTCTTGTTATCATTGGCTTAATGGCTTTATTTATCTATATAGTTTAAAATCTTTTTAATTGTTATTCATTTATACGTGAACAAATGTATAAACATATACCATAAAGTCAATCATCAATTAAAATACTAAACCTATTTTTTAGTAGCATTTGATGTCAAGAAAAAAAAGAATAAAAACAGAAATGTCTCCTGTTTACTCCAATAGAGAAGCCCTGATGGGTTACATCTTACTGTAGATCACAGCAAAAAATGTTTGCTAGATAATGCTTATCTACCCAAAATAAACTTTTTGTAGTTTCCTAGTGGAATTATTCTGGAAATTATTAGTACGATTGCATTGCTCATCTAATCTGCAGTAAAAACAAAAAGGAACTGACACATTTGAAGGAAAAGAGGCTCCAATTAGGCAGGATACAGTTGACATTAACCCATTGCTTTCCCTTTGTCCTACCAAGTCTAAGGTTAGATGTCAAACAGCATTTTGAATTGCAATGGATTTTGCAAAGTTATTATTTTCATTCACTGTTTCCTCTAGGTAAAGTTTGATTCCTTTTAAGAACTTTTACTAGTAGTAACCTTCTCTGCTCTCAATGTATTATTAAAATCTTTATTTTATCTACACTGCCTTGCATTCCTGGTGACCTTAAGCCTACTCTATTTTTTCTCATAGTACTTTTCACTTAAAAATTACTATACATTTACTATCAGTTCGGTTCAGTCACTCAGTCGTGTCCAACTCTTTGAGACCCCATGAACCTCAGCACGCCAGGCCTCCCTGTCCATCCCCAACTCCTGGAGTTTACCCAAACTCATGTCCATTGAGTCGGTGATGCCATCCAGACATCTCATCCTCTGTCATCCCCTTCTCCTCTCGCCCTCAATCTTTCCCAGCATCAGGGTCTTTTCAAATGAGTCAGCTCTTTGCATCAGGTGGTCAGAGTATTGGAGTTTCAGCTTCAGCATCAGTCCTTGCAATGAACACCAAGGACTGATCTCCTTTAGGATGGATTGGTTGGATCTCCTTGTAGTCAAAGGGACTCTCAAAAGGCTTCTCCAACACCATAGTTCAAAAGCATCAATTCTTCTGTGCTCAGCTTTCTTTATAGTCCAACTCTCACATCCATACATGACCACTGGAAAAACCATAGCCTTGACTAGACGGACCTTTGTGTACTTACTATATTTGCTATCTATTGTCACTAAGGGATATAAGTTCTATAGGGGTAATGGTTTTTTAATACCTTTGATTCATTAATGTAAACATTGGCACATAGAAGATGTTCAATAAATATTCTCAAGTGAATGAATGGATGAAAGTTTCCCTAGTTCAATAAAAAAATATTCTAAGACTCATTTTCCAAACGTCCCCTATTCCCCTTCCAAATTCCATTTTGCCTCTGGCAACTTGTTCTAGAATTCCATTCATTCATCAGCCCACCTTGTCAGCTTATTACATGACTGACCTGCTTCACAAGTGTCAATTGTGTCAATTTCTTGGACTCTGATCAATGTATCCTTCTTTTGGTGTGATGTCTTTGCAGACAGAAGATCTAAGTAATTTTCCATGTGTGTTCCTGTGGACAGCCCTGACCAGAAATGGTAAGGTCTTAGGGGGAAATTTTGGTGAACATTATAAATTTTAATTGAAATTATTTAAAAACCTATTTTAAAAGTTATTTTTGAAAGATTTTGTTGGTAAAGGTAATACATGCAATAGTGTGATTTAGAAAATAAGAAAATAAAGTCACCCGTAGTTCTACTATGAGATGAATCCAGAGTTCATATTTTAAATTACATTATTTGTTATTTTTTTCTATAACTGAACTAACCACTTAGGTTAAAACCAATCAATTACTACATAAAAACAGAATTCAAGTGCTCATATTTTTGTAAATGCTCTTGATTGCTTTTCAATCATAGGGACTTGCATGATAAACTTCTACCAACCAAACACTAAGCAATTATTTAAGATGCCTACATGACTTGAGCTAATGCTCAGGTAACCAACTTGTCCCAGTTTGCTTGCAAGACCATGACAGAATCAGCTATTGCATCCTTCAAAGCTTACAGGTGAAAACAGATAAAAAATGATGCTGGGAATTAGGAAAAGGAGAGTGTTTTGTAAACAAAGGACAGACTTGCAAAGACTTCTCTGACTCTAAATCACTATTAAACAAGTTGAACTTGTTTGTATAGAGAGCTCGTAATGATAAAAAATAGCTTGGTGTGGAAATGAAAGCAGAGAAAGTTAAGAAAATCTAAATTTAGGCCAAATTCATCCCACTGTTCAGTACTGGTAGGATGACCAACTATTTTGGTTTCCCTAAGACTAAGGAGTTTCTTGACATGCTGATCTTTCAGTGCTAAAACCAAGACAATACCAAGCAAACTGGAATGAGTTGGCTACCTGAGCAGTATTTCGTTAGGTAGTTATCTTAAATAATTGCTTACTGTTTGGTCAATAGAGGTGTTATCATGAAAATCTCTATGATTAAAAAGCAACATAAAACAACTACAACGGACTGGGGATAAAGGAGGAACCATTTCTCAAAAGTAGATCAAAAAGTAAGGTAGCCCCAAGCTGATGTCAAGAGTTCAGAAGCACCTCATGCAACAGTAGGAAAAATCAGTGCTTAGCAATATCTTTGCATCTGCCAGGCAAGTATCAGCAATAAGGGGAGAAAATGTGAAGAAAGTGATCTTCATTAATTGACAAGCTGGAAAAACCCCTTTGTGCAAGACCCTGACAGGGACAGAATGGTCACCTATATAGCATCCAAAGCAAGCTTCAGACTGAGTCAATCTTAAGTCAACTTAAAAAAAAGAAAAAGGATTGTACATTTTCTACTGTAATTATTTAAGCAATTGTGCTGTCCCTGGCTGTTGTATAGTGAGACAATGTGAAAGTGTTAGTCACTCACTTGTGTCCGACTCTTTGTGATCCCATGGTCACAAAGCCTGCCAGGTCCTTCTGTCCATGGAATTCTTCTATCCAGGGATTGAACCTGGGTCTCCTGCATTGCAGGTAGATTCTTTACCATTGGAGCCAAGGGAAACCCAAGGTTGATGTGTAATATGAAGGCAAATGGAATGTGACATCTGAGCACTCGGAATACCTCTCTCTTTGCATTTGTTCACCAATTTCCATCAAGTGAGAAAATTTCAGAATATTTTACCCATGAAACCAAGTTAAGAAAAACCAAGGGAAAAACTAAAAAGATTGGGGCGGGGGGGGGGGGCGGGGGGAAGCCTTCAGCTTTTGAAAAAAAAAAAGATAAAATTAAAAATTGAAATTGAAATCAGGATTTTCCAAAAGTCAAAATTTCAAGGGTTAAGAGGAACGAAGATTATGGAGTTATAGCACTGTCATTACTAAAAGCTTTGTAAAAAGGATGAAGTTTTTTTAAATAATCTAAATACTAGTTTTATGTTAGCTGTTAGAAGCTCTAAACAGGTGCCTTCTTTTTTTTTTTTTTTTTTTTTAAGGAAATGGGTACTTTGTCTTATTAAGTGGTAAAACAAGAATCTCTTCAACAGAGGCACTTTTCTACTACAATAATTCTCTTGAATGTCAATTATACTAGTTATACTTAAAACACAAATAGAGAAAAACACAATACAAATACCAAAATCGAATAGATTGTCCAACCCGGTTGAGTTCAAAATACTGGTTTCCCCCTTGGTAATTATAACAACTCATACTTTCAACTTTAGTTTCCTAATGGTTTTGTGACTTGGGTAATAAAATCATTCCCATTTGACACATAAGGAAACTAAGTCCATGGATATCTGTGGTTCAGCCAGATTTTGTTGCTACTAAGTTCAAGGGTTAGGACTATACACAGGTCCTTTGCTTTTGGATGTTATCCTATAAACATAAACCAAAGTCTCAGTTGAATCTTACTGGCTTTTGACTATTAAGGAGACAGCATCTTTTTCAAGATTATCTCTGCCTTACATTAATAGGTACAGAAAGTTCTGGTCACTCACTTAAGCAGTTGCAGTGGCCAGAGACATATTATTCCCTTCATGCTGAGAAACTCATGAAACCTCAGGGGTTGTGGCTGAAAAATCAATGCCAGATGGCTGTAGGATAGTACTCCTGGAGATTCGGCTACTGTTAAGTCACCCCAACAGAAATGTCCTCAATGCTGATAAAGATGGAGATAACACATGAAGGCCATCTGTCCCAGCCACATGGCTTTTAACAAGGAAAATCTCTTAGGGTAAAATGAATGAAGACTAGATACAGACAAAAAAGCTTCTAGGATACATTCCTTTATGTCTGCTGGTCATTAGGAAATTATGGATAAAGATAATTAAGACAAGTTTCTGAAAGTTGCCCCATTTGGCAGGATTAGCTGCTCTTGTTGAACATGGAGAAACATGTTGAATGATGAAAAATCAATGCTGTTGACAAATTTGCTTCAAGGAAATCCAAATAAGCATCACCATAATTTTTTACTGGAACAGATTTCTCCACTTTTTTTCCAAATATAGTTGAGGTGGCTTCTGGTAAAAGACGTAAGTGGAAAGAAAGGCAAAACCTGAAGGTGGTGAAAAAAGATCACTGCTGGCAGCCGATTTACTGCAACCACAGGCTACAGAACTGTGATTGTAACAGGACTTTCAAAACAACTGAGGGGCATTTCAAGCATTTGAACCTCTCTTAAAATCAAGAAAAGTCTTAATAATTTAATAGTAGAAAGTCCAAAATCAACTGTTTTATCTTTGATAGTGACAAGTGAAAATCCATACATGACTTCTTTCCGTCAATTTCTACACAACATTGTAATCACACTTGGAATCCTCAAAACCAGATCTCCAGGAAAATGTGCAAGGTAGTGAAAATTCTTACCTAGAGGCAGCTAACTGGAAATGCGTCTCAGGAAGAGATGATAGTTGCAGGTGCCCCACTGATGTTCTTTAGCTGTTGCATTTTGCCAGGGTCAGAAATGTCAAGGCTAAAAGGAAATTTGTTTAGGGCTCCTGCACTTTGTTTACTTTAAAATAAAATGTGTTTTTAAGTATGTGATTCCAAGAAGCAGAGCTGATGATGGCTGACTCTTCAATATGCTTTAGGACCATCATTTAAACAAAGACTCTATTTTAAAGTTTCCAGTTGGAAGCCACATTCAGTTGCTTAGCAGTGGTATTTCTGAGTAGCTTCTCATTTTCTGGCATTGTCCAACATTTTTGGTAATAGGATTCCTCTCTGTCACCGTAAGAAGGTGTGCTGGGGCATCAGTAACCTAGTGCAAAACAAACAGGCTTTTCAAAGTAGTTCTTTGTGGGGACTCAAACCACTTCAAATGAGCACAAGATCAATTCTAGGACCTTCTAGAGCAGAAGTTCCCCAGGATTGTCAGTTCACAGTGACCCTAGTCTCGGTAATTTTTTTCATGGTGTCAATGGCCCAAAACCCCTCCCTCCAAAACTCAATGGTTGTTTATTAAGTACTTAGGTCCAAAAAACTCAATATGCATTTATGTCCTAACAACTTAGTAATCATCTGAAAAAAAGTAATACACATATTTTGAAAGATAGCATACTATTTTTTATTTTATTCTTAGGGAACCAAAGTTACTTACTAATAGGTTGAGTGTATCTGTTGTTCACTGGCCTGGTTCTCAAACTTGGACTCAAACTGGACTTTGTCATCCTCATATCTTGGTCCACATATTCACACAATGCTTGTTTTATAACACAGCAACTGCTTAATACTCAGCTACACAGAGATGTGACATGATCAAAGAAATTTAGTGTGATCTACTGTTGAAACTATCAGCTCCCCAGAGCTAGTAGTTTGCATGGTGTCCAAATTTTCTGTGACCAAGTATTGCTACGTTCCCTTAACAACTAAAAATGTCCTTTGAGTTGGTTGCAGCACGATCGGGTCACTTCGGTTAAGAGATGGGAAGCTATGGTTCTAAAGAGTTGTAGTGAAAATACCTGTGAGCAAAATAATAACACTATTATGGAGATATTGTGCTTAAGAAACTGACCACATTAAAAGCAAAAGCCATGTTAGACATGTTTTCAGAAATCACAACTTGTCTGGATTAGAGAAAGAATGTGGGTCTTATGGACAGCACTGGCTATGAACTTTGGGAATTGTTTTTGTCTTCAACAAGGGAAAAAAAACTTTTTTTTAAATCTTTAATTTTTAAAAAAGTGTTTGTAGGTGGCCTGGCTTTCTGAAGGGCTAGATGAGGAATGTAGTGAGGAGATATTAGACACTTTGGCATATGAATGCATAATCTAAAGGTTTTTAAATAGAGGGTGAAGCTCTACTAATGTAAGCTTCTTCTCTTTATTTTTTTCTTTATATTTTGTCTCAATATCTTTAGGTAGGTTTTCAGTTCAAATAATTGTAGTTAATCACAAGTCTAAAATTCTGACCTTCTAAATATGCTCATCATATGGGCCTCACCACAGGCCAACTTACATTTTTGATGCTCTCTAAACAAATGACTCAGCAGCAACTGGCATTAGTGCCAAAGATCAAAACCATGAAAACCGCAGTGCTGAAGTTTAGACATGCAGGGAAGTGTTATGTTGATGATACCTCACCATTTCTGTATTTTACTTTGTTCACATTTGCTAAAGAACTTGGGGGCAAGCAAGCAATTGATGAAAACAAGACGCTGGCAGTGATTAAAACCTGAGCAGGCTTTTTATTTTTTAAAAAATTCATAATAACATGTTTTTCAGAAAAGTTTGCTGGATCACATACGTGTAAGAAAATGGAGCATTGTGATGTGAAAGACTTAATTTTTGTTCTGCCTGAACTGCCAATTAACTTTGTGTTCTTAGGTCAAAGCTGTTTTACTCATCTTCCCTGCATGTATAAAGTTACCAGATGCCTGGTGGGTCAGATGGTAAAGAGTCTACCTGTAATGCAGGAGATCCAGGTTCCATCTGGGGTTGTAAAGATGCCCTGGAGAAGGAAATGGCAACCCACTCCAGTATTCTTGGCCTGGGAAATCCCATGGAAATGGAAGAGCCTGGCAGGCCACAGTCCAGAAGGTCTTAAAGAGTCGGACATGATTGACACTTTCCCTGCATGTATAACGAAGGGGGTGGGTTAGCTGTCTCTGAGGCCTTTGGGTTCCAACACTGAATACTCAGTGAACTTTCCTGCCAAAGTGGATTTCTGACGACTTCTGAGGAGCATAAATATCACTGACTCACCAAATAGTTGAATTAAAAAAGACATTACTGTTGAGTTTTAAAAATAATTTTAGACTGTAATATAAATAAATAAGGGCTTCCCTGGTGGCTCAGATGGTAAAGCGTCTGCTTGAAATGCGGGAGACTCAAGTTTGATCCCTGGGTCGGGAAGATCCCCTGGAGAAGGAAATGGCAACCCACTCCAGTACTCTTGCCTGGAAAATCCCATCGACGGAGGAGGCTGGTAGGCTGCAGTCCATGGGGTCGCAAACACTCGGTGACGACTGAGCGACTGCACTTTCTATAAATAAATAAACATAAATTTAAACATAAGATGTACCACCTTAATTATTTCTAACTGTACAGTTTAATAGTGTTTAGTGCATGCACATTGTATAACCTATCTCCAGAACTTTTTTATCGTGCAAACTGAAACCTTATACCCATTAAACAATAATTCTCCCTTCTTCTTTCTGTCTCTATGAATTTGACTACTCTTGACAACTTATATAAGCAGAATCATACCTTATTTGTCTTTTTTGTGACAGGCTAATTTCCCTTCATGTAATGTTCTCAAGATTCATCCATGTTGGCACATACTGTAGGATTTCCTTTGTTTTAAGACTGAATAATATTTCATTATATGTATATACCACATCCTGTTTATCCATTCATCCATGGATGTTCACTAATGGACACTTCTGTTGCTCCTACCTTTTGGCATGAACAAGGGTATAACTATTGCTGAGGTGTTCTTTTGTTTTTTGTTTTTTTTGGTTGCCCTGTGTTTTCATTGCTGCACATAGGCCTTTCTCTAGTTATAGCAAGTGGGGGCTACTCTTCATTGCGGTGCCTGGGCTTCTTATTGCTTTGGCTTCTCTTGCTATGGAGCACAGGCCCTTTGCAAGGGCTCCAGTAGTTGCAGCACGCAGGCTCAGCAGTTGTGGTGCAAAGTCTTAGTTGTCCCTTGGCCTGTGAAATTTTCCCAGACTGGGGGTCTGAACCCATGTCCCCTGCATCAGCAGGCAGATTCCTATACACTGTACCACCAGGGAAGTACTACTGCTAAGCTTTAAAGGAGAGAAATGCATATTTATTTTCCCCAAGCCCCAGAGAAATTGCAATGTCAATATTCTTCTGATTTCATCTACAGAATTTCCAGAGGTAAGGGAAGTGGATCACTGGGGTGTTTAAACTCCATTCTGGAGGACCTAGGGGAGGATTATTTGAAATATCATTTCCAGATGTGTCTTAGGGCTAAAATGTATTTCCTTCTGTTTTATTACTAGTCATTAAAGGAAACAACAGGGAAAGAGAAAAACAAAGTTATGTCTCCCAAAATGTGAAAGGTCTTAGCCATTGGGACAGTTTTATTGTGAACTTGACTCTCCATAGGCAAGTCTCATTTTTAATTAGTTGCAGATCCAAAATCTTGTGGGAAAAAAAAGTCTCAGGGATATAAAAATTTTAGAATATTATTACATGTCCCACTTCAAAAGTTTTACACAAAGAGACAATAATATCTGCCTGACTTTCTTTAAGCAAAATGCTCAAAACAAACTTTTCAAGGAAGTTTTCTTTTTTTTTTTTAAATGAAAGTCTATCATTAAGCCAGATTAAGACTCTGACTTCTAGGTGTTCAATCACTAATTAAATACACAGAATGTGTATTTTTGACTTAGAAGCAGCCAAGTGTTGCCTGACAACTGCAGTCACTTCTGTACTTCCTATATTTGCATTTTATTTGTTTGTTTTTGTACATTCTGCTACCTCAAGCACTTTCTCTTCTAAGCAGGCTAAATAAAGCTCATGTGGAGAGCGTCTAGAAAATCTTTTAATGAAAAAAGGCTTTCAACATCACTGACAATATATATTTTTTTTATTATATTCACATAGAAGATTTTTGGAGAAATGTCATCACGGGAATCCATTCCAAATTAGCTGTATACTTTGAAAAAGGAAAAACAAGTTCTACTAAAATAAGAAAATACATCACTCAGAATCTATAATTTCCATTTTTTTGTGCTTGTGATAAATATACAAGGATAGAGGTCTCATACATACATTATGCCAGGTAAGACTCCACATTTAAGGCTTTTAAATCAGCCTTGTCTATAGAAATGCAATATGAGCCATATATATAATTTAAACTTTTCTAGTAGCCACATTAAAAAAGAAATAGAAAAAATTAATTTTAATAGTATATTGAATTAATCCACAATAGTAAAAGTATCATGTCAAGATATGATCAGTATAAAAATGGTTAATGAGATATTTTATCTTTTTTGGCATTAAATCTTCCAAAAGATTTTGTGTCTGTTACACTTACAACACCCTGCAATTTAGACTAGCCATAGTGGGTCATATCTTCCATACTGGACAGCAATTGTATAGATAACTATTTGTACTCGAACTGCTTGGCCTTTCATGAAAAATTATATTTATATGCAATTTTATTTGTATCATTTGTATTTATATATACATTTCTAAAGGTTCTAAATTATACAAAGCTCAGTGTTCAGACATTGATGTGTGTCTATCTATTTATCTTACCAAAAGTTTTCTTACTCCATAAAGCAATTCGTCACAGGTTTCTTTGAAGAGTGAGACATTCAAGTTTATTCCAAATGATTTAATTTACAGACATGTAATTTTCCAGCAACATTTAAGAGCAACACAAACACTATGCAAACCGAGAAACACCTGTATACCCGAACAAAAAGAATCTAATTGTAAGTCAAACCTCAGTCCTCCTGGGCAATAGAGAAGAGACGAAAGTGATTCAGGATAACATGACATCTGGAATACCTATTTACTGTGGTTCTCTCTTCACTGTGAGAGGACAATTGCTTTACCATTATTTAGATATTCAAATGGCACCTGTTCTATTTAGATCAGTTGAGAGATTTTTTTCAGTGTCTTAAGTGTGAAGTATCATATCTTCCCATTGGTTCCAGGGTTAAACAGACACACACAGAGTAGGTTAAAGTTGAACAACATAAATGTAAATTACATGTTATAATTTTTGGCTCTTTGTAAAGAGAGTGATCAAATGTTAAAACTTGGATCTCATATATTTTCTATTTCAGCTCCTTTGATTTCACAGATGGAAAAGACCAAGAATTCCTGATTGACTTGTCTGTGATCACACAGCAATTCTACACCTAGCCTCCAATTCTTCCATTTTAATAGAGACAGTGTTTCCTCTTCTCTGCCTCCTCCCTCTTCCTATCACCTGCTGCTACTAAGTTGCGTCAGTCACGTCCGACTCTGCGACCCCACTGACGGCAGCCCACCAGGCTCCTCTGTCCCTGGGATTCTCCAGGCAAGAATACTGGAGTGGGTTGCCATTTCCTTCTCCAACGCATGCATGCATGCTAAGTTGCTTCAGCCGTGTCCGACTCTGTGCGACCCCATAGACGGCAGCCCACCAGGCTCCTCTGTCCCTGAGATTCTCCAGACAAGAATACTGGAGTGAGTTGCCATTTCCTTCTCCTATCACTTACTTTTCTCTTAATCCTAGCTGTCTTTGGCTATGACAGTAAATGCTAAGCCTATTGGATAGTGATCACATCAACCAGGATGGCTTAGGCTTAGTGATTTTCTCAAAGTCTCATGAGAGCTCATCATTTATCTAGGCAAAACTGTTAAATTTTGATGTCTTCCAAGACATCCCAAACACATTATGATTTTTCTACTCTTATTTCTACCAGACATGCTTTAGGGACATGAAGTAATCAACAAGCTCAAGCAGGGACTTTCCTAATGACTCAGTGGCTAAGACTCCCTGCTCCCAATGCAGGGAGCCTGGGTTTGATCCCTGGTCAGGGAACTAGATCCTACATGCTCAACTAGGAGTTCGAATGCCATGTCTGGAGATCCCATGTGCTGCAACTAAGGATCCCACATGCTTCAACTAAAGATCCCACATGCCTTGGCTGGGACCTGGCACAGCCAAATAAATAAATGAATAAATAGTTAAAAACAAAAAATAAGCTGAAGCAGTGGGACTTTGTTAGGGGTTTAAAAAAAGAAAAAAAAAAAACAGAGGAAAGGAATTCCCAAAAGAGATTAACAAGGAGACATGAAAGTGCTGCTTGGTACACTGAAGGGACAGATTCTACTGCCCATGAGACATTGGCAAAGAGTGGAGATAAAATAACCAGGGAAGGTGTGGAAGAGCCAGTTGGTGAATGGTCCTAACTGCTGGATTAGCTTCCAAGTTGGTTCTGGAGGAGTTGGATGGGAGGGATCTGATCTCTGTGTGTGTGTACATGAATGAATACATGTGTGTTTTAAGCAGAATGGTTGTTAGGTTGAGTTCTAGAAAAATAATTGAGTTAACAGTATAGCAGAAGAATTTGAAACAGGAAGGCCAGATGAGAACAGAAGATTCTGTTACTGCAAGAAATCACACAAGAAAGTTTCTGTTATTTTTCCTATTTTACAGTTAGAAATTCAAAGAAGTTAAGTAGCTTGTTGAAGGATGTTTGATTAGTTCATAGCAGTTGTGTCTATGCAATCTTTCAAAATCGTGTACCAAATCCATAAAAAAGTTTTGTGTATCCTTTCCCAATATAGTTATTTCTACTTATGAATTTACATTATACATTTGATGCATCTAATTTGTTTGTTTTTTGACTTGTTCTTATAGAAACATTTGTAATGGGTCAACTTAAAGTTTCTTCTAGAGATAATTAGACTTACAGATAATTAGATCATCTGACTTACACTCAAGTGAGAAAAATAAGGCACAGAGAATAACAAAATAGCTACTCAAGTTAATTGTAGAGCCTGTTAGTGACTGAGGATCAGAGCTCAGATCTCCAACGTTCAGTGTCTTTCTTTCACATACACAGGCTACTTTGCTGGTGACTTAATATGTTAATTTCTTGAGTGTTTAGATATTATTTTACTGACTTCTTAATGTGACAGATGGGCTATTGAATTATTTAGTAAATTTTACATGAGTATGATAATTATTTAGGATGTTGATTTTCAACTCTGGTTGCATTAGAATCATTTGGGGGAACTTTTAAAAAATACTAAAGCCCAGCCTCTCAATTGCAGAAGTTCTTTTTAAATCATTGTGGGATGGGTGAACAGACATTTATATTTTTAAAAAGCCACACAGGTGGTTCTAATGTGCAGTCAGGGTCTAGATCTCTGACTAAGACCTATTCTGACTCAATATCTGTTTTTTTAGAGCAACTAGGAGACACACATGAGTAGATATTAGGCCTGAAATTGTTACAAAGTTATTCTTGAACCATATCATATAGGCAAAAGATAGCTAAGCCTTAGAGAATTTGAGAAATATAACTCAAAGGGTTGACTTGATAAATAAATATTTAGTCTTCTACTGTGTTGTTTGAGAAGACTCTTGAGAGTCCCTTGGACTGCAAGGAGATCCAACCAGTCCATCCTAAAGATCAGTCCTGAGTGTTCATTGGAAGGACTGATGTTGAAGCTGAAACTCCAGTACTTTTGGCCACCTGATGCGAAGAGCTGACTCATTTGAAAAGACCCTGATGTTGGGAAAGATTGAAGGCAGGAGGAGAAGGGGACGACAGAGGATGAGATGGTTGGATGACATCACCAACTCAATGGATATGAGTCTGAGTAAACTCTAGGGTTGGTGATAGACAGGGAGTCCTGGCATGCTGCAGTCTATGGGGTTGCAAAGAGTTGGACACGACTGAGCAACTGAACTGAACTGAATCTTCTATTTTGTAATGGAAGAATACATAGTTTTGCAATGAATATGGAACCTATAAAAATTACATGCTAGGCTTCCAAAACAATGAAAATATTGGGTTGGCCAAAGAATTTGCCTGCCAATGCAGGAGACATGGGTTCAATTGCTGGGTCAGGAAGATCCCCTGGAGAAGGAAATGGCAACCCATTCTAGCATTCTTGCCTAGGAAATCCTATGAACAGAGCTGTTTGGCGGGCTACAGTCTATGGGGTCACAAAAGAGTTGGACACGACTTAGTGACTGAACAACAACAACAACAAAAAGTTCATTGCAGTTTTTCTGTAATGTCTTATGGAAAAACCTGAATGAACTTTTTAGCCAGCCCAATTTAGCAAGAAATCCAAAAAGAACTATGTGGAACCATCAATGAAGACAACCAAAAAAACTTTTCTGAGGCACATTAAAAAGGAATCTAATAAAAGGAATAGTGCTTGTTCCTGGATGGAAATGTTCAATATTCCATAAAACCCTAACTGTCTCCAATTTATTTTAAGAATGTTATCCCATGATAAGTTACTTTCTTGGGGGCTAGAAAACTGTCAAAGTTATTTTAAAGTTAATATAGAAAAATAAACAGGTAAGAACATCAAGGCAAATTTAGAAATAGGATTGCAGCTGTTAAAAAACACTACATAGTTAAAGAAGTAGGTACTGTGCAAGAACAAATAGCTAAATCCACAGAACTAAATATATATAATAAAACAAAATTTATATATAAGAATTGAGTGTATTTCAATGGTACCATTTCAAATTAAGGTAGAAAGGAAGTATATTTAAAACCAGTGTTTAAGAAATTGTTTAACAATTTGGGAAAAATTATATCCCTACATCACATATTACACCAAAATAAGTTCCAAACATATTAAAAATTAAACAGAAATAGAGCTATTATACAATTAGAAAAAACAGTAGTGATAGTCTGACACTAGTCAGTGTATAGACATCTATAAGCACAAGAGAAGGCAGAAAATAATCCTGACTACATAAAATATAAAACTTCTGTGTATCTAAAATATATCATAAATGCAATTAAGAAACAATACACAGACTATAAAAAAACTTTTGCAACCTGATGTCAGAGGGTATATGAAAAGTTTTTATTTATGGAAAACAGTCTGCAGGTTCCTTAAAAAACTAAGAACAGTGCCATCCCACTCTTGGGAATATATCCAGAGAAAACTATAATTCAAAACCATACATGCCCCCCAGTGTTCAATGCAACACTATTTACAGTATCTGAGACCAGGAAGCAACCTAAATGTTCATCAGTAGATGAATGGGTAAAGAAGATATGGCTTTGCTGTTTAGTCGCTAAGTCGTGTCCAAATCTTTTGAGAAGCCATGGATTTGTAAGCCCTCCAGGCTCTTCTGTCCATGGGATTTCCCAGGCAAGAATACTTCAGTGGTTTTCCATTTCCTTCTTCAAGGGATCCTCCTGACCCTGGGATTGAACCCATGTCTCCTGTGTTGGCAGGTGGGTTCTTTACCACTGACTCACCAGGGAAGTCCCATCAAATCATTATCTGCCTCTAATTCCAAACCCTTCCTTTGGAAACAGAAATCAAATTTTTCTTTCCCAGGACTTTGCTAAAATAAAAAGCCTTCAATATACAGAGCCTAGAAAATTTTAGTACTTGAGAAGATTCAGTCAAAGCAATATTCAAATAAAGCCATCACCATTTCGTGGGCCATGCCTGCTAACTCTAGGTGGGACATTTTACAGTCCTTCAGAACTGCTCAAGGTTAAAAGCAGCCTAATGACAAAATGTAGCATGCAGGAAAGTACAAGGACATACAAACCCAAGTTTCCTGGGGGAAAGGAATCATTCCTCTGAGATATAAAAGGTGAAATCTGGAGGAACTGGGGAGAAGGATGAGAAAGGCTCATAAGATGGAGCTGTCTCAGCTCAAAAAAACTTCTAAAACCTTTTTCAAAAGCGAGAACATTTCCAATTTCCACATCGTGCTGAAGCCTAGAGACAGACAAGATGCTGCCTGTATTTACCCAAAGAGAAGAGGCTTATATGACTTGTAGAAGTCCTTTTCCTCATCAGTGACTCCACCTGTCTCTACCTGGCAAATTTAACCAGGGATGCATGAGCACCATATTTGTGACATCAAAATATTAGCAGCCAATCTTGCCAATGTTATTTTTTTAGTAAGGAAAAATTTAAGAAAAATAAAAGATAGTTTTAGATTCCTCACTCCCAAGAATATGGGCATATATATATGATATGGTATATATATTAAAGTTAGAAAGGGCACTATTGTAATCCCCTGAGACTGAGAGGATTAACTGGTACAATTCTCATGAAAGGCATTTCAGCAACCCAACTAAGAAATTTAGGATTATTCTTTGATTTAGAAATTCTACCTCTAGAAAATTATGTCAGAGAAACATCAGAGGTGAGTCAAGTTTATGCTTTTTCATAATAATCATTGTGAAATACACTCACAGGTTTCTCTGTAAGATAGGCCTACATTCCTGAGAAAAATCTTTCTCAGAGCTTTATTCTAACTGGGAGAAGAGATGTCTTCCCACTCTACCTTCTAGACTCCAATTCACCTAAGGTAGGCTAACAAAAAAATAAATAAAAAGAAAGAAAGCCATCCCACTGCAGAAACATTTGGGAAGGTCACGGACCAGACAAAGAGGTTCACTAAAACACTGAGATTCAGTCATAAGATTATAGAACGCTTCTCCTCCCTCCCACCTTACCAGGACACTAACTGGGTTCCAAACTAACAACAGTGGATTACAGCTGAAACAATTGCAAGACATACGCTCTCTGAGGAGGAATGTTTAGGGAAGCCCAAAGTTAAGAGGGGAGACAAAAACAGGATACAGGAAAAATTGAAAGACTCTGGCATCTACAGGCTACAATCTAAAAACACAAATTTACCTGAGTTCCTATTACTCGATAGAGAATGTCTGGCTTTCAAGAAAATATTTCAAGGTTTACCAAATAGTAAGAAAAAACAGTCTAAATAGGCAAAGCAAAGCTTTCCATGTGGCACTAATAGTAAAGAATCTGCCTGAGGAGACTCAAAAGACATGGATTCAATCCTTGGGTTGGGAGGATCCTCTGGATTAGGAAATGGCAACCCATTCCAGTATTCTCTTCTGGAAAATTCCATGGACAGAGGAGCCTGGTGGGCCACAGTTCATAGGGCTACAGAGAGTCAGACATGACTGAGCCACTGAACACATGCATGCATATGCATGAAGAAATGAGTCAGTAAAACACAGAAGAACTCAAGAGGAAGTCCAACATAGTTAATTACTGGATGCCTCAGACCTGGCTTTTGTTTAAGGAGGAGCATCTTAATTGCATGAAGAATTATATGTATACCAATCTCTTTGGTGAAGTCGAGCTATATGGTGAATTATGTCAAAAGTCATAAAGAAAGACCCCAGCTAAAACTACTGTCACGGCAGGAGCTAGCTTTGCAGTCTTGGAAGAAGCCATTCTTACAGTGAGCACTGAAAGGATTATTTGAGTATAAATCAGTTTCTCATTGAGAATAATTTTCAGAAACTTCCCTTTGGGGCCAAGTCCTTTTGTCCCAGTCCAGTGTTAAATTCTTTGTCTGCTTTGTGAGGACAGAAAGTTTGTACAAAAAAATGTTGTACAAAACATTTCTGGCCTCCTTTCTGTTACTTGAGCAGGCCAAACCAAACTTCAGTCACACTTGTCTTTATTTTATGAAGATTTAAAGCCAGTGTTGACCTCATGCCCTTCATCAGTGTCTACAAGAAAGATTGCAGCCAGCAGCAGGAGGCCCAGACACAGCCAGGCCACCCAAATTCCGTCTGTTGCTTACCAGGGGTGAGAACACACTTAAGAAGTCCTTCAAGATTTACTTCACACCCAGAAGCATAATGGGAAATGTATGCAGGTCCAGAGTCATGCTTTGTGTGTGGATATGTAAAGTAGCATGCTCAGCCTTTCTGCCCCAGAAATGACCCTTCTGCAGCATCCCTTGATTTGCAGAAAGAAAATGCAAACAGAGAAAGCTGGACTATAGACACATGTTTATGAAGCTTGGATAATTGCTCACATCTGCTTGGGAAAGAAATTCTTAAATATTCCCTAGATGTTCTAGATAATTCCGGGTTTGGTTCTACTGCTATCTTTGCACCACACCCCCCTGCCCCCACCCCCTCGCAAACTTGGCATTTGAAAATAATCACCATCAACAGTTCCAGTATCTTTTTTCTTTTTTGTGAGTGTCTTAGCAAAACTGAAATTCAGTTAGTTGAGATGAAATGCACCACCAACTGATGAAGGAAAGAAACTGGCCAAATATCTCTATCTTGTAATGCTTTATATATTGATAAAATCAGAGAATACAAAGTAATTTGCTATAATAAAACAGTATAAAGCAAATGTCTGTGCTATATTCAAATTACTCCTTACACAAAACCTTTCATTGGCTCTCCAGTTTGTTAACTTACTATAATATTCTTCTCTTTGATTGCCATGCAACTCTTCTTACTTCGAGGAGTATGCCTTACTGTTAATTTTCTCCCCCATTCAGCTTTAGAATTAACTTGCTCAATTAATCTCATTTTCATTTATTTTACAGTGTTTCATGTTTATATGCTGATTTTATGAACATCTGTTTCAATCACAGTTGCAAACCCATTACTTTTATGAGCTATACATATTTTAAAGAGATTTACTGCTGACCTTTGTTGGTGAATTGGATGTTTTTGTTGTCAGTACCATTTCTGTAATTGATGCCATTGTTCCTGCCACCCAGATAGCGATTTCAAATGAGATATATTTGGGGGACTCTTTAGACACTTAAACACATTAAACCAGACAGATATCACTTAACATTGTGTAGCTTGGATAAAAGAAGTGTACTTAATCTTGCAGCATGAAGCATAGGTAAATAACCACTCAATTTTCCTGTACTTTGAAACAGTTATAAAGTTTTTATATTTGCTAAAGTGATTTTTTTTTCTCCCCAGTATTTGTCATTTAATAACACAATTGGGGGAGAAAACTTACATAACCGCTATATGACTATTGATAAATCTATCAATCAAAGTAAGACGAATTGCTTGTTCAGCTTTCCACCCACTTAGGAAAAAAAACTGTTTTTCAGTCAGGTAGTAGAGCAAAAATCCACCTAAGTGTTCAACCTCCAGCCTCTGGGGAGACGTTTTGAATTCTCTCTGTGTGTCAGGGATCTAGTAAAAAGTGAGAGAAATTTTGTCTCTCCCAGCAAGCTGACAAAAGTGGCAGGTTGTTCAAAATATCTTCCAATTTAATGAGTATGTAGGCTGAATCTTTCCTTCATTCCAGAGATGGTAATCAGAGTTGAAGTACCTTGGAGGAACGGGGTGGAAAAGCCATCCCCTTAAGATGACAAGTTTATTTTCTAACCCATCTTAGAGAAAACTTGTCTGTACTTGGTGATGAGCATTCCAGTTCTGTGTACCCCAGTTGGCGTCTTCTCAGTTCTGGTACCAGAAAAATTGGGTTTATTTTAAAATTATCTACAATTATGTATCAGACTGTCTGTGTGAATTGAAAGCAAATATCTAAACTCCTTTGATGGACAATGCATTTTCTTTTTTTCTGTTTCAGTGCTTCTGTAAACCTTAGTTAATGAGAGAGTCTTTGATTAGCATATGATATGCTGCTAATTGTAATTTCAAGACCTTACAGTATGAACTAATGTCATTAAAGTTCAAAATGAAAGTCAAACTGTCAAAAGATTGTGTCCAAATCTTTTTGACTCCTGTACTCCTCTGTCCTTGGAATTCTCCAGGCAAGAATATTGGAGTGGGCAGCCATTCGCTTCTCCAGGGGATCTTCCCTACCCACGGATGGAACCTAGGTCTCCTGCATTGCAGGAGGATTTTTCATCGTCTGAGCCACTAGGGAAGCCCTTAAAGTCCAAAAGTACGTATCAATTATATAAACTCATCAAATTATATATTTAAATTAATTCTCTTCTTACCAAAGAAATACTGTCTTTTACACTTCACAATCCAAACAAGAGTAAAAATATTTTCATTCTTTCAAGCATAGGAAACATTTGTAAATCTTGTAAATCACAATTATTATAATATCTGTGTTATGTGCCTTTTACCTATTGCATTATCTGATAAGAGTGCATAGCTTTTGCCTTCTATGTGACCAAGGTGATTCCCTTTTCCCCACTTCCTCATTATAAAAATAATGAATACTTACTGCAGGAAGCTTGGAAGACATAGAAAAGTGAAAGTGAAAGTCACTCACTGTGTCTGTCTCTTTGCCACCCCATGGACTATAGCCTGCAAGACTCCTTTGCCCATGGAATTATCCAGGCAAGAATACTGGAGTAGGTTGCCTTTCCCTTTTCCAGAGGATATTCCCAATCCAGAGATCAAACCTAGGTCTCCTGCATTGCAGGTGGATTCTTTACCATCTGAGCCTCTAGGGAAACCCAAGAATACTGGAGTGTGTCGCTTATCCCTTCTCCAGGGGATCTTCCCAACCCAGAAACCCAACCTGGGTCTTCTGCATTGCAGGTGGATTCTTTACCAGCTGAGCTATATTATCTGATAAGAATGTATTGCTTTTGCCTTCTTATTATATGACCAAGGTGCTCCCCTTTTTGCCGCTTCCTCATTATAAAAATTATGAATACTTATTTTAGGAATCTTGGAAGACATAGAAAAGTATCCTAAATAATTCAAAATTACTGCATAAATACTTCAAACATTCAAAAATATTACATATTAAAAATTATTTTATATCAATTTGTCTATTGTTTTTCCCTCTTGATTCCATCTTTACCATGTACATAATTTGAACACAGGCCAAGGTCTTTTTGGAGGCTCTCCATGCTGTTTTATTGACTCTTCTTATTTATTGAATTTTAATAGTCATGATATTATAACATAATCCATTATTAAAGCAAGTTGAATAACTTCTTCTCCCTCAACCTCAAGAATTCTGCTCCCAAAGTAGATAACATCACAAAATTGTCCAACATGAAAAATTTCACATTCTTTTATGAAAAGTTTTCTTTCTTTAGTTAGAAGATGTACTCATTTTGAATTTCACCTCTGAAATTGTGATCTGTCCTGCAGTCAATGTTAGTAAACAGCTGTCATGAAATAACATGCACTAACTTGGTCATGGCTCTTTATATTGTTGTCACTTCAATTACATTTTTAATTGCTGATATTACATATGGGGCTTCCCAGGTGGCTCAGTGGTAAAGAGTCTACCTGTCAATGAAGGAGATGTAGGAGATGCACGTTTGATCCCTTGGTTGGGAATATCCTCTGGAGAAGGAATGGCCACACACTCCAGTATTCTTGCCTGGAAAATCCCATGGTCAGAGGAGTTTGGCAGGCTATAGCCCATAGGGTCACAGAGAGTCAGACATGACTGAGTGCCTGAGTACACACATATGTTGAGTTTATACAGTTTAAGATGTGTGCAAATTTATACTCTGTGCATTGAATTAAGTTATTGCAAATTCAGAAGTGAAGACCAAACAGAAGACATATTTGTTATTGGAAAGGGGATTTATATTTCATATTGTTCAGCAAGAGGAACACTTATATGCTTTATGTGACATAAAAGCAAGAAAGATGCCTCTGAGTAGTACATGAAGCTTTTACACACAAAGAAAGGATTGCATATCATGCATTAAGCAAAGCAACTCAATGCAGGAGAAACTGCCAAATCCTTAGGAATAGATACAAGAAGTTTCAAAGCAACAAGGAACATGTGTGATTGCTTCATATGCTATGTAGGACTATTCATAAGGCATTAAATTATTAGAAACAATTTGCTGACTTTGAGCAGAACATGCTTAGCTTCTGGCATCATGGGATTTCATTGAGTAAAAGAATGTTGGTGTCAAAACTTGCAAAATGGATATAAGTGTCTTGGAAGAAAATACTGGAGATAGCAACAGATTACTTTTCAAAATTTGGAATCATCAGTTCTCTTTCAGTCACCAGGAATAACTTGGTGACAAAATTTCTGTCTCTTAAAGAGAAAAGAAGATAACAATAAAATTTAGTTGCCAGCATTGCTACTACATAAAATAATAGTGCATCTTATGATGAATACATAATATTTGAGATCAGAGGAAAAAATAGTACAAGGCCTAATTCTCTGTTTCTTTAATGACTTAACTGTACATACGGGATGAGCTGCCTTCACCTTATAGGATTCTATGAACAGATTTGGAGTTCCAACAAATACAGTATTGCTAAAGTTTTTGAAGGATATAATGGCACTGCAACCTCTTTATAGAAAAACCACTGTCTCAATATTAGTAAGCCTGAGAACTTGGAAGTGGTTCTTTCAAATCTAACTCATCTCTAGGGCTCAACATTCCAAGTTCATTTCATTTACAGTAATATTGCAGACAGCCCCGAGTCATGTGGGACAATTTTGATGTCCATCCATGCTTGACTCCAACCTGTTCTTTCTAATAAGACCTTCAGTATCTTCTCTAATTGAGAAGATACCGAAACCCCACCTTTTCCATGACGTTTTCAGAGAATTGATGGCTTCTACTCTCTTATCCTGAGAAATGTTTGAATTTCATTCACACACTTAATTTAGATTCCAAATGCAAATTTTATCTTTGTCCTTCTACCTATCAATTTCTCTCATCAGTGCTCCCAACAGCTTTGGACAATTCTCTCTTGTCTCTGGTGGTTGGTGTTCCCTTGTTGCCAGAGACCTCCTCTGTGTGACTGTCTTTCTAGACCTTCCTGGGTTTTCTTTGCTTTCCCTTTCTGTATAATCTGACATCTTCTGGAGCTTTTAATAAGTGTAAAATACCTGTTTCACCTTTTGCCTTTTTCACCCCATCGTCCTGTGAACTAAAATTGCAATCTCCAGAACATGGTCATTACCCAGAATGCCAAACATAGGTCAATTGCTGTTGCTGTGAAAAGTACTGTAAAAAGGGAAGTATAAGCTTCTTCATACTTATTACAGAAAAAATACAAGCTATACAATGGTTTTTTTGAGAAAAAGGTGACTGTTTTCTCCAGAAAAGTATTAAGAAAAAAAAAGTGCAATAAATGGTACACATAATGTATCCAACATATTTAAAACATAATTTAAAATAATACTTTTTTTCCCCTACTGATTGTGATACCAGCCTTACCATATACAAAATCCTTGTAGTTACCATATTTTCTTCTATTCTGTATTATAATTCTATCTTTGATGAAATCTTCGACCATGTATACACGGCACAGAATCAGGAATTACTTTAGGGTAGGAAGACTCTTGCTTCCTTGTATGTTTGATGGTTTAAAATATATCCATAAAACTTTTGACTTATTTATTTGTGGAATCTGATTGTTTTCATCTTAAGTGAGGGTGGACTTAGCGATATGCTTCTAACAGAGTATGTCAGAAGCAATGATATGTGACTTCTCATTGCATCCTCTACCTGTGCACTCTCTCTCTCTCTCTCCGCCAGTCTTTCTGGGGGAAAACCAGCTTTCATTTTGACAATATGCTTAAGCCCAGTCCTAAGAAGAGATCCAGGTAGCAATGAATTGAACCTTCCTTCCAATAGCTAGAGGGAAAGTGAGTCCTCTTGCCAATAGCCAGGTGTGTGACCATACTGGAAGCAAATCTCCTGGGTACTTACCTTCAGATGTTTTAGCCCCCAGCTGACAGCTTATCTGCAACCTCAAGAAGGTCCCTGAGCCAGAATATTTAGATAAGCCTTTCCCAAATTTCTGCTGCACTGAAACTACATCACAATACATGTCTGTTGCTTTAAACAGCTAAGTTTAGGGTAATTTGCAATAGAGAATTAAACAGAAAGAGATGATTATAGCCAAGTGAGATGATACCTCCAAAATATCTGTTGGTGGAAATAGCTGTAGTGCCAGAAGGTAGGCTTCTGGGATGGGGTCAGGTACAATCTACCTTGGCCACACTAGTTTATCCATCTTGTTTCCACCATCAATCTCCCTTTTATCAGTGGATGTGGGGGGTAGCCTCATGTGTCCCAGTCACCATATCTGTTGGAAATGGGAAGGGGGATTATCTCTCTATTTTAAAAGTCACACACTGTGTCATGTATAGTTCTACACAGCCATTATCCATGTTTGAAAGATGAAGATTTCACTGGACAGCGTACATGAGGCTAATCTAACCTGTTACACAGCACTGACAGAATTATCATTAATTTTTTGGAATTTGTAATTTGAACCATGTCTGCTTTCAGCTGATGCACATACATTATCAGTTTACCATTTTATAGGCATAGAAAGAAATCCAGAATACAGAAGAGGAAGGAAAATGAAGTAGCAGCTACTGAGGACCCATTTTACTCTAGGTATCAGACTAGGAAAAACAAATATACCAAAAAAAGATATTGACAGATATAGTACTATAATTTCACTACTTCTTGTGCTCCTGACTTTAATGTTGATCATCGCTCATGCCTTAAATTTGCCCCTTCCACTGTTTGCACAATTGAATTTCTCTTGGCCACAGACCTTAGCTAATTTTTGCCTATGTTTTCCATGTCTTCTCTTGGGTTTGTTGATTAAGCACCAATCAGGGATTCTCCCCAGAAGTTAGGCATCTTCTTTGCAACGCAGGGGATGCAGGTTTAGTGTCTGGTTGGAGAACTAAAATCCCACAGTGCTGCAGAGCGACTAAGCCCGTGTGCCACGACTAGAGACCTAGCGTCACGAAGAAAGATCCCACATGACGCAACGAAGACCTGATAGAGCCAAAATAAATAAAAAATCACCAATTCATAGCACCAGTTATTAATTGCTAATAACTATCAATTGACATGATTAATTATTAACACTAAATTACATTAATATAATTATCAATTAATAATCATTAATTGTTATTAATGACCACCAATTAATAACAACGCTTCTCATTATGTGCCTTCTCTGTCCACTTTTCTGTTTTTATATTTTTCTTCTATAGGAAACTCTTGCCTTCACTTATCATGACCCCTGATTCCATTCTACCTGTCTACTTTAGACATAAATGCCTCATAAACAGAAAACGTGTGAGGCTCTATGGGCAATGATGCAAAGTGACACAATTTAAAGAGTGGTGTTGTGATGAGTACAATAAAGAAGAAAGAGATCACTGCTAGTGATACACAATAAATGATCCCAGTGAAAGTTTGTTAATTTT
This sequence comes from Bos indicus x Bos taurus, assembly GCF_003369695.1. Taxonomy (NCBI): domain Eukaryota; kingdom Metazoa; phylum Chordata; class Mammalia; order Artiodactyla; family Bovidae; genus Bos; species Bos indicus x Bos taurus. The sequence goes on along the minus strand of NC_040083.1, from coordinate 55,196,145 downwards.
CAAATATTCTTCTCATACACTTGAACATATTTTATCTGATTTTGGGATGACTTATCACTCAAGTGACTGTAATTCTTTCTTTACCTGATATTACAATGTTCTGCCAGTAGTTGGACGTATTTAGGAGTTTGTGATCCAAACAGTCTTATTTTAAGCACAGGTAACAATTGCTGGGAGAAATATCAATAACCTCAGATATGCAGATTGACACCACCCTTATGGCAGAAAGTGAAGAGGAACTAAAAAGCCTCTTGATGAAATTGAAAGAGGAGAGTGAAAAAGTTGGTTTAAAGCTCAACATTCAGAAAACTAAGATCATGGCATCTGGTCCCATCACTTCATGGGAAATAGATGGGGAAACAGTGGAAACAGTGTCAGACTTTATTTTTTGGGGGCTCCAAAATCACTGCAGATGGTGATTGCAGCCATGAAATTAAAAGACGCTTACTCCTTGGAAGCAAAGTTATGACCAACCTAGATAGCATATTGAAAAGCAGAGACATTACTTTGCCAACCAAGGTCCGTCTAGTCAAGGCTATGGTTTTTCCAGTGGTCATGTATGGATGTGAGAGTTGGACTGTGAAGAAAGCTGAGAGCTGAAGAATTGATGCTTTTGAACTGTGGTGTTGGAGAAGACTCTTGAGAGTCCCTTGGATTGCAAGGAGATCCAACCAGTCCATTCTAAAGGAGACCAGCCCTGGGTGTTCTTTGGAAGGAATGATGCTAAAGCTGAAACTCCAGTACTTTGGCCACCTCATGCGAAGAGTTGACTCATTGGAAAAGACTCTGATGCTGGGAGGGATTGGGGGCAGGAAGAGAAGGGGACGACAGAGGATGAGATGGCTGGATGGCATCACTGACTCGATGGACGTGAGTCTGAGTGAACTCCGGGAGTTGGTGATGGACAGGGAGGCCTGGCGTGCTGTGATTCACGGGGTCGCAAAGAGTCGGACATGACTGAGCGACTGAACTGAACTGAACTGAACAGTGAGATAAGAGAGTAATTCTGCCCACTTGATAACTGTTATTTCAAATATAAATATTTATTATGAAAGATAGAAAATTGTTAATGTAAAAAAGCAAGTTCCTAAAGAAATATACACATTGAGATCTTCTCTGAGTTATCACAAAGTCTGACCCTGGTTTATCCCTCAGCTTAACTTGACTGTTTCTTCAGCTTGAATATGTGAAGTTGGATTCAGAGTGTCCTTGGTATATGTACATGGTCAAGGATTTGGGGCTTCGCTGTCTTTCAAATGAAAGCTTTGCCTGTATTCTGTAAATCAAAAGTAAAGCCTTAGTTTTTCTTTACACTGTTGTTACTTAACAAACTGTTACTTTATTTATTTATTTATTTTTTAAAGGAAAGACTCTCTGTGTCATTGGTGAGACAGGATAAAATAAAGAAGTTACAACCTTTCCCTAACCTCAACAAACCATCTTGGAAGACAGGAAAAGAAATTTTACTTGCTGTGCAAGTTGTTAGGCATCATTTTGCTCTAAAGAATCTTGGTAAAGGAGAAACAGGGGACTTGAGAGAAATCAGAGAAGTTAAAATGATCCACCTATTAAAGAGGCTACACCAGAGACAGATCAGGGAGGAGACAAGAGATGCTACATCACCTAGACAGAGAGAGAGTTCCTGAGAGTTGGACTGCTTACAGAGAAGAACAGGGACTTTGCAGAAGCTGCCACATGCGGAAAATATTGACAGGATAGGAAAGAGAGTATTTCTAACGTTTCACTGGATACATTCCCTCTTAAGCATTTTTTATGGGTGGCAGCAATAAAAATTTACTTTTTTTTTTTCAATTATTTTGAATGCCAGACTAATGCTGTCTTAACATGAAATAATGCCCACAAGGGGTCATGAGATGGCTGGGCTTTGTATGAATGATACGTTTTATAAACTTAGTTGTTTTTTGGTGAGAGAAGGAGAGAAGTGATCCCAAACTACTTCTCAATCTTCAAATATCTTAAACTTATTTGTGATGCTTCTCTTAGCAAGAAGCTTTATAATATACAATAAAGCTCTTTAAATTGGTTTTGGAAGATTGAAACTCAGAAAGTACCCAATGAAGCATGACACGCAGATGTAAGGGAGTAGTGAAGCTCACTCTTCCAGTGGCTCCATTTGACTTTCTATTCTTCCATGTTCTCTGATTAACCCATCCCCATCTGTCTTCAGTGAGTTAGCTCGTGACTTTGTGATTTGATGATGTTGCTCTGTTTTCCCCATTTGTGACATTTCTGCTGCTGCTGCTGCTAAGTCGCTTCAGTTGTGTCCGACTCTGTGTGACCCCATAGACGGCAGCCCACCAGGCTCCCCCATCCCTGGGATTCTCCAGGCAAGAACACTGGAGTGGGTTGCCATTTCCTTCTCCAATGCATGAAAGTGAAAAGTGAAAGTGAAGTCGGTCAGTAGTGTCCGACTCTTAGTGACCCCATGGTCTGCAGCCTACCAGGCTCCTCTGCCCATGGGGTTTTCCAGGCAAGAGTACTGGAGTGGGTTGCTATTGCCTTCTCCGTGTGACATTTTTTGTCCTCTTAACTCTTCTGGACTTTAGCTTTAGTACTTGTCATTGAGTTCCAGCTCCCTCCCAGCTAATACCAGTTTCATCATTATGTGGTAGGTTTCATGGGCTCCCTTAGAATACAATCCTTTCTATTTCCAAACACCTTTTGAAAATGTTTATGGTAAAAAAGCAACAGAGGCAATACTTTTTTTTTTAATGGAAATGCAATCTCATAAAATTATGCTATCTTAAAGCATTTTATCTGGAAATACCAATTAAATAGAGTTTTATAGGGCTTAAAATAGAGATGCATGGTATTGTCAATAAATCACTTTTTTTAAAGAAAAAATATCAATGAATAAATAATTTGCCATATATTTGTATATTAGGTTAAGAGCTAATATTTATCATTTCTTAGAAGGCTCAGTTAACTATCAACTCAGGACCAAACCTAAATATGGCACCTGCACGATGAATATGGCCAAGTAGCCTCAGTCATGATAAGAAGAACTGGCAAAGTGTTTTATTTTGTTACCATAAGGTACCACTGAGCTAAAATATGAGCTAAATTACTTAAAAATTATATTCAATGATAAGCATTCAGTTGTGAAACTGAATCTCTTATTAGGAGGACAAACGAAATCCTGGTTAAAGTTATCTTAAGAAAATGTATACCAGTAATTGAGGAGGAAGATACCCACATATATTTCATAAATGTTTTTAGTGAATTTCAAAGTCTGTGAGAAATATGATATATGGTTAGATGTATCATGGAAAGAAATAGCAGTTACAGATCTCAGAAACTTCAGGGTATTTTGTGTGTGGAACTGGGTAGGGGTGGAGATTGATGATATAAGATATATTCCTATTTTTTTCTTTTTTTACTGGTATAGTTGATGTACAATGTTACATGTTTCATATGTACAACAACTGTGATTCACAGTTTTGAAGGTTATATTTCTAATATCTTGAATGCATATACAGCAAAGATGATTGTTCAAATCTTACCTCTAATTTTTTTCTTATAAATAACTCACTACTTGGTTTTTAAAGATTTTAAGTTGGAGTAATTAACAAAATAATAAAAGAACTCTTGATGAACACACACGTACATAATGTAATTCCTTAAGTCACAAAAATTTCAGCTGAACCAAAATTTTATTGACCACCTTTCTTTGCATCCTTAACTCACTATAATAAAGAACTGTCATGTGATTTCTGGCTAAAGGGAATATTTAGAGTATCTCATATTTTTAGCAGAGAAGGCAATGGCAACCCACTCCAGTACTCTTGCCTGGAAAATCCCATGGAAGGAAGAGGCTGGTAGGCTGCACTCCATAGGGTCTCGAAGAGTCGGATACGACTGATCGACTTCACTTTCACTTTTCACTTTCATGCATTGGAGAAGGCAATGGCAACCCACTCCAGTGTTCTTGCTTGGAGAATCCCAGGGATGGGGGAGCCTGGTGGGCCGCTGTCTATGGGGTCGCACAGAGTCGGACACGACTGAAGCGACTTAGCAGCAGGAGCAGCAGCAGCATATTTTTAGATGAAAGAGATAGATCATGAAAGGGATAGAGTGTGAGTGTGTGTGTGGGTGTGTATGTGCGAGAGAGAGAGAGAAAGAGAGAGAGAATATGAAGGCCCTCAATAGGAGAGGAAAATGAAGTCAGCTCTCAGTTACCTGGGTTAGTGGAGTGTGGATAAAACAAAATGGCATATGATCACTCTGAGGGTTTTCTCCTTACCACCACAAAACATTATTTCTTTCAAATCAGAGGAGAGGTGGGCCTGGGAAGCAGTATGGAGAATTTCTAGGATGGTGTTTAGGGTTCAGATTTTTCTTTCAATCTGACCCCTTTAAAGATTGCTAAGTAAATTTTCTTCCTTAGGCATACCATGTTTCTTCCAACCTTATTCCTATGATACATTCATACCCGTGGCCCATCACTACAAAGTACAGTATAGAAGGAAGAGTGGAGCCAGCTGAGATGCTAGTTTTATCTCCCCCAATAACAACATGTGTGCCAAGTCGCTTCAGTCATGTCCAACTCTTTGCAACTCTGTGGACTGTAGCCCACCAGGCTCCTCTGTCCATGGAATTTTCCAGGCAAGAATACTGAAGTGGGATGCTGAGCCCTTCTCCAGGGGATCTTCCCAACACAGGGATTAAACCTGTATCTCTTATGTCTACCTGCATTGGCAGATGTGTTCTTTACCACTAGCGCCACCAATATAGTTATCAGTATTGTCAGTTTCCTTTACTGGAGGAATATATAGAGAAACACCCGAAAGAGATCATATAATTCTAAAATGTAATTCTAACCTGAATAACCAATAAGAAAGAAAAGGGGAAACAATTATAGAAATCAATACAGGGGCAGAAAAAACTATCCAGTAGATTCAGCTTTCAATACAAACAATAGATAAAAATGGAGGGCCAGCTAACCAAAAGAGAAATATAAGAGAACAGAATGCCAATTAGAAAGGTGTCATGAAGGTTGAAGAGTCAAGCACTTTAACCATTTTATTTGGAGAAAAAAAAAGTCATGTAATGGACAGTCATTTGTTGTCTTTTTCACATTTATTCCCTACATCTCCTTTCAATAATACACTAATTTTCCTTTATTTAATTCACTTTATGCATAAGGTTTGTGCAGGACTGATCTCATTTTCAGTTCCAGAGATGGGTCCTAATTCACTTTATCCCATCACTTTACCCCCTCCTTCTGACTATCAAGTTTAGTTCAAGGATTGATATTTGGCCCAATTAGGGTAGTGAGAAAGTGTTAATTCCAGGACGTATGTAAGAGCCATCAGACATTCTCTTTAAGTTGGTATTGAAACAGTCTTGAACTATTGTGGCCGTCTTTTAAAAAATCATTAGTGGGGAGAGTCTTGAAGTTGAATAGAAACCATAAAAGACAGAGGGGTAAGAGAAGAGAAAAAATTGTTTCAGTGAGTTTCTAGATCATTTCTCTCTTAAAGCTATAATTATCTCTGGAATCCTAAGTTATGTGATATAATAAATAATCTTCATTATTCAGTTCAGTCACCCGGTCGTGTCCAACTCCTTGTGACCCCATGGGCTGCAGCACACCAGGCACCCCTGTCCATCAGCGACTCCCAGAGCTTGCTCAAACTCAAGTCCATCGAGTCAGTGATGCCATCCAACAATCTCATCCTTTGTCATCCCCTTCTCCTCCTACCTTCAATCTTTCCCAGCATCAGGGGGTTTTCCAATGAGTCAGTTCTTCGCATCAGGTGGCCAAAGTATTGGAGTTGCAGCTTCAGCATCAGTCCTTCCAATGAATATTCAGGACTGATATCCTTTAGGATAGACTGGTTGGATCTCCTTACAGTCCAAGGGACTCTCAAGAGTCTTCTCCAACATCACAGTCCAAAAGCATCAGTTCTTCAGTGCTAAGCTTTCCTTATAGTCCAACGTTCACATCCATACATGACTACTGAAAAAACCATACCTTTGACTAGATGGACCCTTGTTGGCAAAGTAATGTCTCTGCTCTTTAATATGCTGTCTAGGTTGATCATAACTTTCCTTCCAAGGAGCAAGCGTCTTTTCATTTCATGACTGCAATCATCATCTGCAGTGATTTTGGAGCCCTCCAAAAATAAAGTCTGTCACTGTTTCCATTGTTTCTCCATCTATTTGCCATGAAATGATGGGACCAGATGCTACAATCTTAGTTTTCTTAATGTTGAGTTTTAAGCCAACTTTTTCACTCTCCTCTTTCACTTAATCAAGAGGCTCTTTAGTTCCTCTTCACTTTCTTCCATAAGGGTGGTGTCATCTGCATATCTGAGGTTATTGATATTTCTCCTGGCAATCTTGATTCCAGCTTGTGCTTCCTCCAGCCCAGTGTTTCTCATGATGTACTCTACATATAAGTTAAATAAGCAGGGAGACAATATACAGCCTTGATGTACTCCTTTTCCTATTTGGAACCAGTCTGTTTTTCCATGTCCAGTTCTAACTGTTGCTTTCTGACCTGCATACAGATTTCTCAGGAGACAGTTGACAGCTAACGTGGTCTGATATTCCAATCTCTTGAAGAATTTCCACAGTTTGTTGTGATTTACATAGTCAAAGGCTCTGGCATAGTCAATAAAGCAGAAATAGATGTTTTTCTGGAACTCTCTTGCTTTTTCTATGATCCAACAGATGTTGGCAATTTGACCTCTGGTTCCTCAGCCTTTTCTAAATCCAACTTGAACATCCAGAAGTCCATGGTTTATGTACTTTTGAAGAATGGCTTGGAGAATTTTGAGCATTACTTTGCTAGTGTGTGAGATGAGTGCAATTGTGTGGTAGTTTGAGCATTTTTGGCATTGCCCTTCTTTGGGATTGGAATGAAAACTGACCCTTTCCAGTCCTGTGGCCACTGCTGCATTTTCCAAATTTGCTGGCATATTGAGTGCAGCACTTTCACAGTAACCTCTTTTAGTATTTGAAATAGCGCAACTGGAATTTCATCACCTCTACTAGCTTTGTTTGTAGTGATGCTTCCTAAAATCCACTTGACTTTGCATTCCAGGATATCTGGCTCTAGGTGAGTGATCACAGCATCATGCTTATCTGGGTCATGAAGATCTTTTTTGTATAGTATTTTTTGTGTGTATTTTTGCTACCTCTTCTTAAGATTCTTCTGCTTCTGTTATGTGCTTACCATTTAATGTCTTTAATAATCTTCATTATTAAAGGCTTTTTAAGTTGGGTTGAGTTTTGCTGTCACTTGCAACCGAGATGTTCTTCACTGATTAGAAAATAGAGAATGTGGTGTGAGTTAGCTGCATACTACATTTTGGGGGTAATTTTAACTTTCTGAATAGTTGGACATTTTAATCCTCATAGCATCTCCAAGAGTAGACAGTATAGGAATAAATTTCAGCCAACCTAGAGCCTTAATCTGAGAGGGGTACCCACTTGAGAAATTGACCTCGAGAGGCAGAACTCCCTTGCATTCATCCTTGAAAGAATACGTTAGGGATGTTACTAGTTACTTGTACCTAGTGGTTGGAAGGCATGTAGGAGCTAGAAGAGTCAAAAGAACAGAAGAGAAGAGAAAAGGGGGAAAAAAGAAAAGAAAAATGAAACTGGGCAGTAATGACTAAGGAAGCTTCTTTAAGAACTTGCAAATATCGTTACAATGATCAGGAGATATCTTGGTAGTGGGGTGTCTTTATGGGGTTTTGAAGATCAAAGAAGCTTGCTTATCCAAAGGGACTGATGCTGTCTCTTCCTATCAGTGAAGTCATCTGTGTGAAGTCAATTGTGCTTATTTTTTTATTGGAATATCATTGCTTTACAGTGTTGTTAGTTTCTGTTGTACAAAAACGTGAATCAGCCATATGTATAAATAGATGCCCTCCATCTTAAGCCTCACCTCCCTACCATTCCACCCCCCTAGGTCATCAAAGAGTACTGAGCTAAGCTCCCTGTACTATACAGCAGCTTTCCACTAGCTATTATATACATGGTTGTGTATATATGTCAATGCTATTTTCCCAATGCTTTAGCAATGTTAAAGGACCTTGACTCCCCTGTCTGGCAGTGTCTTTTTGTTAATTGCAATGTTGTTCCTATTGAACATCATGCTGTTGTATATCATTAAATAAAAGCTTGACCTGCATGTCAGAAAGGCCACAAAAATTGCAAAAGCTTGCACAACGAGTTAAGTAGTTCCAGAGCCTGAAGTTTTTTACTGTCTTCAAAGCCCATGTGTTTTTCAAAACATGATTTTGCTTCTGTCTTCTCCTGAGGGAGAATAATTTCCAAACTGAGGAGGATAAATAAAGCATCTCAAAGAGGAAATTAAAGTATTAAATAGAAGAGTAGAGTAAGGAAGCACCTGCATATGCTAACTGAGCCTCAGACTTCAAGTCCAGTTGAAAAATATAATATGGAGCAGACAAACTTGTAGATGACTTGAACATTTGAGAATCTGTGGAATGGAGATGGTAAACATTGTTCTCCAAAGAGGGAAACGGTGGATGCTGAAACTGTTGATTTGTGATTTGCAATGTTTAGCCTAGACTGCTCCTCTGAATTTCACAGCTAAATATTCTATAACTGTGACATTAGAATTAAGGTACATTTAGGTAAGGTTAAGCAAAGGTTTTCTAAAAAGTTAGGTTTTGCGTGACAGGTATCTGTGCCATGACACATTTATTAAAAAGAAATTTAGTTAGGGCTCTCCAGAGAAACAGAATCAACAGTATGTAAATATATTATATACATATATATATAATATATATGTATAATTATATATAATATATATTATATAATAATATAATTATATAATATATCTATAATTTGAGGAATTGGTGCACACAGTTATGAAATTTAACAAGTCCCAAGAGGGCTGTTGGTCAGCGAGCCAGCTAGAAACCCAGGTGAGCTAACAGTGTGGTCCCAGCCTGAAAACCAGTAGATTCAAGATCCAGAAAGAGCTGATGTTCCAGTTGAAATCTGAAGAAAGAAAAATCTCAGCCCATATACCTCCTGCTCCTACACTAATGTAACCTCTGCAACTATCAACATCCTCACCTGAGTACTACATTTGTTTCAATAGATGACCCTAAACAGACACATCAGTATTACCCAAAGTCCGTAGTTTGCCTTAGGGTTCACTCCTTTGTTGTACGTTCTGCTTTTTTAACATATGTATATGTTTTAACATATGTATATGGATAAGAAAGCTGTGGTACATATACACAATAGAGTATTACTCAGCCATTAAAAAGAATACATTTGAATCAGTTCTAATGAGATGGATGAAACTGGAACCTATTATACAGAGTGAAGTAAGCCAGAAAGAAAAACACCAATACAGTATACTAACGCATATATATGAAATTTAGAAAGATGGTAACAATAACCCTGTGTACGTGACAGCAAAAGAGACACCAATGTATAGATCAGTCTTATGGACTCTGTGGGAGAGGGAGAGGGTGGGGAGATTTGGGAGAATAGCATTGAAACATGTATAATATCATGTATGAAACAAGTCGCCAGTCCAGGTTCGATGCACGGTACTGGATGCTTGGGGCTGGTGCACTGGGACGACCCGGAGGGAGGGTATGGGGAGGGAGGAGGGAGGAGGGTTCAGGATGGGGAACGCAGGTATACCTGTGGCGGATTCATTTCGATATTTGGCAAAACTAATACAATATTTTAAAGTTTAAAAATAAAATAAAATTAAAAAAAAGAAAAAAAACACATATGTATAGTAACACATATCCATTATAATAGTATCACACATAATAGTGTAACTTCCCTAAAAAATCTTCTACGCTCTGCTTATTCCTCTCTTCCTCCCTTCCCAAATTCTTTGTAAACAGTCATCTTTTTATTGTCTTCATAGTTTTGCCTTTTCTAGAATGCCATATAGTTGGAAACATACAGTATATAGTCTTTTCAGATTATTTTCTTTTACTTAATGTCTTAGTCTGTTTGCATTGCTGTAACAACAACAACAAAAATACCTTAAAATTTGGGTTTATAAATAACAAATATTTATTTCTCACAGTTCTGGAGGCTGGGAAGTGTAAGACCAAAGTCTAGAGATTTGATGTTCAGTAATAACACATTTCTTGGTCTTTTCTGTCCTATACTTGAGTAGGGGAAGGAGGCCGGGTGTCTCTTGGTCTCTTTAATAAGGGTACTAATCCCATTCAGAAAGACTGCACCCTCATGACTTAATCACCTTCAAAGACCCTCATCTCCTAATAACCATCACCTTGGGAGCTGGGATTTCAAATGTGAACTTTAGGGGGATATTTCTATTCAATCTATAACACTGAAATAATAACAGACATTTAAGATTCCTACATATTTCTGGTGTGATAGCTCACTTAGTGCTGAATAATATTCCATTTCTAGGTACACCATAGTCTACCCATTCACCTAAAAAAAGGGTATCTTGGTTGTTTTTAGGTTTTGGCAATTACAGATAAGGCTTCTGTAAGCATCTACATGCAGGTTTTTGTGTGGGCATAGTTTTCAACTCACTTGCTGCCAAGTCTGCCAAGTCGCTTCAGTCGTGTCCGACTCTGTGCGACCCCATGGACTGCAGCCTACCAGGCTTCTCCATCCATGGGATTCTCCAGGCAAGAACACTGGAGTGGGTTGCCATTTCCTTCTCCAATGCATGAAAGTGGAAAGTGAAAGTGAAGTTACTCAGTCGTGTCTGACTCTTAGCGACCCCATGGACTGCAGCCTACCAGGCTCCTCCATCCATGGGATTCTCCAGGCAAGAACACTGGAGTGGGTTGCCATTTCCTTCTCCAATGCATGAAAGTGGAAAGTGAAAGTGAAGTCGCTCAGTCATGTCCGACTCTTAGCGACCCCATGGACTGCAGCCTACCAGGCTCCTCCATCCATGGGATTTTCCGGGCAACAGTACTGGAGTGGGGTGCCATTGCCTTCTCCTTCAACTCACTTAGGTAAATGCAAAGATGCATGATTATTGAATCCTATAGTAAGAGTATATTTAGTTTTGTAACAAAATGCCAAACTCCCTTCCACAGTGGCTTTACTGTTTTGCATTCCCACCAACAATGAATGAGAATTCTTGTTACTCCCATCCTCACCAGTATTAGGTATTGTCAGTATCTTGGATTTTGATAATTTTCATAGGTATGTGTATTTGTGCTCAGTCGTGTCCAACTCTCCACAACCCTGTGGACTGTAGCTGCTAGGCTTCTCTGTCCATGGAGTTTTCCAGGCAGGGATACTGGAATGCGTTGCCATTTCCTACTCCACGGGTATCTTCCTAACCCAAGGATTGAACCCATGTCTCTTGTGTCTCCTGCATTGGCAAGCAGATTCTTTACCACTAGCTCCACCTGGGGAGCCCTTTCATAGGGATTTGAAAGTGAATGTCACTCAGTTGTGTCTGACTCTTTGTGACCCCATGGACTATACAGTCCATGGAATTCTCCAGGCCAGAATATGGGAATGGGTAGCCTTTCCCTTCTCCAGAGGATCTTCCCAACTCAGGGATGGGACCCAGGTCTCCCACATTGCAGGTGGATTCTTTACCAGCTGAGCCACAAGGGAAGCCCAAGAATAATGGAGTAGGTTGCCTATCCCTTCTCCAGCAGATCTTCCAGACCCAGGAATCAAATGGGGTCTCCTGCATTGCAGGTGGATTCTTTACCAACTGAGCTATGAGGGAAGCCCAATACTTCATTGCAATTTAACAATTTCTTAATGACAAATTATGTTGAGTATCTTTAAATATACTTATTTATCACCTATATAGCTTCTTCAGTGAGGCATCTGTTCAGGTTTTTTGCCCCTTTTTAAAATCAGGCTGTTCATTTTATTATTGTTGAATTCTAAGAGTTCTTTGTATGTTTTTACAACAGTCCTTTCTCAAAAATGCCTTTTGCCAATATTTTCTTTCAGTTTGTGGTTTGTCTTCTCATTCTCTTGAGACTGTCTTTCACAGAACTCTTTTCTCAAAGATCAGCCAATTATATCTATGTGGGTCTATTTCTGCATTATATAACCTGGCCCATGGATCTATTTGTGTTGTGTGTGTGTGTGTATGTGCATATTATATACATATATATATATATATATTTAACCAATGCTACACATTTTAATACTGCACCTTTGTAGTAATTCTTGAAGTCAGGCTGTGTCAGCCCTCTGATTTTGCTCTTCTATATTGAGTTGGCTATTTTGGGCCTTTGCAATATAATTATACAAGTAATCCAAGTTCCCTTTCAGATAACACTATACCACTTCACAAAAGTGCCAGTACCTTATAATAACAAAATATTTTGAATTTCTCCCTTCCATCCCCTGTATCATTACTGTCATTTATTTTACTAATATATAAACTTACAGAAGTATGCCATAAAAAGCATATATAATTAAATACATACATTGTTGTTATTATTTTGAATAAACTTACTTGTTAGATAATTAAGAATAAAAGTTTTAATTTTACCTTTACTTTACTTACTCAATGCTTTTCATTTCTTTATGTAGATAACAGTTTTTGACCAATATCGCCTTCCTTCTCCCTGAAGAACTTCTTGTAACATTTCTTTCAAGGAAGGTGCACTGGTAACAAATTTCTTCAATTTCTGTTTGTCTGAGAAAGTCTTTAATTCTTCACTTTTGAAGAGTCATTTCACAGGGTACAGAATTATGGATGGGCTTTTCCTCTTGATTTAAATATTTCACTCCACTCTCATCTTGCTTGCATAGTTTCTGAGGAGAAGTTAGATATATTCTTATATTGGTTCTTCTGTAGATATGCTGTTTTTGTAGGGGTGGATTTTAAAATTTATCTTTGGTTTTCTGAAGCTAAAAATTGATACGTGTAGATGTAGTCTTTTTGTTCGATTTTTGTTTTTTTGTGTGTGTGTGGGGGGGTGGAATTTATCTTATTTGGTATTTTCTGAGCTTTTGGTATGTATTTGACTTTAATTTGGGGAGAACACTATTATTATCACCCATTTCTTCAAATATTTCTTCTGTTCCATTCCTTTTTTCTATATTGTATCTTTAGCATTGTAACTCACAGTTCTTAGATATTCTGTTCTCCAGTCTTTTTTTTTTTTTCTCTTTGCTATGTATTTTTAGAAGTTTCTATTGACATGTTCTCAAGCTCAGAGATTTTTTTTTCTGTCATGTCCAGACTACAAATAACCAATCAAAGGCATTTCTCCTGAGGGCAGATTTTGCTAAGAACACAATGTTCTGGTGTGTTTCAAAATGGTCCGTTTTCCTCTTCCCTCTCTGAGAGAAACCAGAGGGGATTTTTCTCTGATCTTTACCACGAGAAACTGGTAGAACTCCCAGGACTAAAATTTAAGAAAGTGTGAGGTGCACTCTGACTTGGTTCTCCTGGAGTTTTCATCTCTCAGACGTGTTCACACTGAACCTCCAGGAATTTTTCAGTCACAGCTATGAATTTTCTACCTGAGTACTGTTTCCCAAGAAGTTTCTAGTGTCTAGGTTTTTGCTGCCACAAGTTACCTGTCTCTTTAATTTTGGGGGCTGTGGTTTGTTCTGTGACTTCTCTGACAGATCTAAGAATTGCTGATTTTTTCAGTTCAGTTTTCTGCTTGTTAGGATGGAGAAGACTTCTAAACTCCTTACAACCCAGAACTCTATAATCTACTCTTTAAGCTAGAACATTTAGTATAGAATTAATATCTTTTGTGGAAAAGACTCACTTATCCAAAGTTTATCAATTCCTTCAGTTTCCACAATAGATTTCTATCTGTTACAATTATCAAAAAATGTATTTTAAATGAAAATATGTTTAAACTCAATGAAAGCATTCTTTTCCACTTAAATATCTTTTAATTCCTTATCTTTTAATTTGTGAATGAAAATGTGGGTGAACAATTCATCTATTTCTGGAGGGTGTAATTTTCAGCAATTTCTTGCTTTCTTTTTTTCTATATTGCTTATTTTTAAAACATACACGTGTATAGACTTTATAAAAACAATAAATGCTTTTAAAAGAAATATCTCAATAGGTTAGATTTGTGGGCCCTTAAGATGAAGAGTAACAAGGACAAATGTAAATTTCTGCTTTTAGTTGTAAAGAATTTTAGAACTAATTCATAAATGGCACTCTCAAAACCACGTGAAGGTTTCCATTTCCAAGTTCAGTGTCAGCTTTTCATTAGTAACATCTTACTAGTAAAGGAAGCGTGCAAGGTCCTTGACTAGAGCCCTGAAGCTTCCATAAGGGGGAAACCAATTTATATGCATGATTCTATTCTTTTTCAAAATTACAAGTATTGCAAGTAGTGCTGTTATTGCAATATTATATTTTTATGCTAAACTTCTACACAAGAATAAAAACAGTAAAAGAATAGCCATGCATTTGCCACTTAGAAAATCTTAGCATTTTGCCTTATTTGCTTTAGATCTTTTTTTTTTTAAGTTAAATATTATGGATACAATTGCAAACTCTTGCAAGCCTCTCTTCTCCTTAAACCCTCCATCTATCCTGCTCTCTAGAACTAGACCATATTTGTTGTGTCCCAGCTAATTTCTGGTAGAAATCACATCTAAATATTGATTTAATGATTTTTTTCTACCTTTCTAGGATACAATGAAATGGTCTGATTCCTCTCCACTCCCCCGCTCCCAAAATTTTGTCTATTTATCCAATATTGTTGTAGTCTGTGACACATGCAGTATCTGCTATAAATCCTGAAAATACCAGAAAGATTAATACTTGAGTCCAACCTTGAAAAATTCAACTGTGGATTTTCCTTAAAATTAATAATTCCCTATTAAGTATTAATAACATTAGTTCCTATTTTGCAGTTTGTACAAAAACAATGCATTTCATTTGAAGAGAAAAGAAATTGGAACCTATTTGTAGGTTCTGTTTGTGGAAACATTGCTTTTAGTTCTGTTTGTGGAAACCCCACTCATAGAAAAAGCAGGTGATAACATCTGTTTTGTTTAATAATATATGAAAAATAAACATGGGCAGAAATGACAGTCTTAAGGCGCTAAGCCACAAGTGACCTGACCAAGTTAGAAATTCATCTTCAGTTTAGAAGGGCGTGGTCTCAATCCTAACGATTTACCAATTACTTTCAAACAATGGAATAGAAAAGATTTAGAGAATTGTGCATTCATGATAGAGCCAAACAATCAATAGTCTCCCCCGCCTTGATTAGAATCCCACTGGTGCCTATTGAAACTTAAAGTTGAAAGTTCAAGAGAGTACTCAGGGAGATCAAGCTGTCTCTGTGGTCATCCAATCAAAGCTGTCTCTGTGGTCATCCAATCAAAGCTGTCTCTGTGGTCATCCAATCAAAGCACATAGGGTGAGTGAAGGCAATCCATCGGATGATGTAAATGAGTGAGCACGGAGAGGCTGAGTGAAATTCAGAGCATCAGACATTTAGAGAGGGAGGAAAAAAGGACAAGAGCCTAACTCTTCCTCTAAGAAAGATCAGGAATATCTGGGGATAAAATGCTTAAGTTCTGAGTTACAGGAGGCTGGCTTCTAGATAAATCAGAGAAGAAAGATGAATAATAAAAGCTCTGTAACTTGTATTTATATGCTGCCTTTCTCTGAGAAGTTCATGGTACTTTATGGCTAACATCTAATTAAACTTTACAACATGCCTGGAAGTGAGGAATCAAGTGTTATTGCCCCTGTTTAACAGATAGGAAGCCACTTTACTCTGGGCCTCAGCTAACACTGTTAGTGGCACATCTGAAAGGAGGCTTCAAATATATCTTCTGTATCAATGCTGTAGCCATTGTCCTTTCTTACTGAGACCATCAAGACTTCAAATAATGTCATAAGATATCAAGGACAGTAAAAGAAATCTGAATGAATCATTATTTCCATTTACTGAATGTTTCTCCCTAAATGGATGGCTGCTCTTTGCACATGAGAAACATTCTAATTCCAAAAATAACTATGCAATGTTGAAAAAGAATCCCCATTCACGGGAGGGAAAACTGATGCTCAGAGAGTGTGAGCAATCACCCACATTT
Source organism: Bos indicus x Bos taurus (assembly GCF_003369695.1). Taxonomy (NCBI): domain Eukaryota; kingdom Metazoa; phylum Chordata; class Mammalia; order Artiodactyla; family Bovidae; genus Bos; species Bos indicus x Bos taurus. The sequence goes on along the minus strand of NC_040083.1, from coordinate 55,180,104 downwards.
ACCAAGTGTGTGGCAGAGCCAGGATCTAAACTAGTCCTTCTCAACCCTAAAACTCAAGCTGTCTTAATACAATATAGGGTGTGATTTCTATGTTTCATATCATAAGGTTAAACACTTTGGCCTGGGCTGAGATGCATGGATAAACATCCTCTTTAACATCCTTAGAAAGTGCCTCATTCTCTGGCCTTTGAGTATCTCTCTAGTCAGGTCTCTGAATATATGCCATACTGACAAAACTGGATTAACTTTCCACTCTCCACTGTAGGCTTCCCATCCTACACCTGAGTCTTCTTTTGTAACACCCCACTCTCCCTTTTATCTGCTAAACTGCTCATTATCCCCAGGTCTCAGTTTAGGTGTCACTTCTTGGAAATATTCTTTGATTCCCAAGATTAGACAAGGGACCCTTCTTCTGTTTCTAGCAAGTCTTGGATCACCACCCTTACAGTACGTTTCACTCTGTATTTGTAATTGCTTTTTACCTGTAAACTCCACATAAGTGAGATTGTTTCTCTTCTGCCAATAACTGAAGCCTTTAGAACATGGCACAATGGTTGGCAATAGTGGGCATTTAATAACTTCATGTTAAATGAAGAACCCTGAGCCTTCAATTATTTACATTATCCAGCCCTCAATATACCCCATACTTTCACCTTCTTTACCAGAATCAACCAGGGGCTGCCAGGCTATGGTCAAGCCTATAGCCTTGATTATCTCCTATCTCTGAGCCTGCAAAGTTTGATAGTCCTAGCTTGTCCCAGCAAAAAAAATTAAGACATATTAATTAGTTCACCAGCACTGCTGCACCCTCACAGAACATCCGTGCTGTCTGTGCCCCTGGTGCTTGCATTTCTCGGATGCCTGGTGAGATCCACACAGTCAAAGGTTTTGGCATAGTCAATAAAGCAAAAATAGATGCTTTTCTGGAACTCTCTTGCTTTTTTGATAATCCAACGGATGTTGGCAATTTGATCTCTGGTTCCTCTGTCTTTTCTAAAACCAGCTTGAACATCTGGAAGTTCACCATTCACGTACTACTTAAGCCTGGCTTGGAGAATTTTGAACATCACTAGCATGTGAGATGAGTGCAATCGTGTGGTAGTTTGAACATTCTTTGACATTGCCTTTCTTTGGGATTGGAATGAAAACTGACCTTTTCCAGTCCTGTGGCCACTGCTGAGTTTTCCAAATTTGCTGGCATATTGAGTGCAGCACTTTCACAGCATCATCTTTCAGGATTTGAAATAGCTCAGCTGGAATTCCATTACCTCACCTAGCTTTGTTCGTAGTGATGCTTTCCAAGGCCCACTTGACTTTGCATTCCAGAAAGTCTGGCTTTAGGTGAGTGATCATATCATCGTGATTATCTGGGTCATGAATATCTTTTTTGTATAGTTCTGTGTATTCTTGCCACCTCTTCTTAATATCTTCTGCTTCCGTTAGGTCCATACCACTTCCGTCCTTTATTGAGCCCATCTTTGCATGAAATGTTCCCTTGGTATCTTGAGAAATCTGTAAGCAGGTCAGGAAGCAACACTTAGAACTGGACATGGCACAACAGACTGGTTCCAAATAGGAAAAGGAGTACATCAAGGCTGTGTATTGTCACCCTGCTTATTTAACTTATATACAGAGTACATCATGAGAAATGCTGGGCTGGATGAAGCACAAGCTGGAAGCAAGATCGCTGGGAGAAATATCAATAACCATATATATACAAATGACACCACCCTTAAGGCAGAAAGCAAAGAAGAACTAAAGAGCCTCTTGATGAAAATGAAAGAGGAGAGTAAAAAAGTTGGCTTAAAGCTCAACATTCCGAAAATGAAGATCATGGCAACTGGTCCCATCACTTCATGGGAAATAGATGCGGAAACAGTGGAAACGGTGTCAGACTTTATTTTTGGGGGCTCCAAAATCACTGCCGATGTTGACTGCAGCCATGAAATTAAAAGAGGCTTACTCTTTAGAAGAAAAGCTATGACCAGCCTAGAGAGCATATTAAAAAGCAGAGACATTATTTTGTCAACAAAGGCCTGTCTAGTCAAGGCTATGGTTTTTCCAGTAGTCATGTATGGATGCAAGAGTTGGACTATAAAGAAAGCTGAGCGCCGAAGAATTGATGCTTTTGAAATGTGGTGTTGGAGAAGACTCTTGAGAGTCCCTTGGACAGCAAGGACATCCAACCAGTCCATCCTAAAGGAAATCAGTCCTGAATATTCATTGGAAGGACTGATGTTTAAGCTGAAACTCCAATACTTTGGCCACCTGATGCGAAAAGTTGACTCATTGGAAAAGACCTTGATGCTGGGAAAGATTGAAGGTGGGAGGAGAAGGGGACGGCAGAGAATTGGATGGTTGGATGGCATCACTTAGTCAATGGATATGAGTTTGAGTAAACTCTGGGAATTAGTAATGGACAGGGAGGTCTGGCATGCTGCAGTCCATGGGGTCACAAAGAGTTGGACATGACTGAGTGACTGAACGGAACTGGTGAGATTACTTGTACTTCCACCTCTCGACCACTGCTACCCTGAACACTAAGTGAGCCTGCCCAGTGCCACCAGTCTGGTTGACTGAATGGCTCCTGAACAGTCTCGTTCACATTCTTCTTGATTTGTTTTCAGACATTCATTCATATGACTCCTTGGGACTCATATGTACTCTACTCCACCACTCATTACACCCTTCACCCCCATCAGAGCCTCTGAGGACCTCCACGTTACCCATAATGCCTGTGATTGATCTCTGATGGTTGCTTCCATACTTCCCTTCACTCTATCCCAGGCTGTGGTTTCTTCCCTAATTTTACTGTTTCTTTCTGGCTGACTTCCTATGAAAGATGCTTTCTATGCAATCTCCTTGTTACTAAAAACCCCAGCTGCCACCAGCCACTCTGCCTTCCTCCTGGATGCACTCCATTTAAGCAGGTTCCTCTCTGCTCCTGAGAACCCCTAGTGGGGATCAATCCAACCTCAGTTTGACAGTCCAGTCTGACAGCACCCTTTATATAAAAAGCCTGAACAGAGACTTCCCTGGTGATCCAGCGGCTAAGAATCCACCTGCCAATTCAGAGGACAGAGGTTTGATCCCTGGTCTTAGAAGTTTCCACGTGCTGCTGGGCAACCAAGCCAATGAGACACAACGACTGAGTCTGTTATCTACAGCCTGTGCTCCACAACAAGAGAAACCATCGCAATGAGAAGCCTGCACACTGCAATTAGAGAGTAGGCCCTGCTCACTGCAACTAGAGAAGCATCGTGTGCAGCACAAAGATCCAGTGCAGCAAAAAGCAAATGAATAGCACATTTACTAAAAAGACATAAACCAAACATTAAAGAAGTAGAAACAGAATGTGCAACAAACAATATTCCCTGGCTGGTTTTAGTTAATTCATTCATCACGGGCTGCAGGGTCAAGAGAACAGACAGGACAGCGGACCGTTGTCCCTTTTGGCCTGTTCTTACGGTCATAGAACAACCAATGCTAACTAACGTTTTCAGTTTGGAGGAAAGAAAACCCCAAGAAGTCTGCAGCCATGATCTTAATAAAGTGTATTTAACAACACGGAGCTTCCATACAATGTACTAGTATTATTCATAAGGGAAGCAAGGCTACAAAAGCAGTGGTGAGAGGAAATAAGTATTTTAAAAGAAGCTTTCCCCAACATATAAAGTAAAATCATGAATGTTAAAATATTTTATTGTCTATCCTTTTTTATAAATTTTAGAGATGGCATTGTCCCCTTTTAGTATCTGTATTAATCCATTCCTTCAACAGTAATTTACTGAGTCCCTACTGTGTGTTTGGAATATCTTTAATACTATATAAATAGTAAATGCTAAACAAAGTAAGTGAATCCAAATATTTATAAAGCTTTCCTTTGCAGAGTAAAATGCTTATCTTAATTGCCAAATGGATACATGTTACACTGTTTTTCTATTTCTCTCCTATTTTCTATTTCTAGTTCTCTATATCAGAACTCATCTGAATATTCTCTGTTGCCCAAGTGGCCACATCCTTCATGATCATCTACAACATTCCTTTCCTCTTCTTCCATTCCTTATCACACCACTGCAGGATATTAACATAAGTCACCAAGGATTGGTTTTGATGCCAGAAGTCACTCTTCTGTGAGGTGGGCTGGAGAAGGGATACAAGCATTCTTTCAAAGTATGGGGAGAGAGACTTCCTCATAGACGATCCAGAATCCAGACGGAATTCCAGACGGAATTCTAAAATATGATGCTGTTAAAGTGCTGCACTCAATATGCCAGCAAATTTGGAAAACACAGCAGTGGCTGCAGGACTGGAAAATGTCAGTTTTCATTCCAATCCCAAAGAAAGCCAATGCCAAAGAATGCTCAAACTACTGCACAACTGCACTCATCTCACACACTAGTAAAGTAATGCTCAAAATTCTCCAAGCCAGGCTTCAACAATACCTGAACTGTGAACTTCCAGATGTTCAAGCTGGTTTTATAAAAAGCAGAGGAACCAGAGATCAAATTGCCAACATCTGTTGGATCATCAAAAAAGCAAGAGAGTTCCAGAGAAACTTCTGCTTTATTGACTATGCCAAAGCGTTTGACTGTGTGGATCACAACAAACTGTGCAAGATTCTTAAAGAGATGGGAATACCAGACCACCTGTCCTGCCTCCTGAGAAATCTGTATGCAGGTCAAGGAGCAACAGATAGAACTGGACATGGAACCACGGAGTGCTTCCAAATTGGGAAAGGAGTACATCAAAGCTGTATATTGTCATCTTGCTTGTTTAACTTATATGCTAAGTACATCATGAGAAACACTGGGCTGGAGGAAGCACAAGCTGGAATCAAGATTTCCAGGAGAAATATCAGATACACAGATGATACCACCCTTATGGCAGAAAGTGAAGAACTAAAGAGCCTCTTGATGAAAATGAGAGAAGAGAATGAAAGAGCTGGCTTAAAACTCAACATTCAGAAAACCAAGATTATGGCATCTGGTCCCATCACTTCATGGCAAATAGATGGAGAAACAATGGAAACAGTGACAGACCTTATTTTCTTGGGCTCCAAAATCACTGGAGATGATGACTGCATCCATGAAATGAAAAGATGCTTGTTCCTTGGAAGAAAAGTTATGACCAACCTAGATAGCATATTGAAAAGCAGAGGCATTACTTTGCTGACAAAGGTCCATCTAGTCAAGGCTATGGTTTTTCTAGTAGTCATGTATGGATGTGAGAGCTGAACTATAAGGAAAGCTGAGCACCGAAGAATTGATGCTTTTGAACTGTGGTGCTGGAGAAGACTCTTGAGAGTCCCTTGGCCTGCAAGGAGATCCAACCAGTCCATCCTAAAGGAAATTAGTCCTGAATATTCATTGGAAAGACTGATGCTGAAGCTGAAAGTGCAATACTTTGGCCACCTGATGGGAAGAATTGACTCATTGGAAAAGACCCTGATTCTGGGAAAGATTGAAGGCAGGAGGAGAGGGGACGACAGAGGATGAATTGTTGGATGGCATCACCTACTTGATGGACGTGAGTCTGAGTAGGCTCCAGGATTTGGTGATGGACAGGGAAGCCTGGTGTGCTGTAGACTATGGAGTCGCAAAGAGTAGGACATGACTGAGTGACCGAACAGAGTCCAGAATCCAGGTCCTAATCAAGAACTATTATCAGAACTATGGACAAGCTTCAAAACTGCCCCATGCAAAACAATTGCACCCTAAAAACAGGAGTAGTAGAGTTTTGTGTTGTAAAGTGCTGAAGCTTTCAGAAAGAACTCAGAATTAGACCAGCTCTGCAGAGCTCAGAGATCAACAGGATGGCTTTTCCTCTACATTTGATTTGTTAGAAACCAAATCCAAGGAGATTTTATAGCCTTTTAGTGCTTATAACCCCTTTCATTCTGTCCCTGTTTTATAGCCCTCCTCGCTGAGACCATAATGCACGGGGGAGACCTGCCAAGATGCCTGAGCTTATCCGTTGTGTGCGTCTGTTGACAGGAATCCATTCAGATGTCAGTTGCCACTTTTGCAGGAGGAGAAGTGGTGACTTTAGGAGATCAGGCAGCCTGAGGTGATGAGAAGAGACAGGCTTCAGAGCCCAGAGACTTGGCACCAAATCTGTGTAACCTTTACCTGCCACCTCTTACAGCATTTTTATCGCACTCGATTTGCCCCTTTGCAAAATGGATAGATAATACTGTGCATCTCACAGACAGCTATGGGAGCCTAATGAGGCACCACATGCTCTTGTCAGGTGTGCTCTGCTAGGTTTGTTTCTGTAAAGGGGAGCTAGTAATAGGACCTGCTTCAGAGGGTTATTGTGAGCAGTGAGTGAGTTATTATGTAAAGTACTTAGGATAACACCTGGGGTGCACATTATGGGCCCCATAAATACTATTTTAATTAAGTCGTATCAGGACATTACCACCATCATACTCCTCCTCTGTTTGGGATAAGGACTTCTATTTTCTGAGGGATTTTTAAAAAATTACATGGTACCTAGTACATTACAGACCTCATGTTTTCTCCCCATAAAGTGACCCAACTGATTTAGAAAGGGCAGTGAGTTCCAGTTTGGTCCATGGCACCTGCTGCTCACTAAACCAGCCTACCTGAGTCAGAACATTCATTAACCCCCAGACTACTCAAGCAGCTCATTTTGCTTTGATTCAGTAGCTGTGGTTTTTGCTATTTATGGGCTGTTTACTGCAGATTGAACTTTCGTGTAAACTATTAATATAAAGATGGTCATCTCCACGGTGGGACCACAAAGTATTGAAGGTCTGAAAATACCTCCTCAAGCTCTGTCAAAATGTCCCAAAGTCTCAGCATTAGAGCCACAGTATTGGGATAACAAGAATGTATGTTAGCTGGAAAAGGACAGAGAGTCAATGTTCATAAACATGTGTGTAACTTAAAATTTCCTTCTTAGAGAAGGTGGCTGTCACTCAGCCTAGGGATTGGAACACAGGACAGCTATATTTTGAAAGGAAGTAGAGATCCATGGTTGGCTACAGTCCATGGGGTTACAAAAGAGCTGGACTTGACTTAGCAACTAAGCAACAGCAACAACAATAGGTCCACGGATTGGCCAGGGAGGGGAAAGAAAGAATTAGTCACTCAGTTGTGTCCAACTCTTTGGGATCCCATGGACTGTAGCTCACCAGGATCCTCTGTTCATGGGGTCTCCAGGCAAGGATACTAGGATAGAATACCTATCCTTTCTCCAGGGGATCTTCCCGACGCAAGGATTAAACCCAGGTCTCTTGCATTGCAGGCAGATTCCGTACTATCTGAGCCATAGGGGAAATCCCAAGGGAGGCCTGGGTAGAATACAAGGCTGGTGTGGGGAGGAGAGCATGATGGGACCCATTGGCAATGGGGAACATCAAAGAGCAGTGGGAAGCCATTGCCAAAGCCAACTTTTGAAGCCTCACTGGGCCTCAGTTTGGCCTTAGCTTTAAGTCAGTACATTGTACATATAGTCTACTCAATTTGGACAGGCTGACATGCAATTCTGCGTTCTAGTTTCCAGAGGTGAACATAGAAAACTTAACCAGTCTTGATGGACCCAGATCCTCTCTCTCCTGCTTTCACCTCACATGCTTGTCTTCTATCTCTTCGGTGGTTTTTATAAATCACAGATCTACTCCTCTTAGAAAGAGGCCAGGAAAAGAAAAGAAAGGAATAAGATGAGGCTCCTCAAGTCAGCTTGAATGGCTGGGTCTCATTACTTCCTTCTATCCCTCTGTCTCATGGAGAGTTGAGTCTCAATGTGAGAAACCCTGCTTGGGCCAGACTTAAGCAAAGGCAACGTAGGCAGCTGTCTGATATTCAACTTTGGGGTTCTATCCACATTTACTGGGCTTTGACCATCTGCCAGGTGCTGGCTGATGTGTTCTCACAAACATCTTTTGTTTCATCCTCATAATAGGCCCGAGGCCACAGGAAGTGAACTGCCTCCCTCATGGTCACACAGCTACTATGTGAAGGTTCCAGGTTGGCCTGACCACAGAGGCTTTGACCTTCCTTAAAAGTGGCAGGTGTGGCATTTTCTGGGTGGCGAGAGTGAATCTCAGGGGGAGGTGAGGGTCTGAAGAATGTGAAAATGGAAAAATTCTTGAGGGAGCTGTAATCCTCTGAAATGAGACATTAAGCAATGAAGGTTCGGTTGAAGTTAGATTAGCAAAGTTTCTTGACTTTTCTGTAATTCTTTTGCTCAGTAGTAGAAATAGACAAAATGGTGAATGACCAAAGAGTTAGGATTTGTATAGAAATATGAGGTCAAGATGAGATTCATAAGCAAAATAATTGGCAAATTTCAAGGAATTGGATGTGTTTTGAATCTGAGAGAGTGAACAAGACAGAAATTAAGGAGGTGTTGGTTGGAGAAATAGAATTTTGAGTGAATATTGGACTCCAAGTGTGGCTTCACCAGTGAGCAACTTTAATGGTACAGAAATCACAGTAACTAGATTTCAGGAAGATGACAAACTGAGAGGTCAGAATGTTGGGGGAATTGGCCATGTATTGATAGATAAACTGAAACTGCTGTGAATTACAAGCAAGGTAGAAAACAAGTCAAACTAAAGACATTGCTTATATTTCTATCACATATTTCATTCACTCTAAGAAATACATATCATTTTCTTCAAGAGAAGCAGGACACATATAGCAGATTATTTAATGTTGGAATTCTACACTGTCAATTATTTAGGTTTATGTAATAACCACAAACACATGTATCCCTTTCAATATTTACACAGCATCCCATGTATCTGAGGTAAACAAAGGATGGTATTGTTTAGGTCATTTGTATCTAAACCTCTTTGTTAGGTAGACCTAATGTCTCTTTTATCTACTATAAGCTGATGACCTAATGCTTACTTATCTATTATGAACTAAATCTGTTCACACAGATCATGTAACTTTTGAGACTTGGAGTTGATGAATGAGGCATTGTCTTTTTCTTTTCTTCTCCTTACTAGAAGCTAATTAGACCTTGTTTCTTTCATCACAATTAAGCTACAGTTTTAAAGCCACTCACTAGAATATGCATGCAGATTAGTATTTGTAGTACCATCATAATTATTTTTCAAATCTATACATAAAGACTAGAAGGAATTATGTAAAAATACTAATAAAGTAGATGAGGATAGTAAACTATTACATAAATTTTATTTTCTTTAACAACTTTTAGATTTTTAAAAAATATTTTCTATAATGGCAGTGTGCTATTTTTATAATATCAAACCAGCATCATTTATACATGATATATAATAAATGTGTAAATAAGATACTTTCATTTTCATGCAGATTCATTATGCCTTGCAAAGGATACTATCGAGAATTAAGATACTGTTCAAGTTTGGAGTTTCCTTAAAAAAGTAGGAATAAAACTACCATATGACCCAACAACCCCACTATTTGGCATATACCCTGAGAAAGCCATAGCTGGAAAAGACACATGTACCCCAGTGTTCATTGCAGCACTATTTACAATAGCTAGGATATGTTAGCTAGTTAGATGTTCATTGAAAGATAAATGGATTAAGAAGCTGTGGTACATATATACAATGGAATATTATTCAACCATAAAAAGAAACACATTTGAGTTAGTTATAGTGAGGTGGACAAACCTAGAGCCTATTATACAGAGTGAAAGAAGTCAGAAAGAGAAAAACAAATATATATTAATGCATATGTGAAATCTAGAAAGATGGTACTGATGACCCTATTTTCAGGGCAGCAATGGAGACGCAGACATAGAAAACAGACTTATGGACACAATGTGAGAAGAAAGGGGGGGATGAATTGAGAGAGTAGCATGGAAACATATAAATTACCATATGTAAAATAGATAGCCAGGGGGAATTCACTGTATGACTCAGGCAGCTCAAACTGGTGCTCTCTGACAACCTAAAGGGGTGGGATGGGGTGGGATATAAAAGAGAGTTTCAAGAGGGAGGGGGTATATGTATACCTATGGCTGGTTCATGTTGATATATGGCAAAAATCACCACAGTATTGTAAAGCAATTATCCTAATTAAAAATAAATTAATTAAAAAATAAGATATTACTCAAAGAAAAGGAACCAGAACATATTTAGAGCACTTGCTGGATTAATAACTACTCCTTCAGGGTGAGATTGCATATGAGAAGAGTAGCCAGTAAATCTTCTCTCACTTGGTATATGGTGCCTCATTTGGAAACATAAATGTTTGGGAATGACACACCTTTGCAAGCAGATTAATGATCTGAGACAAACCTCTCACACAGTGAAGCATCATCTCCCTTAATTAGGCTCTGTTATCTTAGAGAATTAGAACTGTATTCAAAACTATGTTATGGGTTGAACCGTGTTTCCCCAAAAGGTACACTGATCTAATTCCTGGTACCTGTGACTGTGACCCTATTATCTCTGCAGATGCAATCAAGTCAAGAGGAAGTCTGTCAAATGAGCCCTAGTCCAGTATGACTGGTGTCTTTATTAGAAGAGGGGAAGACACACAGATATATAGACACAAGAGGAGAGAACACCCTGTGATGGAGGCAGAGATCAGAGCACTGCAGTTACAAGTTAAGGAGCCCCAAGGATTATTGGCAAATGACCAGGAGCAAGAGAGGGTTTAGAGAAGATGCTCCCCTATAGGTTTCAGACGGAGCATGGCCTTGTCAATGCCTTGATTTTGAACTTCTAGACTCCAGAACTGTAAGATAATACATTTCTGTTATTTTAAGCTATCCAGACTATGGTACATTGTTAGGTGAGACCTAGGAAATTAAAACATTATGAAATTACAATGGCTTATTTAGAACCCCAGATATTTATTTGATAAAATTATTCTACATCTCTGCTCAAAACTTTGATGCTTGCAAAGGTGTAGAAAGGAAATGTTTAAATGAACCAGGAGTCTGCTAAAGATATTAATAGTGTTGCTGTAAGTGTCTATGTGGATTGAAATATTTAAAATAAAATAGGGTTTCAAAATCTAAGCACAAAATGCAGTTAACCAAGATACTGAATGGAAGAAAACTCACTAAATTAAAATCAAGTGATGGGTAAATCATATTTTATATGGATAGAAAGGGTCAAGTTGTGAGCAAAAGGAAAATAACCTGGAGAAACACCCCAGAGACTAGGTAAAGTTTGACCACAGGTAGATGGCAGCTTCCACTTCTAGTTCTACCTCCAGCCTGATTTCTGTCAGTGGTAGGCTACTGCCAGGAGCACTGTGTGGAGCAAGATTCTAAGGCTGACTTTAAGGATGGAAAGACAAAGTGCTGAGATTGACTGTTAATGTCTGCCATGGATATGGTGTGGGGAAATGATGATCAAAGGGCTACAATATATTTAAGTCTGTTAGGAGTTACTTTGGAGAAGGCAATGGCAACCCACTCCAGTACTCTCGCCTGGAAAATCCCATGGACAGAGGAGCCTGGTGGGCTGCAGTTCACGGGGTCGCTTAGAGTTGGGCGTGACTGAGCGACTTTACTTTCACTTTTCACTTTCATGCATTGGAGAAGGAAATGGCAACCCACTCCAGTATTCTCGCCTGGAGAATCCCAGGGACAGAGGAGCCTAGTGGGCTGCCATCTATGGGGTCACACAGTCAGACACGACAGAAGTGATTTAGCAGCAGTAGCAGGAGTTACTTTATCAGCTAAATGATCACAGATCATGTCTTATAGATGCACATATAGACACTGTTACATAGACAAGCTCTTGGCAGAACTGGGAACCCTTCAAGACCAGGGCTTTTTCACAACTGTATTATGGTAAGGGAGAGAAATAGTTAAATATACTCTCTTGAGTGAGTTAAAAGAAATAAAAAAAATTTAAGATAATTCCTTAGGGTTACCTTGGTTTTTGAGTTTATTTAGATGCTGGTCACTTTTTAAAATGAAAAGTAATAGACTAGGGTTAATAATTGTTGAACTGTTATTGAATTGTTGAACTTCTAGAACTAACAACCAAAAAGGATGTCTTTTTCATTATAGGGGACTGGAATGCAAAAGTAGGAAGTCAACAGGTGCTCTGCTCAGGCAGGCTCCAGGCAGCATCTCTGCCCATGGCTGCCACCACCATCCTAGACTGAGTGTCGTGAGCAGCACTTCTCCAAATGGCCTGGAGCTGAGACATCAGTCCTAGGAGCTCTGGCCCCCAGTGCCTGGGGCAAGGCGTCTACAGGCAGCCCTCTATGAGCAAGTGAATGGGACTGAGAGCAAAGGACTAAAAAAAGATGTTTTATCAATGGTGCTGTATAGAAGGAGAAGTCTTGAGACTACTGTAAAAATAAGACTGAAAACTAGAAGCAGGAGGCTTAAGTCCAATTCCTGAGAACATCATAGAACACCTGACTCCAGGGAACATTAATTGACAGGAGCCCATCAAATGCCTCCATACCTACACTGAAACCAAGCACCACCCAAGGGCCAACAAGTTCCAGAGCAAGACAAACCACTCAAATTCTCCAGCAACACAGGAACACAGCCCTGAGCTTCAATATACAGGCTGCCCAAAGTTACTCCAAATCCATTGACATCTCATAACTTGTTACTAGACACTTCATTGCACTCCAGAGAGAAGAAATCCAGCTCCACCTACCAGAACACCAACACAAGCTTCCCTAACCAGGAAACCTTGACAAGCCATGAATACAACCCCACCCACAGCAAGGAAACTCCATAATAAAGAGAACTCCACAAACTGCCAGAATACAGAAAGGCCATCCCAAACTCAGCAATATAAACAAGATGAAGAGACAGAGGAATACCCAGCAGGTAAAGGAACAGGATAAATGCCCACCAAACCAAACAAAAGAGGAAGAGATAGGGAATCTACCTGATAAAGAATTCCAAATAATGATAGTGAAATTGATCCAAAATCTTGAAATAAAAATGGAATCACAGATAAATAGCCTGGAGGCAAGAATTGAGATAATGCAAGAAAGGTTTAACAAGGACCTAGAAGAAATAAAAAAGAGTCAATATATAATGAATAATGCAATAAATGAGATAAAAAACACTCTGGAGGCAACAAATAGTAGAATAAGGCAGAAGATAGGATTAGTGAAATAGAAGATAGAAGGGTAGAAATAAATGAATCAGAGAGGAAAAAAGAAAAACGAATTAAAAGAAATGAGGACAATTTCAGAGACCTCCAGGACAATATTAAACGCCCCAACATTTGAATCGTAGGAGTCCCAGAAGAAGAAGACAAAAAGAAAGACCATGAGAAAATACTTGAGTAGATAATAGTTGAAAACTTCCCTAAAATGGGGAAGGAAATAATCACCCAAGTCCAAGAAACCCAGAGAGTCCCAAACAGTATAAACCCAAGGCAAAACACCCAAGACACATATTAATCAAATTAACAAAGATCAAACACAAAGAACAAATATTAAAAGCAGCAAAGGAAAAACAACAAATAACACACAAGGGGATTCCCTAAGGATACAGCTGATCTTTCAATAGAAACTCTTCAGGCCAGGAGAGAATGGCAAGACACACTTAAAGTGATGAAAGAAAATAACCTACAGCCCAGATTACTGTATCCAGCAAGGATCTCATTCAAATATGAAGGAGAAATCAAAAGCTTTACAGACAAGCAAAAGCTGAGAGAATTCAGCACCACCAAACCAGCTCTCCAACAAATACTAAAGGATGTTCTCTAGATAGGAGATACCAAAATGGTGTATAAACTCGAACCCAAAACAATAAAGTAAATGGCAACAGGATCATACTTATCAATAATTACATTAAACACAAATGGGTTGAATGCCCCAACCAAAAGACAAAGATTGGCTGAATAGATACAAAAACAAGACCCCTATATATGTTGTCTACAAGAGACCCACCTCAAAACAGGAGACACATACAGACTGAAAGTGAAGGGCTGGAAAAAGATATTCCATGCAAATAGAGATCAAAAGAAAGCAGGAGTAGCAATACTCATATCAGATAAAATAGACTTTAAAACAAAGGCTGTGAAAAGAGACAAAGAAGGACACTACATAATGATCAAAGGATCAATCCAAGAAGATATAACAATTATAAATATATATGCACCCAACACAGGAGCACCACAATATGTAAGACATATGCTAACAAGTATGAAAGGGAAATTAACAATAACACAATAATAGTGGGAGACTTTAATACCCCACTCACACCTATGGATAGGTCAACTAAACAGAAAATTAACAAAGAGACACAAACTTTAAATGATACAATAGACCAGTTAGACCTAATTGATATCTATAGGACATTTCACCCCAAAACAATGAATTTCACCTTTTTCTCAAGTGTACATGGAACCTTCTCCAGGATAGATCACATCCTGGGCCATAAATCTAGCCTTGGTAAATTCAAAAAAATAGAGATCATTCCAAGCATCTTTTCTGACCACAATGCAGTAAGATTAGATCTCAATTACAGGAGGAAAAATATTAAAAATTCCAACATATGGAGGCTGAACAACACACTGCTGAATAACCAACATATCACAGAAGAAATCAAAAAAGAAATCAAAATTTGCATAGAAACAAATGAAAATGAAAACACAACAACCTCAAACCTATGGGACACTGTAAAAGCAGTGCTAAGGGGAAGGTTCATAGCAATACAGGCATACCTCAAGAAACAAGAAAAAAGTCAAATAAATAACTAACTCTACACCTAAAGCAACTAGAAAAGGAAAAAATGAACCCCAGGGTTAGTAGAAAGAAAGAAATCTTAAAAATTAGGGCAGAAATAAATGCAAAAGAAACAAAGGAGACCATAGCAAAAATCAACAAAGCCAAAAGCTGGTTCTTTGAAAGGCTAAATAAAATTGACAAACCATTAGCCAGACTCATCAAGAAACAAAGGGAGAAAAATCAAATCAGTAAAATGAGAAATGAAAATGGAGAGATCACAACAGACAACACAGAAATACAAAAGATCATAAGAGACTACTATCAGCAATTATATGCCAACAAAATGGACAGCGTGGAAGAAGTGGACAAATTCTTAGAAAAGTATAACCCTCCAAAACTGAACCAGGAAGAAATAGAAAATCTTAACAGACCCATCACAAGCATGGAAATTCAAACTGTAATCAGAAATCTTCCAGCAAATAAAAGCCCAGGTCCAGACGGCTTCACAGCTGAATTCTACCAAAAATTTAGAGAAGAGCTGACACCTATCCTACTCAAACTCTTCCAGAAAATTGCAGAGGAAGGTAAACTTCCAAACTCATTGTATGAGGCCACCATCACCCTAATACCAAAAGCTGACAAAGATGCCACAAAAAAAGAAAACTACAGGCCAATATCACTGATGAACATAGATGCAAAAATCCTTAATAAAATTCTAGCAGTCAGAATCCAACAACACATTAAAAAGATCATACACAATGACCAAGTGGGCTTTATCCCAGGGATGCAGGGATTCTTCAATATCCGCAAATCAATCAATGTAATACACCACATTAACAAACGGAAAAATAAAAGCCATATGATTATCTCAATAGATGCAGAGAAAGCCTTTGACAAAATTCAACATCCATTTATGATAAAAAACCCTCCAGAAAGCAGGCATAGAAGGAACATACCTCAACATAATAAAAGCTTGTATATGACAAACCCATGGCAAACATTATCCTCAATGGTGAAAAATTGAAAGCATTTCCCCTAAAGTCAGGAACAACACAAGGGTTCCCACTCTCACCACTACTATTCAAATAGTTTTGGAAATTTTGGCCACAGCAATCAGAGCAGAAAGAGAAATAAAAGAAATCCAAATTGGAAAAGAAGAAGTAAAATTCTCACTGTTTGCAGATGACACGATCCTCTACGTAGAAAACCCTAAAGAATCCACCAGAAAACTACTAGAACTAATCAATGAATATAGTAAAGTTGCAGGATATAAAACCAACACACAGAAATCCCTTGCATTCTTATACACTAATAATGAGAAAATAGAAAGAGAAATTAAGGAAACAATTCCATTCACCATTGCAATGAAAAGAATAAAATACTTAGGAATATATCTACCTAAAGAAACTATATATAGAAAACTATAAAACACCGGTGAAAGAAATCAAAGAGGATGCTAATAGATGGAGAAATATACCATGTTCATGGATTGGAAGAATCAATATATTGAAAATGAGTATGCTACCCAAAGCAATCTATAGATTCAATGCAATCCCTATCAAGCTACAAAAGGTATTTTTCACAGAGCTAGAACAAAGAATTTCACAACTTGTATGGAAATACAAAAAACCTCGAATAGCCAAAGCAATCTTGAGAAAGAAGAATGGAACTGGAGGAATCAACCTGCCTGACTTCAGGCTCTACTACAAAACCACAGTCATCAAGACAGTATGGTACTGGCACAAAGACAGAAATATAGATCAATGGAACAAAATAGAAAGCCCAGAGATAAACCCACACACCTATGGACACCTTATCTTTGACAAAGGAGGCAAGAATATACAGTGGAGAAAAGACAATCTCTTTAACAAGTGGTGCTGGGAAAACTGGTCAACCACCTGTAAAAGAATGAAACTAGAACACTTTCTAACACCATGCACAAAAATAAACTCAAAATGGATTAAAGATCTAAACATAAGACCAGAAACTATAAAACTCTTAGAGGAGAACATAGGCAAAACACTCTCTGACATACATCACAGCAGGATCCTCTATGACCCACCTCCCAGAATATTGGAAATAAAAGCAAAAATAAACAAATGGGATCTAATTAAAATTAAAAGCTTTTGCACAACAAAAGAAACTATAAGCAAGGTGAAAAGACCGCCTTCAGAATGGGAGAAAATAATAGCAAATGAAGCAACTGACAAACAACTAATCTCAAAAATATACAAGCAACTCCTGCAGCTCAATTCCAGAAAAATAAACCACCCAATCAAAAAATGGGCCAAAGAACTAAATAGACATTTCTCCAAAGAAGACATACAGATGGCTAACAAACACATGAAAAGATGCTCAACATTACTCATTATCAGAGAAATGCAAATCAAAACCACAATGAGGTGCCATTTCACGCCAGTCAGAATGGCTGCAGTCCAAAAGTCTACAAGCAATAAATGCTGGAGAGGGTGTGGAGAAAAGGGAACCCTCTTACACTGTTGGTGGGAATGCAAACTAGTACAGCCTCTATGGAGAACAGTGTGGAGATTCCTTAAAAAACTGCAAAAAGAACTGTCATACTACCCAACAATCCCACTGCTGGGCATACACACCGAGGAAACCAGAAGGGAAAGAGACATGTGTACCCCAATGTTCATCGCAGCACTGTTTATAATAGCCAGAACATGGAAACAACCTAGATATCCATCAGCAGATGAATGGATAAGAAAGCTGTGGTACATATACACAATGGAGTATTACTCAGCCATTAAAAAGAATACATTTGAATCAGTTCTAATGAGGTGGATGAAACTGGAGCCTATTATACAGAGTGAAGTAAGCCAGAAACAAAAACACCAATACAGTATACTAACGCATATATACGGAATTTAGAAAGATGGTAACGACAACCCTGTGTGCGAGACAGCAAAAGAGACACAGATGTATATAACAGTCTTTTGGACTCTGTGGGAGAGGGAGGGGCGGGATGATTTGGGAGAATGGCATTAAAACATGTATAATATCATATAAGAAATGAATTGCCAGTCCAGGTTCGATGTAGAATACAGGAAGCTTGGGGCTGGTGCACTGGGATGACCCAGAGGGATGGAATGGGGAGGGAGGTGGGAGGGGGGTTCAGAATGGGGAACACGTGTACACCCGTGGCAGATGCATGTTGATGTAAGGCAAAACCAATACAATATTGTAAAGTAAAAATAAATAAATAAATAAATAAAATAATAATAAAAAAATAAACTTCATATGGTTCTTTTTTTTTCTTTCTTTCTTAATTAAAAAATTTATTATTATTATTTTTTTTAATTTAAAATATTGTATTGGTTTTGCCATATAAATATAAAAAACCTCACATATGCAGATGACACTACCCTTATGGCAGAAAGTGAAGAACAGCTAAAGAGCCTCTTGATGAAAGTGAAAGAGGAGAGTGAAAAAGTTGGCTTAAAACTCAACATTCAGAAAACTAAGATCATAGCATCTGGTCCCATCACTTCATGGCAAATAGATGGGGAAACAGTGGAAACAGTTGCAAACTTTATTTTTGCAGGGCTCCAAAATCACTGCAGATGGTGACTGTATCCATGAAAATAAAAGAGGCTTACTCTTTTGAAGGAAAGTTATGACAAACCTAGATAGCATACTAAAAAGCAGAGACATTACTTTGCCAACAAAGGTCCATCTAGTCAAGGCTATAATTTTTCCAGTAGTCATTTATGGATGTGAGAGTTGGGCTGTAAAGAAAGCTGAGTGCTGAAGAACTGATGCTTTTGAACTGTGGTGTTGGAGAAGACTCTTGAGAGTCCCTTGGACTGCAAGGCGATCCAACCAGTCCACCCTAAAGGAAATAATTCCTGAATATTCATTGGAAGGACTGATGGTGAAGCTGAAACTGTAATACTTTGGCCACCTGATGTGAAGAACTGACTCATTTGAAGAGACCCTGATACTGGGAAAGATTGAAGGCAGAAGGAGAAGTATTGACACAAAGGATTAGATGGCTGGATGGCATCACTGACTCGATGGACATGAGTTTCAGTAAACTCCGGGAGTTGGTGATGGACAGGGAAGCCTGGTGTGCTGCAGTCCATGGGGTCGCAAAGAGTCAGACACCACTGAGTGACTGAACTGAACTGAACTGAACTCCATAATTGTTGGCATTTGCTCTTTTAATACCTATGTTCTCTTTTTTTTTTCTTTTTTTGGGAAAAACCACATAAATGGAAGAGCTTTCTCAATTAATTTGGATGTGGTTAACCATGAATATGGAAAGCCAGATTATACGGAATACACGGTTGGGATTTGTTTATGACACACACGTGGTAGCAGTGTGTCCAGTTTTTTATTATATTATCGAGGAAGAAAGGAAATATTCTTTTGACTGGTGCCTTGTAAATTGAAGCTCTAACATGGAAGATTGAAGTGAGAATGAATTCCAAAATGTCAACCTAACAGGGGTTAAGGAAGCAGCTTATAGATCTCTTAGCATGAGCAGGCACACAGATTCCTATTTCTTGGTGTCCTGAGTAGAGGCATGTTTGTGCCAGGGTCTGGTGTAAACTTGGTGGTTTTGGTATCAGGGTGAGACCCTTCCCAACTCCCTTCCACTCTACTCTTGTGGAGTAGTTCAAGTTTGAGAGGAACTTCATCAGTGGGGGATCAGAAAGACTGGATGCTAAACAGACTTAAGGGACAGGTGTTTACAGTAATGAATGGAAAAACCAGTTATGCCATCCATGGAGACCACAAGAGATGTGTGAAGTTTCAACATCTCCTATCACAAGGAAGATACCTCGAGTAATTTCCAGTTAACCCAGAATGCTCATGGAGACAGTTTTGGAGTTTACAGAAGATTATATTTCTGTTAAGAAACTTGGGTCCTTTACTACCTAGTTTGTCTCTGTGGGAGGATTATAATTTCTGCTCCATTGGTACGTCATTTGGCATTGTGACTTGCTTTGACCAAAGGTCCAGGTGTGAAAGCAACATGTGACACCTGTGAGTAGAGATGCCAAGAGCGTTGTTGGTTTTGCCAGCCCTCTTTCTTCTTGGTCTTGAGCCCAGCATGTCCCAGGTAGGGGCTTCTCCTTCAGACTCTGTTCCCAGACAAGGATGGCATGAAGTAGGGTTACAGCCAACATGTGACATGAGTGAGTGAAAATTTAGCCTTTGTTGAAGTAAGCTGTTGAAATGATGGGTTTATTACTACAGCCCAACATAGCAAAGCAAAAGTGAAAGTGAAAGTCACTCAGTCATATCTGACTCTTTGCTACCCCATGGACTATACAGTCCATGGAATTCTCCAGGCCAGAATACTGGATGGGTAGCCTTTCCCTTCTCCAGGGGATTTTCCCAATCCAGGGATTGAACCCAGGTATCCCACATTGCAGGCAGAATCTTTACCAGCTGAGCCACAAGGGAAGCCAAAGAATACTGGAGTGGGTAGCCTATCCCTTCTCCAAGGAATCTTCCCAACGCAGGAAACAAACCTGAGTCTCCTGCTTTGCAGGTGAATTCTTTACCAATTGAGCTATGAAGGAAGCCCCACCCTAGTATAGGCTGACTACAGCACCACTCCACAAAGGCACATACCAATTAAGGTAGTTATGGACTATCTCCCATTCAGTTCAGTTCAGTCGCTCAGTCTTGTCTGACTCTTTGCGACCCCATAAATCGCAGCATGCCAGGCCTCCCTGTCCATCACCAACTCCCGGAGTTCACCCAGACTCACATCCATTGAGTAAGTGATGCTATCCAGCCATCTCATCCTCTGTCGTCCCCTTCTCCTCCTGCCCCCAATCCCTCCTAGCATCAGAGTCTTTTCCAATGAGTCAACTCTTCGCATGAGGTGGCCAAAGTACTGGAGTTTCAGCTTTAGCATCATTCCTTCCAAAGAAATCCCAGGGCTGATCTCCTTCAGAATGGACTGGTTGGATCTCCTTGCAGTCCAAGGGACTCTCAAGAGTCTTCTCCAATACCACAGTTCAAAAGCATCAATTCTTCCACACTCAGCCTTCTTTACAGTCCAACTCTCACATCCATACATGACTACTGGAAAAACCATAGCCTTGACTAGACGGACCTTTGTTGGCAAAGTAATGTCTCTGCTTTTCAATATGCTATCTAGGTCTGTCATAGCTGCAGTCACCATCTGCAGTGATTTTGCTGCTGCTGCTAAGTCACTTCAGTCGTGTCCGACTCTGTGCGACCCCATAGACGGCAGCCCAACAGGCTTCCCCGTCCCTGGGATTCTCCAGGCAAGAACACTGGAGTAGGTTGCCAGTTCCTTCTCCAATGCATCAAAGTGAAAAGTGAAAGTGAAGTCGCTCAGTCCTGTCTGACTCTTAGCGACCCCATGGACTGCAGCCTACCAGGCTCCTCCGTCCATGGGATTTTCCAGGCAAGAGTACTGGAGTGGGGTGCCATTGCCTTCTCTGTGCAGTGATTTTGGAGCCCCCCAAAATAAAGTCTGACACTGTTTCCACTGTTTCCCCATCTATTTCCCATGAAGTGATGGGACCAGATGCCATGATCTTCCTTTTCTGAATGTTGAGCTTTAAGCCAACTTTTTACTCTCCTCTTTCACTTTCATCAAGAGGCTTTCACTTTCATCAAGAGCGCGGGCGGCTGTGACGGCACACAGAGCGCAGCCGAGAGGAGCTACCCCACGTCGGAGGTCAGGGGCAGAAGTCGGGAGGACCCCATGCCCGAGGGCCGGCGGCCAAGAGGAGCTACGCAGCGTCCGAAGTCAGGGGCAGCGGCGAGAGTGCCAGGCTGCGACAGCGCAGGAGCAGCCGAGAGGAGCTATCCCCGCCCAAGGTCAGGGGCCGCGGCCGGGAGGAGCAACCCCACATCCAAGGAGCGGTGGCTGCGCAGGCTCCAGAGGGCCTAGAGGAGCTATTCCACGTTCAAGGTCGGGAGGGGCGTCAGTAAGGAGATACCCCTCGTCCAAGGTAAGGAGCAGCAGCTGTGTTTTGCTGGAGCAGCCATGAAGAGATACCCCAAGCCCAAGGTAAGAGAAACCCAAGTAAGACAGTAGGTGTTGCAAGAGGGCATCAGAGGGCAGACACACTGAAACCATACTCACAGAAAACTAGTCAATTTAATCACACTAGGATCACAGCCTTTCAATGAAACTAAGCCATGCCCTGTGGGGCCACCCAAGACGGGCGGGCATGGTGGAGAGGTCTGACAGAATGTGGTCCACTGGAGAAGGGAATGGCAAACCACTTCAGTATTCTTGCCTTGAGAACCCCATGAAGAGTATGAAAAGGCAAAATGATAGGATACTGAAAGAGGAACTCCCCAGGTCAGTAGGTACCCAATATGCTACTGGAGATCAGTGGAGAAATAACTCCAGAAAGAATGAAGGGATGGAGCCAAAGCAAAAACAATACCCGGTTGTGGATGTGACTGGTGATAGAAGCAAGGTCTGATGCTGTAAAGAGCAATATTGCATAGGAACCTGGAATGTCAGGTCCATGAATTAAGGCAAATTGGAAGTGGTCAAACAGGAGATGGCAAGAGTGAACATTGACATTCTAGGAATCAGCAAACTAAAATGGACTGGAATGGGTGAATTTAACTCAGATGACCATTATATCTACTACTGGGGGCAGGAATCCCTTAGAAGAAATGGAGTAGCCATCATTGTCAACAAAAGAGTCCAAAATGCAGTACTTGGATGTAATCTCAAAAATGACAGAATGATCTCTGTTTGTTTCCAAGGGAAACCATTCAATATCACAGTAATCCAAGTCTATGCCCCAACCAGTAATGCTGAAGAAGCTGAAGTTGAACGGTTCTATGAAGACCTACAAGACCTTCTAGAACTAACACCCAAAAAAGATGTCCTTTTCATTATAGGAGACTGGAATGCAAAAGTAGGAAGTCAAGAAACACCTGGAGTAACAGACAAATTTGGCCTTGGAGTACAGAATGAAGCAGGGCAAAGACTAATGGAGTTTTGCCAAGAGAACGCACTGGTCATAGCAAACACCCTCTTCCAACAACAACAAGAGAAGACTCTACACATGGACATCACCAGATGGTCAACACCAAAATCAGATTGATTATATTCTTTGCAGCCAAAGATGGAGAAGCTCTATACAGTCAACAAAACAAGACCAGGAGCTGACTGTGGCTCAGATCATGAACTCCTTATTGCCAATTCAGACTGAAATTGAAGAAAGTAGGGAAAACCACTAGACCATTCAGGTATGACCTAAATCAAATCCCTTATGATTATACAGTGGAAGTGAGAAATAGATTTAAGGGACTAGATCTGATAGATAGAGTGCCTGATGAACTATGGAATGAGGTTCGTGACATTGTACAGGAGACAGGGATCAAGACCATCCCCATGGAAAAGAAATACAAAAAAGCAAAATGGCTGTCTGGGGAGGCCTTACAAATAGCTGTGAAAAGAAGAGAAGTGAAAAGCAAAGGAGAAAAGGAAAGATGTAAGCATCTGAGTACAGAGTTCCAAAGAATAGCAAGAAGAGATAAGAAAGCCTTCCTCAGCAATCAATGCAAAGAAATAGAGGAAAACAACAGAATGGGAAAGACGAGAGAGATCTTCAGGAAAATTAGAGATATGAAGGGAACATTTCATGCAAAGATGGGCTCGATAAAGGACAGAAATGGTATGGACCTAACAGAAGCAGAAGATATTAAGAAGAGGTGGCAAGAATACATAGAAGAACTGTACAAAAAAGACCTTCATGACCCAGATAATCACAATGGTGTGATCACTGACCTAGAGCCAGACATCCTGGAATGTGAAGTCAAGTGGGCCTTAGAAAGCATCACTACGAACAAAGCTAGTGGAGGTGATGGAATTCCAGTTGAGCTCTTTCAAATCCTGAAAGATGATGCTGTGAAAGTGCTGCACTCAATATGCCAGCAAATTTGGAAAACTCAGCAGTGGCCACAGGACTGGAAAAGTTCAGTTTTCATTCCAATCCCAAAGAAAGGCAATGCCAAAGAATGCTAAAACTACCCAACAATTGAACTCATCTCACACGCTAGTAAAGTAATGCTCAAAATTCTCCAAGCCAGGCCTCAGCATTACGTGAACCATGAACTTCCAGATGTTCAGGCTGGTTTTAGAAAAGGCAGAGGAACCAGAGATCAAATTGCCAACATCTGCTGGATCATAGAAAAAGCAAGAGAGTTCCAGAAAAGCATCTATTTCTGCTTTATTGTATATGCCAAAGCCTTTGACTGTATGGATCACAATAAACTGTGGAAAATTCTGAAAGAGATGGGAATACCAGACCACCTGACCTGCCTCTTGAGAAACCTGTATGCAGGTCAGGAAGCAGCAGTTAGAACTGGACATGGAACAACAGACTGGTTCCAAGTAGGAAAAGGAGTACGTTGAGGCTGTATATTGTCACCCTGCTTTTTTAACTTAGATGCAGAGTACCTCATGAGAAATGCTGGGCTGGAAGAAGCACAAGCTGGAATCAAGATTGCCGGGAGAAATATCAATAACCTCAGATATGCAGATGACACCACCCTTATGGCAGAAAGTGAAGAGGAACTAAAAAGCCTCTTGATGAAATTCAAAGAATGAAAGAGCTAGATGTCTACAAATTAACTGCGGCTCCAAACTAATGATTCAATGGATGAATACATTTGAATAGAAATTCTGAAAGTAGAGAGAATAAGCCAAAGAAGTGAAAATTGAATGTAGGGAATAATTGATAATATTATTAATAAAGGATCAATACTGATCTGTCAGAGAAAAAGAGAAAGAGAGAGAGAAAGCAGTAATGCTTGTTTAAGTGGATTATAGAAGAATTTAAGATGGGTTGGCTTAACAATGGTTTGTTTTACAAAGAGACTGGAATTTAAGCATGTAATCACCAAATTAGTTGGTGAATGGGATAATAATTTCATTTAAAGAATGGATGAATCCAGTTATTGGGATGCTATAAATGGGAAGTGGGGCAAGAAAGAAATGTAGGAGAAAGAAAATATGAGATGGTAACAGATTTATAGGAGAAATAGGGGTTGAGGCAAATATTTGGCTGGTGAGAAATAAGGTAAAACTCAGTCATACAGATCAGAATGAAACCCAATCTCTGAGCTACTGAGATTTTGAGCTTAGAGCTGAACTGGGGGTTAATTGCATCAATAGTAAAGCAGTGCAGTACCAGCTTTGTATTTTCCCTCCAGAAAACTACATGGAGTCTGGAGGGGTCAGAAGCTACAGATAGAATGTAGATAGTTCTATCTGGGTAGATTATAGGGTGGAATTACTACGCTCTGATGTTTGTGATAGAATAAAGGAGCAGGCCAGTAATTATCTCTGTCTTTTAACAGATGTATATATCACACTAGGCCAAAAAAATTGTTTTCTGTTTTCCTAACTTTAGACATGTTTCCCAAAGCTGGAGCTCCAATACTTTGGCCACCTAATGTGATAAGCTGTCTCACTGCACAAGACCCTGATGCTGGGAAAGTTTGAGGGCAAGAGGAGAAGAGGGTGACAGAGGATGAGGTGGTTGGATGGCATCAACTCAATGGATGTGAGTTTGAGCAAACTCTGGGAGATAGTGAAGGGCAGGGAAGCCTGGTGTGCTGCAGAATTCATGGGGTCATAAAGTCAGACACAACTGAGTGACTGAACAACAACAATCCAAAGCTATAGAAATTCTGAACGTAAAATTCAAGATGGCTGGTTTGTAGGATAGCTTTTCCTGTAATTTACGGACTTCTAGAGCCAAATAATGTGGTCTAATGTGCCCCCATCAAATGAATGATCAGAGCTTTTCATAACACAGAATTTTTTTTTCTTTGTATTTCAGCATCAGTGGGGCTTTACAACTGGTTAGTCTGAATTAGAACTGCATTTAAACTCTTACTGGAAGGATCAATCACATTTAAAGAAAATGGTGTGGCAGAGAATGATATCTATCCCAATATCCATACTTCCCTTCATCTCATTGTTTAATCAAATTTTTAATTTTAGCTAGAAACATAGCCACCTAGAGCAAAGGCAATATTTCCCTTTCTTAGGGTTTGATGTGGGCACCTGGCTAAATTCTGGGCAATAGAATGCGTGAAGATGGGACATCTGCCAGTTCCTAGGAATAAAGGGACATTCCTCTATTTTTCTTTTCCCTTCTGCAATATTTGCTGGCTGGAATGGGATAAGGGATAAGCCAACTTGGACCATGCAGTTGAAGGCAGTGCTTTGGGGTAATGGCAAAGAAAGAAGATTGAATAGCTGAATCCATAGCCCAGTTAATATCAGTGGCAAGTCAATATTGGAGAAGGAAATGGCAACCACTCCAATATTCTTGCCTGGAGAATCCCAGGGAAGGGGGAGCCTGGTGGGCTGCCGTCTATGGGGTCGCACAGAGTTGGACATGACTGAAGCGACTTAGCAGCAGCAGGAGCAGAAGGTTGAAGCATGCTGCTACATGAGTTAAAAAGTTAGAACTGACTTTGGAGAGAAGGAGACACAACTGAGTATTTTGTCTTCTCAATCAATGAGGAGAGGGCTTCCCAGAATTCCTCTGCCAAGAGGATTCCCAAGAATCCACCTGCCAAGCAGCAGACATGGGTTTGATCCCTGGGTCAGGAAGATGCCCTGGAGAAGGAAAAAGCAACCTACTCCAGTATCCTTACTTGGGAAATCCCATGGGAATAGGAGCTTAGCAGACTGTGGGATTAGAAAGTGTCAGGCATGACATAGCGACTAAACAACAACATCACTGAGGAGTGGACAGAGGAAGGCTGTTGTCCTATTCACTGTTTCCTGCTGCAACCACTCCATTCCTGACCACCATCACAGAGTTGTATTTACCTTTGTAGGAGGTTTAAACTGAATTTCATTATCAAACTTCCCATCTCTTTAGGTTGATTGGAGCCTGAGGCGTTCACCCAAACTTGCCCGCTTCTCTGTTACCACTGCCCTCATAAGGAAGAATTACTGACCCAATATATACATCTCTGCTTCTTTCCCCTCCTCTTCTCCTAGTTAATTACTCATCACAAGTTAGCTTAATTTTCCACAAGGAAGCCTTTAATGATTAAGCCTAGACTCCTGCTATGTGTTCTTAAAGTAAACTCTTACTTCTCCTATCATAGCACTAATAGAACTTTAAAATAGCCCAATCCTTGAAGGGGTGATACACTCCACAGAGCACAGATTGGATCTATCCTGCTCTCCACTGAGTCTCTAATACCTAGTGTGGTACTTTCCCCAGGTGGCACAGTGGTAAAGAATCTGTCTGCCAGTGCAGGAGATGCAAGAGATGCAGGTTTGATCCCTGGGTTGGGAAAATCCTCTGGTGTAGGAAATGGCAACCCATTCCAGTATGCTTGCCTGGAGAACTCCATGGACAGAGGAGCCTGGAGGGCTAGAGTCCATGGGGTCACAAAGAGTCAGACATGATTGAGCACAAGCACACCAGTGTAGTACTTACACATTTGTGCACATTGTTTGAATGAATGATTGGATAAATCAGATGGCTGGCTATAAAGTATGTAACGGCTAAACTCTTTTATGATTCTTCCTGGCAGTCAAAGTTCTTATGATGCATCTTAGCTCCCCCAAGGTAGTTTCATGTCATGCTCTACCTAGGAAAGATCTATTGAAAAACTCTGAGCACAACTCCCCTTCTACCTTCTTAAAGAAAACGTAACCAGTCTACTGTCCCACCCTTTCAAATGCTTAAGTAAGTAAGTGAAGTCGTTCAGTCGTGTCCAACTCTTTGTGACCCCATGGACTGTAGCCCACCAGGCTTCTCTGTGCATGGGATTCTCCAGGCAAGAATACTGGAGTGGGTTGCCATTTCCTTCACCAGTGGATCTTCCCGACCCAGGGATTGAACCTGGGTCTCCCATGTTGCAGGCAGATGCTTTAACCTCTGAGCCACCAGGAAAGCCCAATTTGTACTAATGTGCTGAGGACTGTTGTTGTTGTTTAGTTGCTAAGTCGTGTCCAACTCTTTGCAACCCCATGGACCCTAGTCTGCCAGGCTCCTCTGTCCATAGGATTTTCCAGGCAGGAATACAAGAGTGGGTTTCCATTTCCCTCTCCAGGGATGCTGAGGATTATAAAAGGCAATTTAGGCACTTCTAGGCTAATATTGTTTTGCCAATTTTGAATTTTGACTGAATAGCTTGACAGTGAAATGATTTGAAAAAAGTGACCAAGATTTAAAGATATGTCATTTTCATTGGCAGTAGTAAGCTGCACCATCATCTTTCCTTTCCCAAAGATTCTAGAAATATAATTTTCAATATTTTCATTCTAAAAGGCTATTTTCATTCTTCTCAGAAGTACTGAGGAAGGGAAGGATTGAAATAATGCTGGAATCTCCTCTTGGGCTCTGATGAACTTTCCTGTTTGTTTGTTTAGCAAGGGGTATGTATAATTTCCTAGCTTGGCTCGTAAAATCTGCCTTGTGTGCTCCTCCAGACTCGTCTCCTTCCAGTTGTCTGGGGTGGTAACCCCACGTTCCCAACCCAAGAGTGGCCTTAGAAGCCATGCATTCAACATGGGAGAGGTGCCACCAATCTGGGTTCCTGAATTATACCCACTCCCACGTTCACCTCTGAAATGATGGCAGAAATTCTACATGCGTCTTGTGTTTCTGTAGATTTCTAAGCAGAGGTACAGTCAGTATTTTTTCCAGACTATATTTTTTAATAAATCCTTTTATTTCAAGGTAATTGAACATTCACATGAAGTTGTAAGAAGTGATATAGAGAGACCCCACACGCTGTTTACTCAGTTTTTCCATGTAGAACCATGGTGCATATCACAGCAAGGATACTGACATTGATACAACTGACCCATCTCATTCATATGTCCCCAGTTTTACTTGTACTCATTTGTGTGTGTGTGTGTATTTCATTCTATTCAATTTTACCAAATTAATAGGTCTTGTAACCACCACCACCTGTCAAGATAACAGAAGCAGTTCTATCATCAAAAAGATCTCTCATGTTGCCTTTACAACTCCATTCCCTGTCTTCTCTCATCCAGCCTAAAACCTAGCAATGTTTTCCATGTCTACACTTATGTTGTTTCAAGGATGTTACACAAACTGTAATTGTACAGTATGTAACTTTTGGGGATTGATTATTTTTGATTCAGCAAAATTTTATTGTGATATATCCAAGTTACTGCATGTATGAGGGGTTTGTTCCTTTCTTATTGCTGAGTGGTGTTCTAGAGTATGGATATATATCAGTCTGTTTAACCACTCACCCATTAAGGAACATATGAGTTTTTTCAGTTTTGGCTATTACAAAGAAAGCTGCTGTGCACATTCATGTACAGGTATTTGTGTAAGTTTTCATTTCTCTTGACTGTATGCCAAAGAGTACAACTGCTGACTTGTATGGTATATTTAGTTTTGCAAAAAATTGCCACATTCACTTTCAAAGGGCTGAACCACTTTGTATTTCTACTAGCAGTGTATGGGTGATTCATTCTCTGCATTTTTGCCAGCATTTGCTGATACCACTATTTTTTGTGTTAAGCATTCTGTGATATCTCACTGTGCTTTAAATTTGCATTTTCCCAGTGGCTAATGGTGCTGAACATATTTTCATATATTTATTTGCCATCTGTATATCCTCTTCAGTGAAATTTCAGTTTGTGTCTTTCACTCATTTTCTAATTGGATTTTTTTTTTAACGACTGAGTTTTGAGAATTCTTTATATATTCTGGATACTAGTCCTTTGTTGGATATATGATTAGCAAATGTTTTCTCCCAGGCTTTAGCTTGTTTTGTCATTGTTTTGTGTCTTGTTTTTTTTACAAAAAATTTCTTAAAGTTCTCTTTTAATTGAATGAATGACTTTAAAAGAACAGAGATGATTTTAGGACACTTCTGTTCCAAATAAGCCAATTTTAAGGTATATAATGAAAACAGTATTATTGCAATTGTACACATTATACCCTTCACTTAATCAACTTCATTATATTTTGGAAATATATAATTGGAAATTTTGAATGACTTCCCATTACCTACAGGCTAAACATTCCATCCCCAAACTGAAACACTAGGTGTTTTTTTTAGCGTACTCATTAACCAGATTTTTTTTTTTCCTGCTGTCCTCCCAACACATTGTGGGCATTCTGGACATCTTATCTTTTGCTACTATCATTGCCTTGCCAAACCTAACTCCCACCTGTGCTTTGGGAATGAGTGCAATGGCCTGAAGTAGAGGTGCAGGTGGGTAGGGAGGAGAAGAGACCCACGTGGGTTTCTGGTTAAGACTAGATTTGCTGATCCAAAGAGAGACTGTCCCACATGAACTCAGGAAATGGTTTTAGAGGTAAAATGATGAATCAAAGTTCTGGGAGGAGGCCTGATTGACCAAGTGGCTTTGGGCTATGGGAGGTTATCAAGAAATCTCTTAACAAGAGAAATTAGGACATTGCACTGAGAGAAAAAGTGACACACTAAGTTTTTGGCTCTGCTTCTCTCACCCTGTCTTTCCTTTCTTGGATGTTGCAGCCTCAGCACAGAGCAGGCTGTGGAGTCTGTGCTGCGCACTGGTCCATATGCTCCCCCATCCTCCCCTTTTGAGGATTCCTTAAATCCCACTGCTCCTGCATCTAGACAGCTGTTCTCAAGCTCTAAGCCAGCTATAAGCAAGGCACAGAATACTCTCAACTTATTCATTTCTCTCTCTTCCCCTTTTCCACTCTAGAAGTAGGCAGTATTGCTTTTGCCACCCTCTAGGTCTATTACAATTAATAGGATGGCCTGAATTGACCTCTTACTAATAATTTTTGAAAGGTGACAACTCCCTTTAGCCTCAATCGTCTATGCATAGAGCAGCGCATGGCCTATTAACGCAGGGATAATGGAGCTACAGATCCAAATCACACCATAATCCTAAAGTATCCCTCAGATGACATACTCTCCCAACAACAGTTAATGCAGGGAATTATTACAACAGTTAATGCAAGCCTGATCCTCAGTTCAAATAACCAGGGGTCATACTAGCATCCGTTGTATGTACGTATGTGCATTCTCATTCATATCTGACTGTTTGCAACCCTAAGGACCCGCCAGGCTCCTCTGTCCATGAAATTTTCTAGGCAGGAATACTGAAGTGGGTTGCCATTTCCTACTCCAGGGGGTCTTCCCAACCCAAGAATGGAACCCACGTCTCTTTTGTCTCCTGCATTGTCAGGAGGATTCTTTACCACTAATGCCACCTAGCAAGAGTTACTGGACAAATAATAGATTTTTATGATGCTTTTAGACAAAAATTTCTCTTTTCTATTTTTTATTGTTTATTTCCTCCCCATCTCCCCCAGTCCTGGTTGACATACCTTTCTCTTTAAACAGAAACATAAGTCTGCCATTTAATAAAATCCTAATAATGATCTTTCTTGAAAGGACAAGGGCTAATAATCACTTCTCATTTAACATTCCAGTCACGTGATAATAAAGGAGAATAAATCAGTTAAACAGCAAGATACAGCACAACTAATTTTCATGTAAAAGGGGGGTGATTGCTTTTTAAAATAAACCATTGTGATTTTTTAAAGCTGTTCAAGCCCAAACATCCTTGTCTATCAGTTTATGAATTATTAATATAAGAAAGAAGAGAAAAGAGGCTTTCTTTCTCTAAATATCATCTGTTAAGCCACCAAGGCCTGAAGAGGCTCACACTGATTTCTGATTTACATAGTCCCAGTTGGAAGTTAATGACGACCGCTGAGCCACCTTTCAACGTGCAGATAAACCTTCATGTATTTAAAAGCAGGGAATCTGCGCTTGTTCCTGGCAAATTATTCATCTAAGATCTGAAGTTTCTGACACCGCCTGCGTCAGATAAACTGTCACCCAAATTGCAAACTAATTAGTGATTCAAACATTTTCGAGCTGATTGATGACAGAATAATTTACGCTTGTTTCTCAGTTTCCAGCTGGCACAGGCTGCTGACTGGAGCCCTAATTAACGCAAGTACATCAGTCATGTTCTGCCAAGGCAGCACGTACAATTAAAAGGCAGTTTAAATGGAATATCACATTAAAAAGGCTGGGAGATGCAAATGTGAGGAAACAGCGCTTTAGGAAGAAATGACAACAAAAACCCACAAACCAAAACAGAATGGAAAAAAGATTTTTTTTTAATGGAGAAGTAAATTGTACTCTGCATTGAGAATTTAACAAAAAAATAACTGAGAGGAGCCAGACTGGGCATACTAAATATTTTTGTATTTAAGGAATTTTATTGAGATGAGTGTTTACTGCTCTTTTTAGCGCCAACAGTTCAGATAATAGCCTTTTGAATTTGTTCTTGGATAAAAGGGGGCTTCCTCCTCCTCCTTCATCCTCAGCCCTGTTTGGATGGATGGGATTTCCTGTAGACCTCGAATTGAATTGTTCTGGTTCCTGGAGCCATTCCAGTCCTGTTTTTTAGGCTGTGCTCATGCTACTTTTGCTACTTTTGCATTGATGGCCCTGGTCTCTGCTGATCTCCTTGCACTTTGGTTTAACCCACACCCTAGACACTTAGGACTGCTTTGCATTATGAGTTTTTTTTTTTTTTAAATATACTTTATTTTTTAGGGTCACAGAAAAATTGACCAGATATAAAATTCCCAGATACCCTCTGCCTCACTGCATGAATAGCCTCCCACACCATAACCTCCCATCAGAATGGTACACTTTTTACCACTGATGACCCTATAC
The DNA here is from genome assembly GCF_003369695.1 of Bos indicus x Bos taurus. Lineage (NCBI taxonomy): Eukaryota > Metazoa > Chordata > Mammalia > Artiodactyla > Bovidae > Bos > Bos indicus x Bos taurus. The sequence goes on along the minus strand of NC_040083.1, from coordinate 55,147,759 downwards.
TGACTGACACATCGTTAGCACCCAAAGTCCATTAGAGTTCACTGGATGTTGTTCATTCTGTGGGTTTGGACAAATATACAGTGATCTATCTCTCTACTGTAGTAGCATACAGAATCGTTTCAGCTGCCCTGAAATTTCTTTGTGCTCTGCCTATTCGTCTTTCCTTCCCTCCTCCCTCCTGGCAATAACTGATCTTTTTATTGTCTCCATAGTTTTGCCTTTGCCAAAATGTCATATAGTTGGAATTGTACAGTATCATACATTTTCAGATGGTTTTCTTTCATCTAGTAATATACATTTAAAGTTCCTCCATGTCTTTTCATGGCTTGATAGCTCATTTAGTTTCAGTGCTGAATAGTATTCCATTGTATGAATGGACCATAGGTTTATTTATCCATTCACCCTTAGCAATCCTGAATAAAGATGCTTTAAACATGTGCATGTAGGTTTCAGTGTGAACATAAGTTTTCAAGTCATTTGTGTAAACACTAAGGAGCACAACTGCTGGATTTGTTCATTTTTAACATTCACACACAGGGATTTCCCTGGAGGTCCAGTGGTTAACGGTCCATGCTTCCGCTGTAGGGGGGTGTGGGTTCTATCACTGGTTGGGGAAGTAAGATCCCCCATGCTAAGTTATGTGGGCAAAGAAAAAAAATTTTTTTTAATGCACACATATTATTCTCTCTTTGAGATTGTAAGCTGCTCAAGGGCAAGGAATATGTATCATAGCTCTTTGTATCTCTTTGCATTTTCAGCAGAGCATGGTAAGATGTTTTGTACAGAATAATAATACCACATGATTTTATAATTTCTGGTTTATAAGCTTCCCTATCGCTTGTCCATCTCCTCCTTCTTTCATATATTTCATGATCATTTTAATAATCCAAGGGTACAATTCATACAATCATACTCATAACAATTTGTAGGGTATTTTATTGCTTTTTATTTTTGATAACAAAGAAGGCAATGGCAACCCAATCCAGTACTCTTGCCTGGAAAATCCCATGGATGGAGGAGCCTGGTGGGCTGCAGTCCATGGGGTCGCTAAGAGTCGGACACGACTGAATGACCTCACTTTCACTTTTCACTTTCATGCGTTGAAGAAGGAAATGGCAACCCACTCCAGTGTTCTTGCCTGGAGAATCCCAGGGATGGGGGTGCCTGGTGGGAGGCTGTCTGTGGGGTCGCACAGAGTCCGACATGGCTGAAGCAACTTAGCAGCAGCAGCAGCAGCAGCAGCAGCAGCATTTTTGATAATGAGATAGATTCAGAGGTTAAATAAATTGCCCAAGACCACATAAGGACTGAGTGAGAGATCTGTGCCTCTTAACACTGGCTAGATAGCCTCTTTTAAGGCTGAAGATTTCTCTTTGCACTCCTAACATTCTGAGGATTTGGGGCTGGTAACTGGAAATAGTTAATGGTAAGTGGAAATAGTGTCAGACTTTATTTTTTTGGGCTTCCAAATCACTGCATATGGTGATTGCAGCCATGAAATTAAAAGATGTTTACTCCTCAGAAGAAAAACTATGATCAACCTAGATAGTATATTGAAAAGCAGAGACATTACTTTGCCAACCAAGGTCCGTCTAATCAAGGCTATAGCTTTTCCAGTGGTCATGTATGGATGTGAGAGTTGGACCGTGAAGAAAGCTGAGCGCTGAAGAATTGATGCTTTTGAACTGTGGTGTTGGAGAAGACTCTTGAGAGTCCCTTGGACTGCAAGGAGATCCAACCAGTCCATTCTAAAGGACATCAGTCCTGGGTGTTCTTTGGAAAGAATGATGCTAAAGCTGATGCTAAAGCTCCTCTTTTTTCTTTCTTTCCTATCAGTTCTGTTTTTCTGGAAGACCATGAATCAAAGACATCAATTATATATCAATAAGTGCTTAATGAATTATGACTGTGACAGGTGTTAATAAGGGGAGAGTGCAGTGACAAGGTAAAATGTGAAAGAGGTGTTTAGTCTGCTTGCATCATGAGAAAGTTACTTTTCAGCACAGACCTGACAAAGGGTGTAGACTGAGGCAGGAGCACACTCCAGGGCTCCGAGTGATGGTCTCTTAGTTATCATGTTTGGAAGGCAGTTCATACAATGGGAGAGAAGTAGGAGATGACTAATCATGGATTAAAATTTCAAAAGCTGTTGTAGAGTTAGTAATTCCTTAAGGAGGAAGTAGGTAAATACCAGTTTGAGGCCTACAGATCACTTTATCTAAAAATTCCAAGGCAAGGACATGTCATGGCAACTGGCTTCTTTAGGTGGACTCAGTTCTGAATGGACAGTCTAGTCAGGATCTCCTGAACGTCACGTGCTATATTCTGCCTAGTGTCCTATTGTGTGCAGAGAGTAGAAAACCTACTGCAACTGTAAAGGGGAGTGACTGGTTATTTTAGCCTTAAAAAAAAGATTATATAAAATGCAACAAGCAAATAGAAAAAAATTTAAAAACCCATAATAAATAGATATTTACCAGTCAATAAAAAATGTTATAATTTTGCCACATTTACTTTCACTCTTTCTCTGTTTTAAAGAAATAACTATAAGATTTTAGCTAAGGTGCAACATCCCGTATATGCCCTTTCCCTCCCTTTTCAGAGGGAACTATCATCTAAACCTGACATCTATGTTTTTCTAATATTTATTTAAACTTAAATTTATAATTTTACTATATAAAAATGTTCTTGAACATTTATAATTTCAGATATTTAAAAATTTAAATAAATGGTATGCTACTGAGTATTCTTTTTGCAATCGCTTGTTAATTCATCATGTTTTTGAGATATATTCAAGTAGAAGTGGTCAATTCATTTTAACTCATATAATTTTATATGTATGAATACTCCCTGGTTCTATTATCCAGTTCCCTACTAACAGAGGCTGTTTCAATTTTTCTCTGTTAAAAACAGGGCTGCAGTGGACATCTTTGGACAATCTCCTTATGCTCATACGTGAGAATTCCTGTAGGGTACATTTCTAGAAATGGAATCGCTGGGTTGTAAGAAAGTTATGACCAACCTAGATAGCATATTGAAAAGCAGAGACATTACTTTGCCAACAAAGGTCCATCTAGTCAAGGCTATGGTTTTTCCTGTGGTCATGTATGGATGTGAGAGTTGGACTGTGAAGAAGGCTGAGCACTGAAGAACTGATGCTTTTGAACTGTGGTGTTGGAGAAGACTCTTGAGAGTCCCTTGGACTGCAAGGAGATCCAACCAGTCCATTCTGAAGGAGATCAGCCCTGGGATTTCTTTGGAAGGAATGATGCTAAAGCTGAAACTCCAGTACTTTGGCCACCTCATGCGAAGAGTTGACTCACTGGAAAAGACTCTGATGCTGGGAGGGATTGGGGGCAAGAGGAGAAGGGGACGACAGAGGATGAGATGGCTGGATGGCATCACTGACTCGATGGACGTGAGTCTGAGTGAACTCCGGGAGTTGGTGATGGACAGGGAGGCCTGGCTTGCTGCGATTCATGGGGTCGCAAAGAGTCAGACAAGACTGAGCGACTGAACTGAACTGAACTGAAGATGTGTATGCAGGGAGCTAGTCTGCCTTGGAACTACCAAATTTTTTTCCAAAGTAGCAATAAAAATTACACGCCCACTAATAAGAAAGTTCCTGCTTTCCCACATTCTCACCATGATTTGAGATTTTCAGATTTTAAAGTTTTGCCAGTCATTTGGATGTTGAATGAACTCATTATTGCTTTAACTTGCATTCCCATTTTCACGTGTTTACTGGACATTTAGGTTTTGACTTTGGTGAACTGCCTCTGCCTATCCTTTTTCTATATTCTTATTAATAACTTATCTTTTTTAGATTGGCTTGTAATTCTGTATCTATTCTGGACACTAATAGTTGAGGAACAAATATTTTCTTATAGTATATAATTTGTCTTTTAACTTTATTAAAAGACTTAGGGTATAAACTACTGAATTTTTACCAATCTCATGGAGCATATATTTTCATGAGTAATATTTTTCAACATCATTTTCTTAGGGGTTTCTATAATTGATCCTACAATGTTTACACACCTAAAATGTTTTGTAATTTCTATTCTGGAGGAGGACACAGCAACCCACTCCACTATTCTTGCCTGGAGAATCCCATGGACAGAGGAGCCTTGTAGGCTACAGTCCATGTGTTCACAGAGTCGGACACAACTGAGTGACTAACATACAAACACATACATTTTGGAACTGCGTTCAAAATCAGTTAAAAAAGAAAATGAATTTTGTTCTTTTAGAGAAGAGGTCAACAAAATTTTCTAAAGAGCCAGATAGTAATTATTCTAAATTTGCCAACCCAGTGGCAACTACTCACTTCTGCTCCAGTAGTGTGTGAGAACATCCAGACCATATGTAAATGGTGAGTGTGACTGTGCACCAATAGGATGTGGGCAGATTTACATTCAAGTCACTGGTTTAGAGTCATATATTAATTTTGATTAGTAACTTTACTGCTTTTAAAACAGATTTTTGTAGTTTGATTAAATTTTCAGTTACAAAATTTGGCATCAAATTTCATTTGCTTGTTGCCAATATTCAAATTCATCCTGGACAGTAAAGAGCCACCTCAACTGAGAACATGAACTTTAAAAATAAAGTAAGATAGTATCCAAAGGAAATAAAATCAAATAGCTGGAAATATTTAAGCTGCTTCAATGGAATCCTTTTTGGATCTTTACGGCTGACTAAATTCTATGGAAATCTCAGTGAATAACACATTTATTTTGGCCTTTCCTAGCAGCCAGTGTAGATAGAAGGGGCCAGAGGGACATGTGCTGCTTCATGCTGTCACTTAGGGATCCAGTTTCTTTCCCTTCAGAGGCTCAGTCACCTCTTAGCTGGTTTGAAGATCTTCAGCAGATTGTCTGTGTGTGGTCAATAGTTCAGGAGAAAGGCAATATGGATGATTGTGCAGAGGGTTTATTGGCTGACCTGGTGGGGAAGGGTTCCCTTCTGCCCACATTTCATTGGCCAGAGCTAAGTTACATGACCTCACCTAGTTGTAGTGGATGCTGGGAAATGTAGTCTAGTCATAAGGATAGGCAGGAGAAGAAATGGGTTCAGGGTGAACATCTAGCCAATCTCTGATATATCCTTTACAGGTATGAATACAGGACCTTTGAAGGATAAAAGTTATAGAGAACATGTGTGTGTGTTTAAATGGATATATTACTATATAACCGCATTGTAAAACTAATAAATGGTCAAGAGTTTAAATACTAAGGACCAGATTAACATGTATGCCTGAATTTTGTGATGAAAGTAAATGCTTCATTGGTTTGGCCTAGTGTGTGCCTAATGTAGGAAAGGAAGTAATGTATTACTGCCAGATTTTTACCTCGTGTCCTTCTGAAAGGGAGTCAACATTTCTAGATGTTTGCTGCTGCTGCTGCTAAGTCGCTTCAGTCATATCCAGCTCTGTGAGACCCCATAGACGGCCGTCCACCAGGCTCCCCAGTCCCTGGGATTCTCCAGGCAAGAACACCGGAGTGGATCGCCATTGCCTTCTCCAATGCATGAAAGTGAAAAGTGAAAGTGAAGTCGCTCAGTCGTGTCTGACTCTTAGCGACCACATGGACTGCAGCCTGCCAGGCTCCTCTCCATGGGCTTGTCCAGGCAAGAGTACTAGAGTAGGGTGCCATTGCCTTCTCCGTCTAGATGTTTACCGTGACCAATTTAATCGTAGGCAAGAGTGACATAAGGCAAATCTGTAACTCACCACTGTTATTTTATGAAGTTTGCCAAAACTATGCTCAGGGTAAGATGCATGGAAAAGAAAACCAATTTTTTCTGGGCAATATATGACTTTGAAGCTGGATAACCTTATTTTTGGAAGTAGGTGATTCATGTGCACTAGGATAAAAATATTTCTACTAAAGATCTCTAGAAGATTCTAAAGTAGAAGAATCTAAAGTAGAAGAATCAGGATTTGGAGTCTAAGTTTTAGTTTCTAGCTTCTATAAAAAGTATCTGTGAGACTCTGGATAAGTTTTCTTTACTTTCTTTAAGCTTCAGAGTGTTTTTTTTTTTTTTTGAAAATGGAGATAATATCCACCTTGAAGGGCTATTGTGAAAGTTAAATTAGAAAATGCAAATGGAAGAAGGTATTCTATTATAGGTCCTTTCCCTGCCTCTACTGTTAGCTCAGTCATTGACTAGTTGTTTGAACTTGGGAATTATCTTTACCTTTCAGGGTTCAATATTTTCATCCATAGAATGAAAGCATTGGATTATATAGTGTCTAAATTCTTTTGAGCTCTAAAATTCATGGACAGTATATGAGAGTTTCATATACATGACTTTGGTGCAATTGATATATTTTGGGATAAAAATAGAATGTTGAAAATAAGGTCACCCCTGAAAAAATGCCTTTTGTGATCTCTCATGTGTATGTATGTGTGTGTGTGCATGTTTGAGGCAGAGTAAAGACAGAAAAAGGGCCCAATGTGTACTAACCCTGATTTTTAGTTATTATATAAAGTAGGATGAGGATACAAAATAGACCACAAGCCTCCATCTCCATGCCTTTTTATATCTTCCCCTACTTTGAATATTCACTGAACTTGAACATCTCTTACGACACTGATCTTGCTTAAACTGTCCTCAGAATACTTGCACACATCCTATTCCTTTCCTATATTGTACTTTCCTGAAGAGCAGAGTCTGTGTATCATCTGGTCACAGTAATAGATCCTTCCACAGTGACTGGTATAATTGGGTTTGCCAAGCTTTTTCTGTAAGGGGCCAGGTAGTAAATTTTTGGCTTTGCAGGCCAAAACTATTGTCACAGATACTCAACTCTGCTCAAAGCCACAGGCAGTACATAAATGAATGATGATGCAGTGTTCCAAACAACAACAACACAACAACAAACACCCCTTATTTATGGACACCAGAATTTGAATTTCATATAGTTCTCACAAAATAGTCTTCTTATTTTGATTTATGACTTTTAAGCTTTCAAAAATGTAAAAAACATTTTTAGCTCTTGGGTTGTGTAAAAACAGGCAGCAGGCTGGATTTGGCCCACAGGTGATAGTTTGCTGACCTCTGTTGCAAGCTGTAAATTCTTAGTGTTTTCTGCTGAATACAATTAAGTATGGATTTACGTATAATTTTTTATTTTCAAAAGATGACATGTAAAATGATATTCTTTCCCTATCCTGTTAGAGCCAGGATTTCTTACAAGTGACTCAGATATCTACAGATTATTAACCTAAAGATCCAGGATTTCTTACAAGTGACTCAGATATCTACAGATTATTAACCTAAACAGAAATAGAAACAATAGTTTCATATAATTTTTGCAAACAATAAGAGCAATTACCAGTGACTGTAATAAGCTTTTCTCATGAATATAATGAGAGTGGGTGTTGGGTTTAGCTTTTATGTAGCTGATTAAGTGAAAAATATTAATGTTTATGACAAAAGAGAAAGAGAGTAAACTTTGGTGTCTAGAATAGAATCTAGTTCTACTTCTTTCCAGCTGTGTTCTTGGGAAAGCCATTTAACTTTTCTGAGTCTCTGTTTCCTCTTCTGGCATGTGGGGATAATAATACCTTTCCTACAGAATTCGTTTGAATTAGAGCTAATATATGTGTACATCTAACAGTTCCTAAAGCATGGTTCATTTTTAACAAATATTAGTTACCATCCATATTCCCTCTTCTGCTCCTTCTGAAGAGATCCCAAAAGTCTGAAACATCTTTGTACAATAAGAACAGGTATTGAGAATTCCCCATGGATATTTGAACCTAGAATGCAAACATGGGAGTGTTTCATGACTTTGTTTTTACAACTTGCTGCCCTATACCACTCCATCCAAGCAGAGCTTAGTACTGGGGTAAACTGAATAGAAACACTACACCCATGCTGTAAACAAGTTAATTTGGAAACAAAAGCAGATGACCTCTGTTATGAACAAAGTCTTGGTTCTCATCTATTGTTAGTTATTAGAGAATTTCTTGTGCCCAAGAACTTTCTGCTTTTGCATTTCATGGGGGGAAAAAAAAGGATATTAAAGAGAATGCATGATTGATACAGGAAAATGCACTAAATGAGTAATCTATAGTGTCTAGAAAAGGCTATGAAAACTTTGAGGTCAAAGTATACTCCATTGATTGGGGATATAAATCAATTCTTCACACTTAAAATTAACTTATTAAGGGCAAACCTGTCTTGAATTGTGATTCAGCCACCAAGCTTCTACTCCATTCAGCTCTCTACTTAGCTAACTTGCAAATTCAGTTGCTGAGGGTTTACAGGGTGGGGGTGATTCTGAGAGGGAACAGCTGCTTCAACAGCAGGTTGTGGGAAATGCAACCACAGGAGGGTCAACCTAGATGACTTGTCTAGGTCAAAACGCAAATCAGAAAAAAAGCCAGCTTGACTTATAGATGGAGTCAATTTACTCATCAGAATGTACAGTACTGGCTATAGCTTTAAAACATCTGTGGCCAAACATTTTGATTTATTAATTGTCCAGTTACAAAAACATTTTTCCTGAACCCACTCAAGAGTATCTGGTGAATGAAATGTTTGCTGCCTACATTTACTGTGCCCTCTTTTGGACGGACAAACATGTTCTGTTTTGTCTGTCTTACAGGTTTGGGTTCAGTTCAGTCGCTCAGTCATGTCCGACTCTTTGCGACCCCATGAATTGCAGCACGCCAGGCCTCTCTGTCCATCACCAACTCCCGGAGTTCACTCAAGACTCACGTCCATCGAGTTAGTGATGCCATCTAGCCATCTCATCCTCTGTCGTCCCCTTCTCCTCCTGCCCCCAATCCCTCCCAGCATCAGAGTCTTTGCCAATGAGTCAACTCTTCGCATGAGGTGGTCAAAGTACTGGAGTTTCAGCATTAGTATCATTCCTTCCAAAGACATCCCAAGGCTGATCTCCTTCAGAATGGACTGGTTGGATCTCCTTGCAGTCCAAGGGACTCTCAAGAGTCTTCTCCAACACCACAGTTCAAAAGCATTAGTTCTTCGGTGCTCAGCTTTCTTCACAGTCCAACTCTCACATCCATACATGACCACTGGAAACACCATAGCCTCGACTAGACGGACCTTTGCTGGCAAAGTAATGTCTCTGCTTTTGAATATGCTATCTAGGTTGGTCATAACTTTCCTTCCAAGGAGTAAGTGTCTTTTAATTTCATGGCTGAAGTCACCATCTGCAGTGATTTTGGAGCCCCAAAAAATAAAGTCTGACACTGTTTCCACTGTTTCCCCATCTATTTGCCATGAAGTGATGGGACCAGATGCCATGATCTTAGTTTTCTGAATGTTGAGCTTTAAGCCAACTTTTTCACTCTCCACTTTCACTTTCATTAAGAGGCTTTTTCGTTCCTCTTCACTTTCTGCCATAAAGGTGTCATCTGCATATCTGAGGTCATTGATATTTCTCCCGGCAATCTTGATTCCAGCTTGTGCTTCTTCCAGCCCAGCATTTCTCATGATGTACTCTGCATATAAGTTAAATAAGCAGGGTGACAATATACAGCCTTGACGTACTCCTTTTCCTATTTGGAACCAGTCTGTTGTTCCATGTCCAGTTGTAACTGTTGCTTCCTGACCTGCATACAGGTTTCTCAAGAGGCAGGTCAGGTGGTCTGGTATTCCCATCTCTTGAAGAATTTTCCACTGTTTATTCATGCACAGATGGGCTCGATAAAGGACAGAAATGGTATGGACCTAACAGAAGCAGTAGATATTAAGAAGAGGTGGCAGGAATACACAGAAGAACTGTACAAAAAAGAGCTTCATGACCCAGATAATCACAATGGTGTGATCACTCACCTAGAGCCAGACATCCTGGAATGTGAAGTCAAGTGGGCCTTAGAAAGCATCACTACGAACAAAGCTAGTGGAGGTGATGGAATTCCAGTTGAGCTCTTTCAAATCCTGAAAGATGATGCTGTGAAAGTGCTGCACTCAATATGCCAGCACATTTGGAAAACTCAGCAGTGGCCACAGGACTGGAAAAGGTCAGTTTTCATTCCAATCCCAAAGAAAGGCAATGCCAAAGAATGCTCAAACTACCGCATAATTGCACTCATCTCACACGCTAGTAAGGCTTTAGCAGTACATGAACTGTGAACTTCCAGATGTTCAAGCTGGTTTTAGAAAAGGCAGAGGAACCAGAGATCAAATTGCCAACATCCGCTGGATCATGGAAAAAGCAAGAGAGTTCCAGAAAAACATCTATTTCTGCTTTATTGACTATGCCAAAGCCTTTGACTTTGTGGATCACAATAAACTGTGGAAATAGGTTTGGGTAGAGGTTTGCAATTTATAGAGGACAATTAATTTCAGCTCAACAGATGTTTATTCAGCATCTGTTATGGGTTGAATTGTGCCTTTCCAATTCAAGCCCTAATTCCTAGTACCTATGAAAATGACCTCATTCAGGCATAGGGTCTTTTCAGATGATCAAGTTAAGATTAGGTCATTAAGCTGGTTCCTAATCCAAAGAGGGAATTTGGACACAGATATAGATATGGGCACAGGGAGAACTCCATGTGACCACAAAGGCAGAGGTTGGGGTGAAACATCTACAAACCAAAGAATACCAAAACTTGCCTGCCAGCACAACACCAGAAGATAGATATGAGTTTGAGCAAACTCTGGGAGATAGTGAAGGACAGAGATGCCTAGCATGCTGTAGTCCATGGAGTCACAAAGTTTCAGACATGACTTAGCAAATGAACAACACCAGAGGTTAGGTGGGGGCCATGAACAGATCCTCTTTCACAGCCTTCAGAAGAACCAACCCTCCCAACACCTTGGTCTTGGACTTCTAGCCTCCAGAACTGTGAGACAATAAATTGTTCTTGTTTAAGTCACCCACTTGGTGGCACTTTGTCACAGCAGCCCCAGCAAGCTAATGCAGCATCTATGTGACAATACACACAATATTCCTGTGTCATCATTGCTCACATTCTGAAAAAGGTGGTGAAGAGACTGGATAAACCACTCTAAGTTTTGGAAGAAAGACAAAGGCAAAGATGTATGCTCTTTAGTCTTCAATAGCCAAGGGGGTTTTAAAGACTATATCCGAATATATACAGGAGAGTATTGAAGCTGGGGATTCAACTGATAAGACAGCATAGCTTCTTAAAAGTTTAAAATTAGGTAAAACAGTAGCAGTGACCAAACCATTGTTTGATCAGGTCACATTCACAAGACGGAGATGAAGGCAATAGTTGTTTTTGACCACTGATAAAGAGTAAGAGAAAAACATTTTTTCATAGCTCTAATCATGAAACCTGGTGGCTCAGACGGTAAAGAAGTTGCCTGGAATGCATGAGACCTGGATTTGATCCTTGGATCAGGAAGATCCCCTAAAGAAGGGAATGGCAACCCACTCCAATTTTCTTTCCTGGAGAACTCCATGGACAGAGGAGCCTGATGGGCTACAGTACATGGGGTTGCAAGGAGTTGGACAAAACTGAATCACTAACATACACACAGTTCATATTATGTGAGTCAATTCTTATTCCTCTAAAAATTGTAGTAAATAGTATTAAGCATATTTTTATAGTCAAGAAGATACTAAAAGAACTCACTTGAGACTTCCCTGGTGACACAGTGGACAAGAATCTACCTGCTGATGCAGGGGACATGGGTTCAATCCCTGGTCCAGGAAGATTCCACATGCTGCAGAGCAGCTAAGCCCATGTGCTACAACTTATGAGCCTGTGCTCTAGAGCCTGGGAGCCACAACAAGAGAGAAGCCACTGCAATGAGAAGCCCACACACCACAACAAAGCGTAGCCCCTACTTGTTGTAATGAGAGAAAAGCTCACATGTAGCAATGAAGACCCAGTGCAACTAAAACAAAAGAACTGCTTGAATTAAGATGTGCTTTCCTCCATCACTGTACATCATGCCTTCTGCATGTCTGACTTTATTGACCTTTTCAAAGAAGCAGATTCTTGTTGCATTAACATGGGATCATGCCCACCCCCCTTTGTTTTGCCACCGATAGCTTATATTTCAAATTCCCAATACATTTCTGTGGAAGCTACAATTTCTGGAATCAGGAGTTAGGTTCTCAGGTAAAGGTGCAGAAAAATTGACCTCACTAAAATATGGAGCCCTAGTTCACATCATGGAGTTGATGGTCACAAAGGAGATGACAGCCAACTTGGATTTCCATGGATTCATAGTCAAGGGTGTCTGGGGACCAGGCGTTCTTTTCTATCACAGTCAAATTGGTAAAGCAGAAGAGGAAACAGGATGACCCCAACTTTCTGTTAACTTCAAATCAATTGTCTTCCTTCTTGAACTCTTGCAATTTCACTGACCAGCAAGTCTAACCTGCTTGAGTTTCTGTGTTTTTGTTTTTAGAACTGTTTTTCAGAGTCCACATTGAAACAATGACAGAGCAGGCACCTATTCAGAAGAGAGAATAAAGATCACTCATGATTCTCAAGAGGCTTGTTTGTCCAAGTCTACAAGGCTGATGAGGTGTTTGCCTCTGAAACACTCTGCAGTAGCCAAGGGCTGTGAAATGTGACTCATAACAGCACTTGAACTCTGGCTCATCGGTGCGCAATGCCAACATGTTTCCCTCTACAAGAGGGAAGCATGTGGAGCTGCTGCAGCCAGGCTCTCCAATTCCACAAGCCCTCTTCCTTTGCATTACAGATGATTTCAGCATTACTGGCTGCTCCTCTGGGCAACTGCACTTCTATGGAGCATGCTTTAGGAATGGGGTTTTTGTGTGAAGCAAGATGGAAAATCATGTATTAAATAAAGTTAGATAGAGAAACATGCAAAAAACAATTGTGAACCAGCCTAACCAGAAAGCAGAGAGTTTTTTCCTTCTAAAGCCATGTGCTTCAGGGAATCGATCTTAAGAAGGTGAGTTCTTCTTTGGGGCAATTACCTGCCCCCACCTTGTTGTCCCCCTATGTTTACAAGCTTCACCTGTGCTGATTCGTGGCTGCCAGAGGCAATTTTCATAATGCTTGTTAAGTCACTTACGTCAAAGCCTTTGCCAGTGGCAGCTGATTGTCTCCTCTGTGTGTATCTACAGTGCCCTGTTAGCATAGCTGGCTGTCCCTCCTTCTGCCACCTCAGTGACATCCTGTAATCTGTGTTAGGACTCATAACTGCTACTCACTGGAGCTTTGATTCTGAAAATTAAGCTCATACGGTGATGGTACTTGTATGCCAACCATAACCCTACTGTAAGTGTTTTGAAATATGTTTTCTAAATGTTTTACCAATAATAAAAATGCACACCATTTGAAAGTTGCTCTTTAATCAATAGTATTTTCCTGAGATACAATCACTAACATTATGGCTTTTCTTTTTGACTTAAGCCATTTTCTCTAACTTTCAATGAACACTGGGGGAAAAAGTGTATATGAAATGGGCAGAGTCCACAAATAATTCTTAAGGAATATAGTATAACTAACTTTATTTTACAAAGATGGGGTGCTGCATTAAAACCAGAGGTTTTTCATGTTGATGTTTGGTAGAAACCAACACAACACTGTAAAGCAATTATCTTTCAATTAAAAAACAAACAAAAAAAATCTAGAGGCTTTATCCTTTTGCTGAAATGAAAGATTTGTGTGTATAGAGGGGGAAATATGTGAGTGAATGAAGGAAGGAAGGAATGAGTTAATCTAAAACTGCCAGCTTGACCTTCTGTAGAGCTTGGTTTAAGTTAATGTTTTTGAAGTTGCTTTAAGTCTTTCAAGTAATCCCTAGGAGCCTGGTTGATGGTGTTAAGTCCTAAAGTGTTCTGGTGGTACTCAAGCACTGATGTAATTTCCAGAGTCTACTACAAATTGTTGTCAGGATAGGAACTCACATGGAGGAGCAACTTCTATCTTCCTTCCTGTGTGAGCTGAGGTTATGAGCTGATGACATTGGAAACTGCATGACCTTGGAGAAGTCCTTAATTCTCATAAATGTACAAGAATGTATCCACAAAGAAAGACTGGTTTGAATGTGTTAAAAAAAAAAACAAAACTGTCTTCAACCATGCTATTTTGCAAATAATTAAATTTAGAAGAATATGTAGTTTCGGAGTGGTTGTTTACAAAATAAACAGTGCGTTTCCCTTTGTTTTTCCCCCTACTAGTGTGTTTGTAGACACAACTGAAGTGCCTGCATGTGTGGCTCGCTGAGAAGGAGGCAATGGCTGATGGTGAGAGGGCTTTAAGTGTTTATTGCTGTGACGATAGACTAGCACACTTGAAGAAACGGTTTACTAAAGAGACCCTCCTGGCTGGAGAGAGTGGCTGCACACGTTGTGTGGGGCACACCTGATCCACTACTCTGACCTGGTTCTCATGCCAGAAAGATTGTGATTTACCCTAATTGTCTGGGGAGTTTGGTCACCAAACCACTAAGTATATCTTAAGGGTTTTGATGTTCAAAAAAAATAGTGAAATTAGGTATACTGTTTCGACAAGATCACCAAACTTTATTTTAAGCTGTTATAAAAATCCATAATATAAGGGAACCAAGAAAGATGCTTTCATAACCACAAAGCTGAGGGAATGATAGGAGCAGGTATAAGTAATTGAAGATAAATCCCTGGTATGTGCATACACTGAAGCCAGTTTAGAAGGAAGCTAACAAAACTTGTCTGTTCTTTGTGTCCTGAAAAATTCTTAAGATGCAACAGAGCGATGGCAGCTTTGTCAGAGGGAGGTAAAAATGGACAATATAAATTCTTCACCAAGTGTCTAAATACAGTGCTCAGATTTCCGCCTATCAACCAGAGGAAATGAATAACTGAAATCACATTATCCCTATATTTTCTGAAGTTAAACCTGTCAACATTACTGTCATTGACAGTGTTCCGACTGAGCTGGAAAGAGAGTTTTGGCAGTTCACAATCTGTTAGCTCATATTTCCACATTTTTGGGGAAATGGCCTCAATACTTCAAGACCCAGGATACCTGGATTGTCAGGGAGAAATCAGGGTCAGAAGTATAGCCACTGATCTAATTCTTTCAAAGTTCCAGAAGAAAGACACAGCACATGGTGTCACCAGATCTGGTCAAGGAAAAGGAACAGATCTGATCTAAATAAACTTGTGAGTCACGTTGCATGCAGAGAGTATGTTTTTTACATGGAGAACTGTTTGATGTTCATTTATTTGATGTCTGTTTATTAAACACAATTCCATGCACTCTTCTAAAGGTTGTAAATTTAACAGTGAAGAAGCACATACCCTACTCCTTGGGAATTTACTTTCATATTTTGTGTGGTGTGGGGACAGGAGGAGCAGAGATGATATGGACATTTATGCAAGCTAAGTTGCTTCAGTCATGTCTGATTCTGTGCGACCTCGCGGACAGCAGCCCACCAAGCTCCCCTGTCCATGGGACTCTCCAGGCAAGAATACTAGAGTGGGTTGCCATTTTCTTCTTTGTGGACATGCAACTCACAGGGAAAAAATAAACAAGCTACTTCAGATTGTAATAGGTGCAAAAAGGCAATAACAGATTTAGCACAGAGAGCGATTAGTGAGATAATAGTTCTTCAGAAAGAAAATAGAAAAGCCCCCTTTCAAGAGGTGGCCTTTGAACTCTGACATAGGTCACTGTATAAGTACACTGGACACACACAAACACACTTGTGTGTCTAAGCCTTTAGGGATCTTATTATAGTGAAATCAGTCAGTGATAAGCTTGATGTACCAGGGAGCTAAAGTTGGATATTTTGTTTGAGGAACTAAGGGCTGAAGCAGTCATTTCTTTGATATTACTTTTGGTTTTATGCATAATTTATGTATGTACCCAGGGAAGTATTTAATGACCATGTTTTAAACATGAACATAGGGAATTTTGTGACTGTGTTTTCTTACATGTAGAGATTATGTTTGTCTTTTTTTTTTTTTTTTACATGTAGAATTTAGTGACCAAGCTTTATACCTGGACATAAAGACCTCTGCTTTTTAACGTGTGTCTCTACATAATATATAAAACATTCATAAAAGTAAAACTATAGGGTAAACACTCATAGCACAATGCCTAACAATGCCCGTGGGATGGTATCGCTATCATCTTTGTTTCATAAAGAGAAAAGCATTGGGTTGGCCAAAAAGTTCATTCAGTTTTTCCATGACATCTTATGGGGAAACCCTAACAAACTTTTTGGCCAACTCAGTTAAACCCAGACAGGTATGTTAAATCTGCTCCAGATTTGGGAGAGGAGGCATCCAAACCGTATGGATTTAAATCTGATTTTCTTCCCACTGAACATGCTGCCTTGTTTGGATACTATTAGGAGAAGAACTCTGTATTCAAATATATTCAGGCTTATATATAAAGAGTTATATGATATAGATATGTAAAACTAAGGTAACAAGCAAAATCTAAATTTCAGAGGTATTTTGATTTTCATTTGGCAATTACTTTGTAGAGTGATGAGGCTCAAGCTTAGATGAATGATGCCTTCATTTGATAAACATTAGCAGAATATTGCTGAGATTTTCATTTGTAAGATTTGAAATTTAAATGAATAAACAATCTCCCTGTGTATTAATATCATGCAAAATATTCATTAAATTGCCAACACATTAAAAATACAGTCTAACTTTTTAAATGGGAAAATCTGTCTGTCTATCTATCTATCTATCACATTCTTTTCTTTCTCCAAGGACTCAAAATGCTTTAGGAACTTTCCCTCAAACATTCTCAAAATGATGCACCTTTAAACTGAGATTATGGATAGCACACTTGTTAAAAAATACTGACAAGGACTTAATTTCCAAAATATACAAACAGCTTATGCAACTCAATAACAAGACAAAAGAATGCAATAAAAAATGCACAGATGATACAAATGGACGTGTCTCCAAAGAAAACAGATGGCCAACAGATACATGAAAAGATGCTCAACATAGCTAATTATTAGAGAAATGCAAGTCAAAGCTATTCTATCCCTTGCAAGTATCATCTCCACGGGTCAGAATGGCCATCATTATAAAGTCTACAAAAAAAAAAAAAAAAAATGCTGGAGATGGTGTGTTCCCTCTACACTATTGGTGGGAATGTCAATTGGTGCAACCACTAAGGAAAACAGAATGGAGGCTCCTTAAAAAACTAAAAATAAAGTTGCCATATGATCTACTGATTCCATTTATGGGGATATATCCAGAGAAAATTAATTTGACAAGATACATGCACCCCTATGTTTGCAGAAGCATCATTTACAATAACAAGACATGGAAATAACCGAAGTGTCCATTGACAGATGAATGGATAAAGAAGATGTGATACACAAACACACACACACACGCGCACACACACATATACATACAGTGGAATACTACTCAGCCATGGAAAAGAATGACATAATGTGATTTGCAATGACATGGATAGACCTAGAGATTATTGTACTAAGTGAAGTAAGTTAGACAGAGAAGGAAAAACATCACATGGTATCACTTAACTGTGGAATCTAAAATATTAATACAAATGAATTTATTTATAAAATAGACTTACAGACATAGAAAACAAACTTATGGTTCTCAAAGGTGAAAGGGGTGATGCGGAAGGGATAAATTGGGAGTTTGGGATTAGCAGATACAAATTACTTATAAAAACTAGGTAAACAGCAAGAACCAACTGTACAGCACAGGGAACTATATTCAATATGCTACAATAAACATAATGGAAAAGAACGTGAAAAAAAACATATATATGTATAATAAATCACTTTGATGTATACCAGAAACTGGCACAACATTTTAAATCAACTATATTTCAATTAAAAAAAAATGCACCATCTGTTGCCTCTAAGTAGGCCTCCTGTGAGATACAGTGATGTGCTCAGAGTCAATGTTTATTGAACCCAGATTCTTGGGTTAAAATTCCTTTTCCTTTGGGTAATTTTTCTCCTCTTACTTTCAGAAATTTAGTGACCTGGTGCTTCCTCTCCTCTGCCTGACTTATCCAAACATAATCTCAGGACAGACTCTGACATTCACTAATTCAAAGATACAAATGAACATGTTCACAGGACAGATTCTGACATTCATTAACCCTAAGTTACAAATGACTGAAAACAGCTTAAAATATTTATTTCCCAATGGACATTTATATTTTAATAAGGACCATTTTTGGTCCTTGTTTTTACAAGCTCAAACAATAGAATTTCAGATATCTTGAAGGGTGGATAATATTAATAGGAACCTCTGTGGGCAGTTTTATAATCTATATTTTTCTGAAGTCAGTTGCTTCTATGCAACTTAAAACATGCTCTGTAAAATGCCAGAAAAATGTAACTACCCTTATCTGTTAATAATGAACAAAATAAAATGTATGTCTGCTAGATTTTCTCACAGCACTAGCTCTTTAGCTCATGGCCACACAAGTTCTGACATGCACTCAAGTAATTAAATGCCATGAAGCATCCTCAAATTTTCTTTATGCTCAGTCAAACTTGTATCTTCTTCCACACCTCTTAGTAGGTGTGGAGCCAGAGCCTGAAGGAAGATTGCACACATTATTCTCTTCAAAAATGATGAGCTAGCCATCATCAAAGTAATGTTCCTTCCTGCGTGGGGCAATCTCCACAGTCATAGTCATGTGGGGACTTTTCATCATTTTATCCTACTGAGTTTTGGTTGAAACAGACATCAAAAGAAACCTTGAAATAAATGGAGACATAGTAAGAACAATCACCAAAGTGTTGAGTATTTTATTCCCCCACATCTCACAGAATGCTTACAGTGAACCTGTGAGGAAGGTGGTGTCATACCTCCACCCAGCTTACACATGAGGAAATAGAGACACAGGGCAGGGATGTCAGATCACACAGGTAGGCAGCAGATAAAGGGATTGTGACCCAGGTGAGGCTGACTCCAAAGTCCTTTTCCTTGGCCTTTTCCTATGTGTTGAGGAAGTGAGCATCGGCAGAAGGAAATAATACATGTTTTTAAACACTTTATATTGGAATATAGCCGATTAACAATGTTGTGATTGTTTCAGGTGGGCAGCAGAGGGACTCAGCCATACATGTACATGTACCCATTCTCCCCCAAACTCTTCCCATCCAGGCTACCACATAACATTGATCAGAGTTCCCTGTGCTATACAACAGGACCTTGATGGTTATTCATTTTAAGTACAGCAGTGTGTACATGTCGATCTCAAACTCCTTAACTATCTCTTCCTCCCATTCTAGAAGGTGATAATATTTTTGCCAGGTGTTTCTAAGTGGGGACTTGCTGTCATGAGTCCAGATATAGCTTTCTGTTTTGGTTGCTTCCTTAAAGTAATTTCTTAATGAAGATCTCCTTAGCATCTAGTTCATATTTTGTGATAGCAGTTGTCAAAATCACTTACCACTGGACTATGAACTTATTAAGAGCAAGGATCAAATTTTTATTTCCTTTCTTCCTTTTCCCCTTCCTTTCTCTTATTTTCCATTACCACTCACCCTTTGTTCTTTCCTCCCATCCTTCTTTTCTTCCTTCTACTAAGGAGGCTTGTATGAATCTATCACGGGCACACAACTCCAGAGCCAATGGGTTTTTAGTGATAATCTTGAATCTAAAACTCATTGTTTACATTGCACTTTTTCTCTTTTTATTCCTCCAAAAGATCCCTGTATAATTTCATGATGGTTAATATGACACCTGCTGACCTCTCCTGATTTTTTCCTTAAGTATTTGAGAAATTGATACTATGATTAGAGTATCATTTGATAGAATCAGGATTATTTGATTTTCTTATATTTGATATGTAAGGCCTATTAAATTTAATGAATATCAAGGGTTATTATTATAGAATAGGACTTTCCTGGTGGCTTAGATGGTAAAGAATCTGCCTGTAAGGCAGGAGACCCAGGTTTAATCCCTGGGTCGGAAAGATCCCCTGGAGAAGGAAATGGCAATCCACTCCAGTATTCTTGCCAGGAGAATCCCATGGACAAAGGATCTTGGTGGTCTGTAGTCCATGGGGTTGCAAAGAGTCGGACATGACTAAGCGACTAACACATACATTATGGAATAATATGGCTCAGAATATTCCTGGGGCCAAGTTACTGTGAGGGTTTTGACCCCAAACTTTCAGGTGTTGATTGGTTGTGATGCATGCCAATGCATAGGAAGGACCTATGGAGAAGATGAGACCACTAGATGAGTACTAAGAGCTCAGACATCCCCAAGTTATCCCTGCAATTAATGGTCCCCATTGCTTATAATGGGAAAGGTGTTGTTATGGTGATGGGAGTAATAATATTGCAAAATGAAGGCATCTGACCTATTAAAAACTTCTCTGAAAGCCTATCCCTATGAGATATATGAGATGTGACTTGCTATCTAGTCTCATGACTCTAGTGAGAATTTTTACCACATTTTCCTGATAACCACAAGGAGGTCAAAAGCACTCAGGGTATAGATATGATGAGGGAAGGGTCCATCTGATTATATAGTCATTCACTTAAAGAAAGTAAGCAGGAAATTACAACACAGGATGATTTGTAATGATAAGTGAAAGGTTGAGCATGCACACATCAGATGGAAGCATAATGTACTTGTGCAGAGTTATAGAAGGCTTCTGGAAGAGATGACATTAGAGCTAAGTTCCAAGGATAATGTAGGAATTAAGCAGGTAAAGGAAGAGGAATGGGGCTTAGAAAGGTGTACCAGGGTTTGAAAGGGAATAATTGAAAGTTTAAAATACTCCTGAGAGTCAAGTGATAAAAAATGAAATGAGTCCTCTGGATTTATCAACAAAGAGCTTGTAATGATCTTGGGCAGGTATTATCATTAGAAATAAGGAAGTAGAAGACATATGATAATGGTTGAAGACTAAATGGCAGATGAAAGAGTGGAGGTGAATCCTGAAAGTTTACCTATGAAATAAATGATAATGTTAACATGGCAATGTTTTTGAGGGAATTAAAATAGCTTTTGTCAGCACAGTTCTGTTTCAAATGTATTGGGAGGACATAAAAGACCTAGGGATTTGGATTATTTGAAAGAGTACCATAGAGACAATGGACCATGCAGGTTGGGGTAGAAAGAGATGGAAGTGCAGAGAGAGAGAGCAGAGATGGGAGAGAGTGAAGGGTCCAAAGATGACAAGTCTGTGGTGAGTGAGTGAGAAGGCTGGAGAGATAGGAGGGGGTGGACGCATGTTTGAAACAGAGAGCTCTGTTGTAGAAGAGTCTTGATAAGGTTCAAGTTGTGGTCCTGGGTGTTGGGGACTGAAGCAGGGCTGGATGGGTGTGGTGAAGATGAAGTCAAAGGAAGTCAAAGAAGAATTGCATTATTAGGCTGTTAAAAGATGGGTTCTCCATTGGGAAAGTGAATACATACTGGGTATTGAGAAGTCAAGGATGGAGAGGAAGACTACCGGTCAAATCTTAACTAAACATGGGAAGAGGCTATGAGTTTTGTAAATGGCTTTGAAAGAAGAGAAGTGGGTGTTACAGTCAGATGACACGAAGTGCAAAGGAACAAGATTTTTAAGTGAGGGTGGAAGAATAACATTTGAGAAGTTGCCTTTCTATGTTTGAGCTTATTTAGCACAATTTCTGGCATATAGTAGATGTCAGTCAATGCTTGTGGAAGTGAATTACGAAGGAGTAAAAAGGTAGAAGAAACCTCAAGTGTTCTGAGTAGACAAAAGAAAGTCATAATGGAGGAAAGACCAAAATCAGTGGTAGAGTAAATTAGAGAACAGATAAAAGGCCAATTCATTTGTTAATAATTTCCTCCTGGTTCTGGTTTATTGCCTTTTAGTGCTTTTTGAAGAGAGATTAGAGAGTGCAAAGGTATTCCTTTCACATCACAGCAAATCTTGGCAATGAACAGGTCTTACCAGCATCTTCTAAACCTGGGGCCTAATCTTATTAAGGACACAACAACCAGCACACACAGCATCAGGCACTGTTTGGAGTGCTTTTCACTTTTAGCCCATTTAAAATCTCCTCAGGAATGCTCTGAAGCCATTCAGCTCAGGAACTGATGTGGCAAAATCAAGGAAAATGCATTTTCCTGTGCATACGAGGGCTTCAGCTCTTCTCAACCATGACACACAGGTTGTTGTTAAGTGAAACACACTCTCAGACTAAAATTGTGATAGAAAGTTCAGACAAGTAAAGAAACCCACACTAATTTCAAGTAGCTTCTCACTAAGGTTCTCGCATGGACAGCAGAGGAGAGGTTGGGTGGGGGGATATTTTCAGTGACTTCCTGGTGATTTATATGGCCACTTCTTTCAGGTTTACTCCGGAAAACTGAGACGTAAATAAGGAAGATAGACATTACTTTAGGAATGCCTTTGTAGTTTGTCAGACCCATAACAAACAAATGAACCATTTACAAATGTTGGTACCTTAGCTTTTATTAGAAACGTCATCCTTAAAGCTATTATGAAAGTGAAAGTTGCTCAGTTGTGTCCAACTCTTTGTGACCCCATGGACTATACAGTCCATGGAATTCTCCAGGCCAAGAATACTGGAGTGGGTAGCCTATCCCTTCTCCAGTGGATCTTCCCAACTCAGGAATGGAACCGGGGTTTCCGGCATTGCAGGTGGATTCTTTACCAGCTATCAGGGAAACCTGATAAAGCTATTATATGATCCAGCAATCCCACACCTTGGCATATATCCAAAAAAAGATGAAAACTCTAATTTGAAAAGTTACATACACCCCTATGTTCACAGAAGCACCATTTACAATAATCAAGACATGGAAGCAACCTGAGTATCCACTGACAGATGAATGCTTAAAGAAGGTGTTGTACCTACATACAATGGAATATTATTCAGCCACGCAGCAAAATGGATGGACCTAGAGATTAGCATGGGTTTATCACACTAAATGAAGTAAGTCAGACAGAGAAAGACAAATCTCATATGATATTACTTATGTGTAGGACCTAAAATGATAGAAATGAACTTATTTATAAAACAGAAATAGATTCACATACATAGAAAACAATCTTATGGTTCCTAAAGAAGAAGAGTGGAAAGTGATAAATCAGGAGTTTGGGATTAATATATATACACTACTATATATAACATAGATAACCAACAAGGGAACTATATTCAGTATCTTACAAAAACCTAAAATGAAAAAGAATCTGAAAAATGTATCTATATAGTATATATAAGTGAATCACTTTGTTGTATACCTGAAACTAACACAACACTGTAAATCATCCATATGTCAATTAAAGCTTTTTTAAAAAAGGCAACAACACTCCTGCATAGTTACTTCCTCTCCTCCAACCAACTGCAACTCATCTACGTGTCTGTCACATGTTGGGGTCATGTTAAGAACACCTGCCTTAAATCATCAAGACACAATCCTTCTGTTTGTATGCACCTTTTCTGACCTTTTTTACTCAAATGATAGGAATAAAGCAGGCATATGAAAACACTCTCCTCATATCTTTTCAGCTACAGCCCTCTCACTCTTGTTCACTCTTCATAAAAATAATTAAATATATGGTAGATGAAGATAATAAGTGACAGACTTCATGAAAAATTAGACCTTCTTGTTCATTTTCCTGTGAAAATAAACACTTCCAACTGTACCCCTGTCAGACTCCAAAACCTACCCTGTTTTCAGTGTTCTGGCTGCTTTCTCAGACATCTTTGCACTAGCCAGAAGGTCTATCAGTATCTTTCTTAACATCAGGTTAAGAAATGGTGGGGTTGTATGGGGCACAAGTGGTGGGGAGCAGAGTGAGGAATGGGGATTTGAGGCATAATACTCATAAAATGCCTTCCTTACTCTCTGCCTCTGATGAGGACTGTGTGTACAGCTTCTCTTCATGCTGTGTTCTCTCCAATCAGGATGCTGAGCAGGCTGATTCTTCCCTCTCCTTTGTCTTAATCAAACAGTGAGTCAAATGGGGATGTTAATGTAAACATGGGTCTTCTTATTTCATTTCAGTACTAGAGGTGTCTCTTGGCAACACAGGGTCCTGGAGCCCTGATGGAGTGGAAAAAGCCAATGTTTATAAACCATTTCTTTTCTCTAGATGTGCATAATGGAGTAGAAATTTTCTGTTATCAGTTCAGAAAGTAGACAGCCCTTCCTTCTTTAGCCTTTCAAATGATTTGCATTTAAGAATGGAAATTTCCTCCAAGACTAGCACTAGAAAATGATTTCTTCTCTATCTTTCTTCCTTCATTTTCTTTCTTTTTTTCTCCTTTTTTTGTTCCTTCCTTCCCTCCTTTTTTTCCCATAGAAGTATAATCATTTTTTCAAGAAAAATAATATGGGACATGTAAATATATTTAGTTGATCCACACTGGACAGCTCTAGTTGAAGCTGAAGTGATGGGCATGGAAGGAACTCAGTAGTAATGCCAGTCTCTTCCTTTCCAAATTGACACTGATAATCAAAATTTAACAGCACCTTGAGATCTCTCTTTCAGTTCAGTTCAGTTCAGTTGCTCAGTCGTGTCTAACTCTTTGTGACCCCATGAATCGCAGCATGCCAGGCCTCCCTGTCCATCACCAACACCCGGAGTTCACTCAGACTCACGTCGATTGAGTCGGTGATGCCATCCAGCCATCTCATCCTCTGTCGTTCCCTTCTCCTCCTGCCCCCAATCCCTCCCAGTGTCAGTCTTTTCCAATGAGTCAACTCTTTGCATGAGGTGGCCAAAGTACTGGAGTTTCAGCTTCAGCATCATTCCTTCCAAAGATATCCCAGAGCTGATCTCCTTCAGAATGGACTGGTTGGATCTCCTTGCAGTCCAAGGGACTCTCAAGAGTCTTCTCCAACACCACCGTTCAAAAGCATCAATTCTTAGGCGCTCAGCCTTCTTCACAGTCCAACTGTCACATCCATACATGACCACAGGAAAAACCATAGCCTTGACTAGACGGACCTTTGTTGGCAAAGTAATGTCTCTGCTTTTGAATATGCTATCTAGGTTGGTCATAACTTTCCTCCCAAGGAGTAAGCATCTTTTAATTTCATGGCTGCAGTCACCATCTGCAGTGATTTTGGAGCCCCCAAAAATAAAGTCTGACACTGTTTCCACTGTTCCTCCATCTATCTCCCATGAAGTGATGGGACCGGATGCCATGATTTTCATTTTCTGAATGTTGAGCTGTAAGCCAACTTTTTCACTCTCCACTTTCACTTTCAACAAGAGGCTTTTTAGTTCCTTTTCACTTTCTGCCATAACAGTGGTGTCATCTGCATATCTGAGGTTATTAATATTTCTTCCGGCAATTTTGATTCCAGCTTGTGCTTCTTCCAGCCCAGAGTTTCTCATGATGTACTCTGCATATAAGTTAAATACAAAAAAAAATTTTCACGACCCAGATAATCACGATGATGTGATCACTGACCTAGAGCCAGACATCCTGGAATGTGAAGTCAAGTGGGCCTTTGAAAGCATCACTACGAACAAAGCTAGTGGTGGTGATGGAATTCCAGTTGAGCTATTTCAAACCCTGAAAGATGATGCTGTGAAAGTGCTGCACTCAATATGCCAGCACATTTGGAAAACTCAGCAGTGGCCACAAGACTGGAAAAGGTCAGTTTTTATTCCAATCCCAAAGAAAGGCAATGCCAAAGAATGCTCAAACTACTGAACAATTGCACTCATCTCACATGTTATTAAAGTAATGCTCAAAATTCTCCAAGCCAGGCTTCAGCAATATGTGAACCGTGAACTTCCTGATGTTCAAGCTGGTTTTAGAAAAGGCAGAGGAACCAGAGATCAAATTGCCAACATCCGCTGGATCATGGAAAAAGCAAGAGAGTTCCAGAAAAACATCTATTTCTGCTTTATTGACTATGCCAAAGGCTTTGACTGTGTGGATCACAATAAATTGTGGAAAATTCTGAAAGAGATGGGAATACCAGACCACCTGACCTGCCTCTTGAGAAATCTGTATGCAAGTCAGGAAGCAACAGTTAGAACTGGACATGGAACAACAGACTGGTTCCAAATAGGAAAAGGAGTACATCAAGTCTGTATATTGCCACCCTGCTTATATGCAGAGATTTCTCTTTAGGCTATTTTTATAACATGAACTACATTCCAATAACAGCAGAGTTGTCTTTCTAGAGTCCTTTGCCCCCATCTTCCTCTTGGTAGCCCCTAAAGATCACTCCTCACCTTTAAAATGTGAAAGTTGTGCCTGAGAGTAGATTTGGGAACAAGGTGATTCAGATATCTCATCTACCAAAGTCTGAAAATCTTTGAAAATGTATCACTGTCTTAGGGAAATGTGACCCAGCAACTTATGAAGATAATGATCCAGACAAAAGAAATGATTTTTTTTTGTTTTACATACATATTTATTGTGTCAACTATGTATTTTCATTGTATCAGAAATTCCTGGTACAATGATAAACATATCAAAACCATATGACCATCTCAATAGATGCAGAAAAAGCTTTTGTTGAAATTTAGCATCTATTTATGATAAAACCTCTCCAGAAAGTGGGCATAGAGGGAGCATACTTCAACATAATAAAGGCCATGTATGACAAACGCACAACTAATGTTATACTCAATGGTGAAAAGCATTTCCTTTAAGGTCAAGAACAGGACAAAGATATCGACTGTTGCCACTTTTATTCAATATAGTTTTGGAAGTCCTAGCCATGCCAACGCTGGGCTGGAAGAAGCACAAGCTGAGCTGGAAGAAGCGCAAGCTGGAATCAAGATTGCTGGGAGAAATATCAATAACCTCAGATATGCAGATGACACCACCATTATGGCAGAAAGAGAAGAGGAACTAAAAAGCCTCTTGTTGAAAGTGAAAGAGGAGAGTGAAAAAGTTGGCTTAAAGCTCAACATTCAGAAAACGAAGATCATGGCATCCGGTCCCATCACTTCCTGGGAAATAGATGGGGAAACAGTG
Source organism: Bos indicus x Bos taurus (assembly GCF_003369695.1). Lineage (NCBI taxonomy): Eukaryota > Metazoa > Chordata > Mammalia > Artiodactyla > Bovidae > Bos > Bos indicus x Bos taurus. The sequence continues at coordinate 55,120,906 of NC_040083.1, read as the reverse complement.
GAAACAGTGTTAGACTTTATTTTTGGGGGCTCCAAAATCACTGCAGATGGTGACTGCAGCCATGGAATTAAAAGATGCTTACTCCTTGGAAGGAAAGTTATGACCAGCCTAGATAGCATATTCAAAAGCAGAGACATTACTTTGCCAACAAAGGTTCGTCTAGTCAAGGCTATGGTTTTTCTTGTCATGTATGGATGTGAGAGTTGGACTGTGAAGAAAGCTGAGTGCCGAAGAATTGATGCTTTTGAACTGTGGTGTTGGAGAAGACTCTTGAGAGTCCCTTGGACTGCAAGGAGATACAACCAGTCATTCTGAAGGAAATCAGTCCTGGGATTTCTTTGGAAAGAATGATGCTAAAGCTGAAACTCCAGTACTTTGGCCACCTTATGTGAAGAGTTGACTCATTGGCAAAGACTCTGATGCTGGGAGGGATTGGGGGCAGAAGAAAAAGGGGATGACAGAGGATAAGATGGCTGGATGGCATCACCGACTCGATGGATGTGAGTCTGAGTGAACTCAGGGAGTTGGTGATGGACAGGGAGGCCTGGTGTGCTGCGATTCATGGGGTCTCAAAGAGTTGGACATGACTGAGTGACTGAACTGAACTGAACTGAGCCATGACAATCAGAGAAGAAAAAGAAATAAAAGGAATCCAAATTGGAAAAGAAGTAAAACTGTCACTGTTTGCAGATGACATGATACTATACACAGAAAATCCTAAAGATGCTACCAGAAAACTACTAGAGCCCAACAATGAATACAATAAAATCACAGGATATAAAATGAATACACAGAAGTATGTTGCATTTGTATACACTAATGACAAAAGATCAGAAGGAAAAATTAAGGAAGCAATCTCACTTATCGTTACATCAAAAGGAATAAAATACCTGGGAATAAACCTACTAAGGAGACAAAAGACATGTATATAGAAAACTATAAGACACTCATGAAAGAAATTGAAGATGACACAAACGGATAAAAGATATGTCATGTTCTTTGGATTGGAAGAATCAATAATGCAAAATGACTGTACTACCTAAGGCAATCTACAGATTCAATGCAATCCCTATCAAATTATCAATGGCATTTTTTGCATAACTAGAACAAAAATTTTTACAATTTGTTTGGAAACATGAAAGACCTCAAGTAGTCAAAGTAGTGTTGAGAAAGGAAAACAGAGCTGGAGGAATCAGGCTTCCTCACTTCAGGTACTACAAAGCTACAGTCATCAAAACAGTGTGGTACTAACACAAAAACAAAAATATTAATCAGTGGAACAGAACAAAAAGCCCAGAGATAAACCCATGCAACTATGGTCATCTAATCTATGATAAAGAAGGCAAGAATATACAATGGAGAAAAGACAATCTCTTCAACAAGTGATGCTTGGAAAACTGGACATTTATAGGTAAAAGAATGAAATTTGAACATTCTCTAACACCACACACAAAAATAAACTCAAAGTGGACCAAACTGTAAGTGGACACTATAAAACTCTTAGAGGAAAACATAAGAAGAACACTGTGTCATAAATCACAGCAATATTGTTTTTGATCTGTCTCCTAGAGAATGGAAATAAAAACAAAAAATTTAAAATGAGACCTAATTAAAGAAAATCATATCCAAAATGAAAAGATGACCTATGGCATGGGAGAAAATATTTGCAAATGATGCAACCATTAAGAGATTAATATCCAAATAAAGCTGGTTCAAGATGGTGATAGAAGGTTGTGTGCTTATCTCCTGTGAGAGCACCAAAATCACAAGTAGCTGTTGGACAACCATAGACAGGAGGATGCTGGAACTGACCAAAAAAAGATACCCCCTATCCAAAGATGAAGAAGAAGCCTCAGCAAGATGGTAGCAGAGGCACAATCATGATAAAATAAAATCCCATACCCACCAGTTGGGTGACCCACAAACTGGAGAACAATAATGCTAAAGAAGTTCTCCCACTGTTGTGAAGGTTCAGAACCCCACATCATGCTTCCTAGCCTGGGGAACTGACAAAGGGACTGGGGATCCCCAGGGAATCTGACCTTGTAGTTCAGTGGAATGGTTATAAGACTTACACAGGACTGGGGAAAACAGACCCCAGACTTGGAGGGCACAAAAAACCCCTTACCAAGACTCAGAGGAAAAGAGCAGTGACTCCACAGGAAACTGAACCAAAACTACCCGCTAGTGTTGGAGGGTCTCTTGTGGAGGTGTGGGTCAGCAGGGGCTCACCGCAGGGATGGGGGACTGGCAACGGCTGTCTGGGAAGGTCCCCTTTGTTAACCTGACCATAGAGCTGGGTCATCTCAGGCTAAAAAAAAAAAACCAAACAGCAGACAATTGGATTAAAGCTTTCTGAGAAAGGCCCTGATCACCAGAGCAAGACCTAGTTTTTCCCACCACTAGTATCTCCCATCAGAAAGCTTACACAAGCCTTTTAGCCTCCTCCATCAGAGGGCAGACAGAAGAAGCAAGAACCATACTCCTACAGTGACTAAAACAAAACCACATTACAGAAAGTTAATCAGCATGAAAAAGCAGAAAGCTATATCCCAGATGAAGGAACAAGATAAAAACCCAGAAAAACAACTGAAGTGGGGATAGGCTACCTTCCAGAAAAATATTTTAGAATAATGATAACAAATATGATTCAGGATCTCAGGAAAAGGATGGAGGCAAAGACTGAGAAGAGGCGAGAATATTTACCAAAGACCTACAAGAACTAAAGAACATACAGAGATGAATAATACAGTAAAAGGAAATCCATAGCAGAATGACTGAGACAGAAGCATGGGTAAATGACCTGGAGGACAGAATGGTGGAAATCATTGCCACAGAATAGAATATATAAAAAGAATGAAAAGAAATGAAGACAGCCTAAGAGACCTCTAGGGCAGCATTAAATGCACCAACATTCCCATTATAGGGGTCCCAGAAGAAGAGAGAAGACCCTGATGCTGGGAGGGATTGGGGACAGGAGGAGAAGGGGACGACAGAGAATGAGATGGCTGGATGGCATCACTGACTCGATGGACATGAATTTGAGTGAACTCATGTTGGTGATGGACAGGGAGGCCTGGCGGGCTGTGATTCATGGGGTCGCAAAGAGTCGGACACCACTGAGTGACTGAACTGAACCTCAAACTCTCAGATCATCCCTCTTCCTCCCCCCGTCCTTGTCCCCTTTGGCAACAAGAAGTCTGATCTCTATATCTGTGATTCTCTTTCTATTTTGTAGATAGATTCATTTGTGCCATCCTTTATATTTCACCAGGGCTTCCCTGATGGCTCAGATGGTAAAGCGTCTGCCTGTAGTGCGGGAGACCCGGGTTCAATCCCTGGGATGGGAAGATCCCCTGGAGAAGGAAATGGTGACCCACTCCAGTACTCTTGCCTGGAAAATTCCATGGACTGAGGAGCCTGGTGGGCTACAGTCCATGGGGTCACAAAGAGTTGGACACGACTGAGTAACTTCACTTCACTTCAGAAGAAGAGAGAAAGGACCTGAGAAAATATTTGAAGAGATAATAGCTGAAAACTCCCTGAACATGGGAAAGAAAATAGTCAACTAAGTCCAGGAAGCCCAGAGAGACCCAGGCAGGAAAAACCTAAGGAGGAACTCACCAAGACACATAGCAATCAAACTGACAAAAATTAAGGACAGAGATAAAATATTAAAAGGAACAAGGGCAAAAGGACAAATAATATACAAGGAAACTCCCATCAGGCTATCAGCTGATTTTGCAACAGAAACTCCACAAGCCAGAAGGGAATGGCATGACATATTTAAAGTGATTAAAGGGAAGAACCTACAACCAAGAAAACTCTACCTAGCAAGACTCTCCTTCAGATTTGATGGAGAAACCAAAAGCTTTCCAGACAAGCAAAAGTTAAGAGAATTCAGCATCACCAAACCAGCTTTACAATAAATCCTAAAGAAACTTCTCTAGGCACAAAACAAGAGAAGGAAAAGCCCTACCTACAGAAAATAAACCAAAACAATTAAGAAAACAGTAATAGGATCATACATATCAATAATTATGTTAAATGTAAATAGATTAAATGCACCAATCAAAAGACATACACTGGCTGAGCAGATGAAAACATGTGCATGCAACGAAGGAAACTATAAGCAAGGTGAAAAGCCAGCCTTCAGAATGAAAGAAAATAATAGCAAACGAAGCAACTGACAAAGAATTAATCTCAAAAATATACAAGCAGGTCATGTAGTTCAATTCCAGAAAAATAAACAACCGAATCAAAAGATGGACCAAAGAAATAAGCAGACATTTCTCCAAGGAAGACATACAGACAGCTAACAAACACATGAAAAGATGCTCAATGTCACTCATTATCAGAGAAATGCAAATCAAAACCACAATGAGGTACCATCCCATGCCAGTAAGAATGGCTGCTATCAAAAAATCTACAAACAATAAATGCTGGAGAGGGTGCAGAGAAAAGGGAACCCTTTCACACTGTTGGTGGGAATGCAAACGAGTACAGCCACTATGGAGAACAATGCGGAGATTCCTTAAAAAACTGGAAATAGAACTGCCATATGACCCATCAATCCCATTGCTGGGCATACACATTGAGGAAACCAGAACTGAAAGAGACACGTGTACCCCAATGTTCATTGCAGCACTGTTTACAATAGCTAGGACATGGAAGCAACCTAGATGTCCCTCGGCAGATGAATGGATAAAAAAGCTATGGTAAATACACACAATGGAATATTACTCAGCCATTAAAAAGAATGCATTTGAATCAGTTCTAATGAGGTGGATGAAACGAGCCTATTATACAGAGTGAAGTAAGTCAGAAAGAAAAACACCAATATAGTATATTAATGCATATTATGGAATTTAGGAAGATGGTAATGATGACCCTATATGCAAGACAGCAAAAGAGACAGATGTAAAGAACAGACTTTTGGACTCTGTGGGAGAATGTGAGGGTGGGATGATTTGAGAGAATAGCACTGAAACATGTGTATTACCATATGTGAAATAGATTGCCAGTCCAGGGTCAATGCATGAGACAGGTGCTCAGGGCTGGTGCACTGGGATGACCCTGAGGGATGGGATAGGGAGGGAGGTTGGGAGGGGGGTTAAAGATGGGGGACACATGTACACCCATGGCTGATTCATGTGAATGTATGGCAAAAACCATTACAATATTATAAAGTAATTAGCCTCCAATTAAAATAAATAAATTTACCAAAAAAAGAGAAAACATGTGCATGTATGCACTTCCACTTACCACATCACTCTGCTTGACCCCCCAAATTGTATATGATTATTTTATATTGTTAGGTTAATCATGTTCCCATTGCTGTTGCTGCTGCTAAGTCGCTTCTGTCCTGTCCGACTTTGTGCGACCCCATAGACAGCAGCCCACCAGTCTCCTCCATCCCTGGGATTCTCCAGGCAAGAACACTGGAGTGGGTTGCCATTTCCTTCCCCAATGGATGAAAGTGAAAAGTGAAAGTGAAGTCGCTCTGTCGTGTCCGACTCTTCATGACCCCATGGACTGCAGCCTACCAGGCTTCTCCACCCATGGGATTTTCCAGGCAAGAGTACTGGAGTGGGTTGCCATTGCTTTCTCCCATGTTCCCATTATGGCTTGCAATTATATTTATCTTTTGCTTTTTTTCTGGTTGGTTATTGATTGTGAAAACTGATAAACATCTTTTACTATTGTTATTATGTAACTATTGCTCACTTAATACCATTGTATCATGATTGGTCAACAGAAAAATAATAAAACTCTATTTCACCAAAACTAGGATAGGACAGAAAAACCTGTAATCACTTTTAAAAATCCAGATGCATATCAGAATTATCTTGAAATTTTTTGAAAAATATAAATGCCTAGGTATTGCTTTTTTTTCTTGACCAGAGTTTCAGATATGTTTCTAATGAGCTGCCATTTTAAAAAACAACTGGACTATATGAGAATCTTCCTTTTTTATCTAGTTTGTTTCACTTTTTCTATTTCATATTCAGTATTTCCATTTCATTTAGTTTATGTTTTCCAATCTCTCCATCTCTTTTTCTTTTGATGTCCTTTATTAAGCCTTTATTAAGTGTAGTAGAAAAGTTTTTCTACATATATACATATATATAAATAATATGTATAATGTATATATTTTAGAAAACTTACAAATTTTTGCCCAACTAAAAAATTTATGACATTTTGATTCTACTTGTTTGACTTAGTACAAATAGAATGCTTGATTTCTAATTAAAAAAATAAATATGTAACAAACAAGAAAGGTTTACTGTGTAGTAAAGGGAACTAGAGTCAATATTTTATAATAACCTATAATGGAAAATAATTTCAAAAATAACATAGGTGTATATGTATAACTGAATCACACACACACAAAATAATTCTACTTCCTGAAATTTAGTAAAAATCTTTTCACCAGTTTTTCTAAATGTCCTATGGACATCTAATAACAATGTACAAGATACAGAATTTTAAATATATTTGTGTAGGAAATGATTAATATAAATTAAATATAAATCTATTATGTTGAAATTATTAATGACATCATTTAAGATGCTTCTTATTTTTTCTGCACTTGGTAAAATATTCTCAGGTAAATGTTAATATGTTTCACTATGATTATATATATATATATTTTTTTTCCCTTACATTTCTTCAGATTTTTGCAGATTTATGTCTTTGTTTCTTTGTTGTTCAAGTGCCTAATGGTTTATGATGTCTATCTTCTTCTTGAATTAGACCTTTATCATTAAAAATATTCATCTTTGTTTCATTTTTTAAAAATAACATGAAACAATAAAAGAGAATAATTACTAAATGCAAAAAATCCAAATATATAAACAGCTCATACAGCTCAATATAGAAAACAAACAAATCAATCAAAGAATGTGCAGAAGATTGAAACAGATATTTCTCCAAAAAAGACATACAGGTGGCCAAAAGGCACAAGAAAAGAGGCTCAACATTACTAATTATTAGAGAAATGTAAATCAAAACTACAGAGGAGGTATCACATCACATGGGCCAGAATGGCCATCATCAAAAAAATCTACAAACAATAAATGTTGGAGAGAGTGTGAGAAAAAGGAACCTTCTACACAGTTGGTAGGAATGTAAACTGGCACAGCCACTATGGAGAACAGTATGAGGGTTCCTTTAAAAACTGAAAATAGAGCTCCCGTTTGATTCAGCAATCCCACTCCTTGACATATACACAGAAAAGACAAAACTCTAATTAAAAAAGATATAGGCACCCTAGTGTTCATTGCAACACTAGTTACAATAGCCAAGACATAGAAGCAACCTAAATATCCATCAGCAGATGAATAAAGTTGAATAGATAAAGATTTTGAATAGATAAAGAGTTTGAGTAAGCTCCGAGAATTGGTGACGGACAGGGAAGCCTGATGTGCTGCAGTCCATGGGGTCGCAAAGGATCAGACACAACTGGGCAACTGAACTGAACTGAGATAAAGACACATATTACCCAGACATAAAAAAGAAACAATGCCATTTACAACAACATGGATGGACCTAGAGATTATCAAACTAAGTGAAGTAAGCCAGAAAAAGATAAATATGATATTGCTTATATGTGGAATCTAACAAAAATGATACAAATGAACTTATATATGAAATAGAAATAAATCTGCAGACACAAAAAACAAACTTAGAATTACCGAAGGGGAAAGGGTCGGGGTAGGGAAAAATTAGCAGTTCAGGATTAACATTAACACATTACTATATATAAAAATAGATAACCAACAAGGACCTACTGTACAGCACAGGGAATTATACTCTGTATTTTCTAATAACCTGTAATGGAAAAGAATCTGAAAAAAAATATATATGTATATATAACTGAATCACTTTGCAGTACACCTGAAATTAACACAACATTGTAAGTCAACTATACTTTAGTTAAAAAAAATTATTTTTGATGAGAACAAAGACAATTCTCTTGTCTTAGCAAACTTGTTGTATGATACCAGTGTTGTCAGCTATAGTCACCATGTTATACATTAGCTCTCAGACCTTATTAATCTCATAACTGAAAGTTTGTACTTTTTTACCAACCTCTCTCTATTTCCCCCATGTTCCAGCCCCTGGCAACTACATTATTTTTTACTCTCTTTGTGATTTTTAATTTTTTTTTCTTTTTTGGATTCCACATAAAAGCAGTAATACCATGCAGTGTTTACTTTGCTGTCTCCCTTATTTCATTTATTTCATTTAGCATAGTGCTTTCTAGGGCTATCCATATTGTCACAATGGCAGGATTTCTTTTCTATGGCTGGATAATATTTCATTTAATGTATATATATATATATATACCACATCTTTATCTATTTACCTGTTGATGAAAACTTAGGTGGTTTCCATATCTTAGCTCTTGTGAATAATTCTGCAGTGAACATGAGAGTACAGATATCTCTTCCATACTCTGTTTTCATTTTCTTTGGATACATACTGAGAAGCAGGATTGCTAGATTCTTTGGTCTAACTGCACTGATGATATTAATAAGAGCCTGGGTTTTCCTCACTGAGTGCAAAGCTCAGGGAGTAGGAATGGACTGTATATATAATTGAATCTCTGCTTCAGCAAGATTTGTTAGAGAGTTTTGCTGCTCGTACACATTATATCCAGTTCACAGAAATGTGGTGTGAATTTGTAGTATAGCTACAGATGCCCATGAAGTAGGGGTAGATGAAGGTTGTTATTAACATTTGGTTTTTCTCCATTTTCACAGTGGAACTCTAGATTAAAGGATACACAACCACAACCAGTATAATTGCATTTGACAACTTATTTGGGGTTTATGCATATATAACCATTATTTTTCTTCCTGCTTCTCCTCCTTCTTTTGGGAGGGATTGTGGGATTGTAGCAATCTATCTGAACATGTAGGTTTGTGCCTGATATTGGCAAAAGGATATCAAAATTGTGTCTTGGTCATTACACTTTAGATAGATGTCAGATGTCTCAGCAAGTCTTTTCTCTTATTTTCAAGGAGAAATAGAAGGTTGACTGACAGTTTCATTTCTACAGAACACTGGCTGTAAGGTTAGCTCTTACCTCTGTTTCTTTTCACTCATCACCACAGGGTATGTTTTTGTCATCAATCCACAAATCAATCCACAAATCACACAAATCCACAAAATCTCTTTGTGGAATTTTGTCCCCTAACATTTTTTATATAAAGGCATTCACTGAGGACTGCCCTGGAGGGCCAGTGGTTGAGACTGCACTTCGATTTCAGGGGGCAGGGGTTTGATCTCTGGTTGGGGAACTAGGATCCCACATGCCATGCCATGTGGCCAAAGAGAAAAAGGCATTCACTTCCTCCTCCAACATCTCTCTTCTCTTCTTCATATTTTTAAATAGCAAATTATCAAAGTACAGTGAACTATTGCCTTTTCAGGTACATATGGAGATCCACATCTATGCAGCATGAAAGGTAATTTAGTTATATTAACATTTCTTCTTTTAGCATCCATTGTAGACCTTTTTCATCTCTGTACCTCTATTGCCAAGGAAAAACTTTATTTAATACTCTGGAAACAAATAATAGAACAGACTTTTAAAAAAATCTTAAAAGTTCCTTAACACAATACGGTTTGGAAAAATTTGGAGAGGCAGAGATAAGAAGTGAGAAACCCCAATAGGTAATATTTGTGGCTTTTTCAGATGGACAGAACACATAATTTATAACATCACTCTCTTCACCATAAAAAACTAGACGCTATCATGAGATGAGCTCAAAAATGAACAAACAGAATGAAAGTTCACAAGGTAAATCCATATGTGAAAATTCATTAATGTGTCGAGAGATAGTTTAATTATGGTGTATCATATTTTATTAAGGCCTTTATCTGGGGATACGGATGTAGAATTTCTTTCCTGAGTTTCTGTTTACTTCAGTCGCCTGAATGGAAAGCATGGGATGTAATCTCTTATGTCTTTATTCCATAGCTAGTGGATTTAGTCTTATGTTTTGCCAACTACTAGTTAAAGTAACATTATTGGAATGGTAATGTAGGGGCCGCGGCAGCCAGTCTGGGATGTTCACGTCTGGTTCAAGTGAGCCCCTTAAAAATTTCTGGGTTGATGGCCAATTTTATCATTATGCATTGAGACCTGCTATGAGCAATAGCTGGAACTGGAGCACTATCAAGAAGTAAGATCAGATTCCTGTCATCAGGAAACCTATAATTAAACATGCAAAACGAATACAAGTCAAGACGCAACTTAGCTTAGTAATGGAAGCATGAAAAACAGCACAGTGAAAATACTGGGGAGGAAATTAATGAAGATGGGAAAAGCATATTTTTGGTTTACTTGAAATATCTTAATAATGCTTGATCTTTCTCTAATTTCATAAGCGGCTGAGAGAAACTGGGTTTGTCCTATAGCCTAAAATTATCATATAGATTTCCCCTTAAAGGTGGAAAACACTACTGATTTTGACTTGGAAGGGGAGAAGTTAGGCTAGGAATCTTTAGCTAGAGGTCTTTTTGTTGGCTTAAGGGCTTTTTTGTTTTTTTTGTTTCTAGAGTCCCTTGGACTGCAAGGAGATCCAACCAGTCCATTCTGAAGGAGATCAGCCCTGGGATTTCTTTGGAAGGAGTGATGCTAAAGCTGAAACTGCAGTACTTTGGCTACTTCATGCGAAGAGTTGACTCATTGGAAAGGACTCTGATGCTGGGAGGGATTGGGGGCAGGAGGAGAAGGGGACGACAGAGGATGAGACGGCTGGATGGCATCACTGACTCGATGGACGTGAGTGTGAGTGAACTCCGGGAGTTGGTGATGGACAGGGAGGCCTGGCTTGTTGCGATTCATGGAGTCGCAGAGTCGGACACGACTGAGCTGAACTGAACTGAACTTAGGCTTCAGGGGAGAAGGCAATGGCAACCCGCTCCACTACTCTTGCCTAGGAAATCCCATGGATGGAGGAGCCTGGTAGGCTACAGTCCATGGGGTCGCGAAGAGTCCGACACGACTGAGCGACTTCACTTTCACTTTTGCCTGGAGAATCCCAGGGATGGGGGCGCCTGGTGGGCGGCTGTCTATGGGGTCGCACAGAGTCGGACACGACTGACCTGACTTAGCAGCAGCAGCAGGCTTCAGGAAAAAATGATTTTGAACAGGATAGCCCAAACCAGCGTTGGCAGGTGTAAGACAGAGAACTGGGTGAGTCCCTCCAGCTGCGCCTTGCTGGCTACTTCTTCTACATCTGTCCTATCAGCAAGAAGCAAGGGGTTGCTTCAGAAGCACGACCAAACTCTCGCATTTCCAGCAGACCAGATTCTGTTTCTTCATAGCACAACTAATTTGGAAAATCTGACAATTATTCAAACTGCATTTTCAGTATGGGCTGAGATGGAAACTGTGTATTTATCTTAACAAAACTGCAACTACATTTCAAATTCTACCTTGTGTGAAGGCTCTTTCAATACGTACCTAAACAAATAAAGGAATTGGGAGATTTGAGTGTTCCTTTTTTTCCCTTTTCTTTTGATATCCTCTACCAAGGCCTTTTCTTGTTAATTTTGTCAGCTAGTTGCTACTTAAAGCTGACTTCCACAGAGATGTGTGTATTTGCAGGTCGGCTTCATCAAACATTTATTGTTCAATACTGTGACAGCTGGTAGCAGGCATACATACTCTTTCCTTGTTTGGTTTTCTGATAAAGCCTGTCAAGGACTGGTTGACTATAACTGAATTTGTCACCCTCTCAGCAAGGTTATACCTTTTCTGACTATGAAATAAAAACAATAAAACAACATTTCTAACCCCTCTCTGCCACCCCCTCCCAATTTGACAAGCAAATAGACGAAGAGTAGATTTTCACCAGACTAACCCCAACAGAGTTCATTGTGGATGAAACATTCTCACATATCTAAAAACCTAAGGATCGCTTTTGTGAGAGCACTTGCTCAGGAGACGACGGAAGATGTAGAGAAGGTCATAGAACAAGAGTACCCGGTTTGTGCTCAGTTCAAACTGAGCATCTGAAATCTGTCAATTTCAGGCAACATGTCATCTTAACCAGAGGCCTGGTGCCCTGCAGGGCCTTCTACATGGAATTTTTCAACTTTTCAAACTAGTTTATTGGTATGGCAAGGTCAGGTGTACAAAGGAAAACTAATAAAATTATCTCCTATAGGAGTGCAACTTCTAAAGATGAGAGCATGCACCGAAGTTGGAGTTTGAGGTTCACTTTTATTTTTTAATTAATTTTTTAATTGAAGTATAGTTGATTTACAATGTTGTGTTAGGCAGGAAAAAACCTCACGTTTTATATTGGCTTCCCTACATGGTGATAATTGCACCTTTCTCCAAAGCTAAAAGCTGAAAACATGGGAAACTCACCCTGTGCAGTTCGCTTCTTTCAAGGGCTGACTTTCTTTAGAATCTGTATTCTTGTTCACTCTTCCGTGCATTCAGGTAGGTGAATTCTATAGTTTGACCAGGGTTATAGTTTTTATCTGGGAGGGGGGACAGTTGGGTGTCAATCTGGGAAGAATTTAGATGTGCTCAAAACAGAACTTGCCACTCTTATTACTCACTTTGACACATTTATTTTACTGAGGGCTTCCTAGGTCAACATTCTGTACACTGTAAAGTATTTTACCTGATATTGACCTAAATTGTCAAAATATGTTAACATAGTCATTTTCTTCCGGTTGCTTTTAAATGTCTCCTTTTATTCTGGCTACTCAGTGTTGCCAACAGTGTAATAGAAATGATTGAAAATATAAATAATACTGTATAAATTGTTTCACATGGTCTTTCTCACAAACTGTAATTTTCCCCACATAAAGTATAAGTTTAGAGATTAGATGAGAAAAAAAAGTTGAAAACATCTGCCTTCTCTTACAGCAAACTCTTTGTGGTTTTTGATTCAACAACCATTCTGCATATTGAGGAATTTTGCTCCTTTCATTTTATTTAAATTGCTTACATGTAAAAGTGTATGTTCAGTGGTCCCTTAAAAGAACAGGTTAAGGACATATTATTTTTCAATTTCAAAAGTTATTTTAGCATTACACAAAGTTTTACGAGGCACAGTTGTCTTATGGTTTGCTTTTTATTTGTACTTTTTAAATGCTTGAAACATTTATGGTCATAATTAAGTCTAGGTAGACATTAGTTTGTGAACCCTGAAGAATAATAATCATTTGTGAACCACTTTACTGAGTCAGCTTAATGTGGCAGCTGGGGCAAGAAGGTTAAGAATTTACAGAAAAAAAATGTGTCAAACACTATAGGGTCCTTTTATCGGTGTCTTATTAGGTATCAGTGGAATCATCCTTCTTGGGCTGCTTGCCCTACATGGAGACTGAGTTATTTTAACAGTTGATAGCAAACATTACATATAGAGTTGTCAAGATGGTCCATTCGTTAATCCTTAAAATGCCTACCTTCTGGTTGTTTTCCCAAATTAGGTAGAAAATGAATGTATCAGAATCAGCTTAATCTCTGTACCAGTGATCTGGTTGGGAGAAAGATATGCATTTCTTTTGTGAGAGCATATGCATTTTCTTTTGTCTTTAGGATGTCTTCAGTTTTCTAGTCCCTTCCCTTCAAACTTTCTAGAGTTATTCTTTTAAAAAAATCTCTCTTCACTTCACTACACACTTGCTCCTCAATATAATGCAAGCTATTTTCTTCCCTTTAAATGATCTAAGAACCAATAAATTTACCCCATGACTCCTTAAAGTATTTCTAACTACAGTTTTGATCTTCATTACTAGCAGATTCCTTATTTGCAGATTTACATACATGCTAAAATTTATTTGTAACCCCAGATCACTTTCATGGTCATGAGCAGAGTAGTGAAAAATTTGAGGCACTCAACACGCAGTCTTATAAGACAGTACTCTGTTTTCTTGTTTCAGCTTTCATACTGTAAACAAGTATCCTTTCCACAGCCAATTTAGTGCCATATCTTTTGCATTTCTGTGCTTCTTGTTGGTGATTTCAATGTTCAAAATGGCCCCATAGCGTAGTTGTTCAAATGCTATCTAATTTTCTCAAAGTGAGAGGACTCTGACATGCCTTATGCAGAAAATGCGCTCTGTAAAACATGAAATAGAGTGCTGTTGATCATGAATTCAATGCTAATGCATCAACAATATATATATATTAAATAGTATATCTTCTAATAGCACTATATATAAACCAAAGTTCTGTATTTATTGGCTGATGAAAATGTTGTGACCACAGCAATGGTTCAGGATTCTCTAACTCAATGTTAGTGGTGACTTAATAGACTATAACAACAGTGAATAACCAAAATCAGTTGTGCTTCATTTTTTTTCTCCTTTGCAGTCATCTCTTCCCTAATTTACCCTTTTATAGTGCAAGCTTTTTGGTTGGTTTTACATATAATACTTATGGTTTTGAGAAATCCCTCCTCCCCAAATCAATTCTTCATTTGTAATTCCCAACTTCAAGTTCCTACAACCAAGGATCTGCTAGATTTTTATATTCAGATGTCTCATAGAAAAAATCAAACTATCCATCAAATTCACCATTGATCTCTATCACCAACTTTTCCTTCTTCTATGTTGTCTATTGTTATTAATGCTACTCCATTGTCCAGGCTAGAAATAGGAACTTTTTCATGTTTCCTTTCTTTCTTTCACCCTAGCATTGGAACAAGTCTTAACACTATTACATTCCAAGATTTTCTCAAATTTATCACATTTTTTGCATTTTATAACCATTACTGACCATTATCAATATTTACTAGGTCAGAACTGGTAAAATATTTAAAATGATACCTTAAAAATCTATTTTAATAGAAGCTATACAAATTCATATTAATTATAAATATGAAATTCATATTAACTGTCTTTTAGCATTAGACTATAGGGTCCAGGTTTTTCTTATGGTTGTTATTGTTTCTTAATTTAATTCTTCTTATTGTTATTACTATTTTTAAATTTTTTAACTTAACTGAAGAATGGAATTCCTTGCCATCTTTCTTGCATAAACCGTATCTATAATGTATTTTTTAAATTATTTTTTATTGGAGTACAGTTGCTTAACAATGTTGTGTTAGATTCAAATACATCCATAATGTATTTCTATGATTTTAGTTTTCTTTTTTCAAAGATAAATCATTATTTCACTACATTTACAAAGCATGACCCTTGCAGCATTTTATTCTAGATCCTTGATTTACTTTAGTTCTGAGGATCTGTTAATATTCCCTTTCCTGATCTAGGTGCTAATTATGCAAGGTGTGTTCACCTTAAATTAACTGAGCTGCATAATTATAGCTTGTGCATTTTTGTGTATGTATGTTTTACTTCAAAATTAAAGAAAAATATAAAGTAATTATGTTAAGCTTAGAGGATAGATAGAACATTGTGGGTCAAAGCAGAAATCCGATAATAGAGGATTTGAGAACTGAAGAAGGGAAGTATTTGGAAAGGCAGAGAAGGAGGAAGAGAAGAGATGGCATGAGAAAGGAGATAGAGGTGGGAAAGTACAAGGTATTTGGGGGAGAAAATGAGGGAGAGAATAAGGAGGCAGTGGGCCTGGCAAAAAGAGTGCATGAGGAGGATCACTAGGAAATAGGCTTAGAGAGGAAGGAAGAGTTCATATTAATAAACAACTCTGAAGGATAGTTTAAACTAAGAAAAAAAAATCCCAAGAAAATAGAAAAAAATTACTCTCCAGGGAATGTTTCTTATTTCCTGGATCTCACAAAACATATGTAATGGAAAACATTATAATGAATGAGACTATATCAAATTTCTTGCTAATTT
Source organism: Bos indicus x Bos taurus (assembly GCF_003369695.1). Lineage (NCBI taxonomy): Eukaryota > Metazoa > Chordata > Mammalia > Artiodactyla > Bovidae > Bos > Bos indicus x Bos taurus. The sequence continues at coordinate 55,105,102 of NC_040083.1, read as the reverse complement.
TAATTTCCTAAGTAAAATTTTAATTTTACTAGGAACTGCGCATTCATGAAATCTGATGTTTAAACTTATCTATTTATTGTTTGCTCAGTTTTTAAAAATTTTCTTGAAATAAAAATAATTTTTATAACTGTAAAGATAATTTAAATCATGTTATTGGGAAGTGAAAAATAAAAACAAAGCAAAGGCAACAAACACCCCTTATTAGTCAACACCAACCCCTGAAAATTCATCTTGGAAGTTTTGTGTTTGTGAACGTAGGGGAGGGTTACACTGGAAGTGTTTTTGCCAACTGACTATGGCAGCACTTACTTGTATAAATGCCATATAATATAATGTGTACAGTCTCTGAAGAATTTCAAGCACTTAGAAATGTCTTGCACATTCCAAGTTTTGTCACATGAGACAGGTGATGTGCTATGAATGCAGCACCATTTTGGTATGAAACTGCCACTTACTGGGAGTATGTTTGTAATAAAAAGGGGTTTTCCCTCATGAAAGCACATTTTTAAATTTCCATTTCTCCCCAAATGTAGATGCACTGGGGGGTCTCATACGCACTCTTCACAGTTGAATTACTCTATATTGTATTTACTCTAGAAAATCCCAGTTGCTCTCTTTCCCCTTCCCTCTCCAATTCCTGATGTAATGTTGCCCTCTGGCAATTGGTTCTGAAATTCTAAACTGTTGCCTGATTTATATGCTATAATTATCAAAATAGATATATCTTCAGAAGGAACATTCAGGGAATGATCCCAAGACTAAGATTAACAAAGACCAATAAGGTGGCTAATTTTCTCTCGGTAAGTCCTTTTTAAAATAAAAGATATTTCTTGGGTCTGAATTATCTGGATAATGATACACTTCAAATGACTCCTAAAAACCACATGTGACTTCATCACTCCTTCCCCACTTCTAGGTGTGTGTCTCCAATTTGCTCGCTGAACATCTCTACAAATGTCGGCTGAACACCTATCATTTACAGAGTGCTACACTAGAATTTCCCGAAAAGAACACATAATAAATTATGATTCATGTCTGAAAGCATCTTACAACCTATTTTGTAGCATTAAAACAAATGCGCAGCAGAATATAAGTGCAGTATTGGAGCAGCAACTGATTATTGCTGGAGTTCAGATGACGAATCAATAAATAATATTGCATGTGCTGAACATGCAATGGAGAAAAATGTGAGTAGGTGGGGGAGCAAAAGTGGTGAGATTGGTGAGATTTTGAGAAGGTAGTCAAGGAAGTTTCCTCTGATAAGATGGTATCTGAGCAAGATTTGTGAGAAGCAGAGAGTACACATGTAGGAAGTGCATTTTAGAGAGCAGGTAGATCAGAAACCCCGGATCAGGAGTATGTATTATATATGCTGTATACACATATAATGTATTTATTTTAAAAATTAATTGATACTTATATAGCGCTTATTATATGCTATATATTGTCTTAAATGATTTATAAATATTGAGTCATTTAATCATTATAATATAATCCAAGGTTTCTCAACCACAGAACCATTGGTATTTTGAGTCAGATCAACTTTTTGTTTTGTGGGGGCTATTCTGTGCATTAGAGGATGTTCAGTGGCACCCCTGGACTCTACCCACCAGATGCTAGTAGCACCCCCCAAGTTGTGACAATCAAAAATGTCTCTAGATGTTGCCAGATGTCTTCTAGGTGAAAAATTGCTTGAGAATCACTAATGTAACCCTATGAATAGGTTCTCTTATCTCTGATTACAGATAAAGAAACACACAGAGAAAGTAAACTGGCCAAGAGCATGCATCTAGCAATCTGTGTTAGAATTCAAACCCAAGATAATAGTCCTGGTGATCATACTGTTAACTTCCATAGGTGCTTATTTACTAGGAACAAAAATATATCCTGAAGTAGTTGGAGGAGGATTAGCAATGAGGGTGGGTGGGGTAGTTCAAAGATGGGGCCAGAGAGGAGTAAGGTTGAGGTGACGTTTTAAGGACTTTGCTATTGAAGGTTTGAGCAGAAGGCTAGTAAGATCTGATTTAGATCTTAAAATGACCTCTATGTAGTCTTATCGAGAGTAGACTATGGATGAGCAACTGCAGGAGACCAGTGGGAAATTTCTGTAGCAATCCAGAAGATAGATGACTGTGGCATTGACATAGTGTGGTAGAGATGGAGATGGTTGGAAATAGTCTGATTCTAGAAATATTTTGAAGGGAGACCTGACAGGGTTTGCTGATGGAGTTAATGTTCTCTGACTGAAAGAGAGGAGTGAAGAAAGATACCAAGTTATTTTAGCCTAGGCGACAGGAAGAATAGACTTGCCAATTAATGAGCAGGGAAGACAGGTGGAGGCTCAATCTCAGGTTGGAATCATCAGTTCTATTCAGAAGTAGTAAGTTTAGGATGGTTATCAGACATTCAGATGGAAATATTAAGTAAACAGCTGCTTATATGAGGCTAGTGTTAGGAGATAAACCTTTTGGAGTTATCAGCATATAGATGACCTTTAGATCCATAATATATGATGATATCACCAAGGGAATTACCAAAGATTCATAAGAGAAGAAGTTCAAGGACTGAGCCCAGAGACATTAAAATGTTCACAGGTCAGGAAGATGAGGAAAGGAGGAAATAAAGAAAACTAAAATGGGTTTCCCAGTGAGGAAGGAGGAGAACCAGGGAAGAGTGAAACATAGCAAGTCAAGTGAAAAAAGCATTTCAAGGAAAAGAGAGCAGTCAGTTGCTTCAAATGCTGTTGCTGTGTCCTATAAGATGAGGAAAAAAGATTGTTCATTAGATTGGACAACGTAAAGATCGACACTGAACTTGACAAAAGCTATTTGTACAGAGGTAGGGATGAAAGACTGATTGGCAGTGCTTCAAAAGAATGCGGGACAAGGAAGTAGGAAAGCTATATAGTTACATATAGAGAGCTCTTTCAAGGAGTCTGGCTCTAAAGAGGAGCAGAGAAAAGGAATGGTAGTTGAAAAGAAATGTTGGAGCAAGTGTTTTTTTTTCCCCTTTCTTTCTTCTGGATGATTTATAAAATGCTAATGAGAATGAGTCAGCAGAGAGAAACAGTGATGTACAGAAGAGAAAGGATAGAATTGCTGGAGGGCTGATTTGAATAGGAGAGAGAGAACGAGATCAGTGCCAAAAGCAGGAGGTTATATATAAAAAGGTGTGGAGTTTATCTATAGGAATAGGACAATAGATGGCAGAGAAAGTGGGGGCAGATGCAACAGGACTGGTATACATAATGGTGGGAACATGCTGAGGTTCTGTTTTTATTTTTCATAGGAATAAGAAGTAAAACATTAGCTGATTGAAGAAGGGGTAGGGGCTGACAGAAGTTTGAGGAAAGAAGGGAAACTGTAAAATAATGGTCTAAAAGTCTGGGAGAGAGAACAAAATAAAGTAACTAGTAGTATTGCTGGACAGCAATAAAGATACTTTTAATTTAAGGAGAACTCTTTCAGCATAGTTGTGGGTTTCTCTCCAGCTCCTATTCAACTGTCTGGGCATAGGTCCACAGTAGACAGAGCAAGGGGACCAAGCAAGATTTTAGTTTAGCTAGAAAAGTACTGAGGAAAGGAGAGATTGTAATGACAGATTAACAACCTAAGTTGGGAGTCAGAGAACATGTAGGCACATGTAGTTAGAGCAGGGGTACAATTTGAATCGTAGGTCTCTCTGTGGCTGAAGAATTATTGGAACTGAGGTATAAGATGGATTGGGTTGGGAAGTTAGGAGGAAGAAGACAGAGGTCATGGACAAGTGCAGCGTAGGGAGTAATCACTGGGGAGAAACCATGATTATGTGCTCACTGAAGTGATTAGGAGTTATGACAAGAATTCTGGAGATAGTGGTAGCCAGGCATATCTTAGAATGTTCAGAGGCATAAATCAAGAGGATGAAAATGTAGCTGAAATCTCAGATTTTTTTTTTTCATTTTCCTTCCAAAGCTTTTATTTTTTTTATTTTTATTTTTTTTTGGTTATTATTTAGTAATTTTAAAAGTCTGTCATTTAATTACTTTTTTTTTTTTTTTCCTGAACCCTCCTCCCTCCTCCCTCTCCATACCATCCCTCTGGGTCGTCCCAGTGCACCAGCCCCAAGCATCCAGCATCGTGCATTGAACCTGGACTGGCATCTCGTTTCATACATGACATTTCACATGTTTCAATGCCATTCTCCCAAATCTTCCCACCCTCTCCCTCTCCCACAGAGTCCATAAGACTGATCTATACATCAGTGTCTCTTTTGCTGTCTCGTATACAGGGTTATCGTTACCATCTTTCTAAATTCCATATATAGGCGTTAGTATACTGTATTGGTGTTTTTCCTTCTGGCTTACTTCACTCTGTATAATAGGCTCCAGTTTCATCCACCTCATTAGAACTGATTCAAATGTATTCTTTTTAATGGCTGAGTAATACTCCATTGTGTATATGTACCACAGCTTTCTTATCCATTCGTCTGCTGATGGGCATCTAGGTTGCTTCCATGTCCTGACTATTATAAACAGTGCTGCGATGAACATTGGGGTACACGTGTCTCTTTCCCTTCTGGTTTCCTCAGTGTGTATGCCCAGCAGTGGGATTGCTGGATCATAAGGCAGTTCTATTTCCAGTTTTTTAAGGAATCTCCACACTGTTCTCCATAGTGGCTGTACTAGTTTGCATTCCCACCAACAGTGTAAGAGGGTTCCCTTTTCTCCACACCCTCTCCAGCATTTATTATTTGTAGACTTTTGGATCGCAGCCATTCTGACTGGTGTGAAATGGTATCTCATAGTGGTTTTGATTTGCATTTCTCTGATAATGAGTGATGTTGAGCATCTTTTCATGTGTTTGTTAGCCATCTGTATGTCTTCTTTGGAGAAATGTCTATAAAAATCTCAGATTTTTACCTTATAGTGCTATTCGTAGGTGTATGTAGGTACAGATTAACTATTAAAACATACAGAAAGTGACAAAAAAATCAAAGCAGAAAATATCAAAATTTGTTTAAGAACCAAATCTAAAAATTAGCATTTTTTTTCCTTTTTGTAATGAAATACAACATTATAGATACAGCTGAATCCCTCTTCCAATTCCTTTCCTTCCCAAGTCTCTTTCCTCTCTCCCTTCCCTGGAAGTGGCTTTCATCCAAATCTTCAGAAGTTGTCGACACATACATAACAATAGATAGTATTGACTAAAATAAATAAGATGTGGTACCCAACCCTAAAATATTACCTATTTTAATATAATTAGATTAACTTGATATCAACTGCTGTGTAATAAATTATTAATTGAACATTATATGAGTATGGCTTCCCCAGTGGTTCAGTGGTAAAGAATCCACCTGCCAATGCAGAAGACGCAGGTTTGATCCCTGAGTTGGAAAGACCCCTGGAGAAGGAAATGGCAACCCATTCCAGTATTCTTGCCTGGGAAATCCCATGGACAGAGGAGGCTGGTGGGCTATAGTCCATGGGGTTGCAGAGTCAGATGTAACTTAGTGACTAAACACAACAACATATGAGTATAGTAGTTTGTTTATCCATCTCAATGAGCATTTAGGTAATTCTGCCATTTTGTAATTACCAGTGATGCTGCTATGCACTCAGTGCCCATGTCCTTGTTAATGTATGTGAGTGTCTATCTGGTATATACTTAGAATTGGAATTTCTGCATTGTAAGGGATGTGATTTTCACCTTTATTAGATAAATGCCAATTGCTCACTGAAACAGTCTGCTCATGTATAGTCTACCTTGAAGAGTACAGATTTTCCATTTTCACATTGGGAAATGTGACACTTGGCATTTCCAAATCTTTAAAATTTTTGGCAATCTGATACATATGATGGGGGAAGAGGCAATACCCAATGAGATATCTGAGAGGTTTTGATAATAGAGAAAAACATAAATCCTTAGATTTATTATTCACAATAAAACCTAAGTGTAATTAAGGAAACTATATATGTTAAAATTTTAGTGCTGTAGGCTCAGTCACTTCAGTCATGTCCAACCCTTTGTGATGCTATGGACTGTAGCCTGCCAGGCTTCTCTGTCCGTGGGATCCTCCAGGCAAGATTACTGAAATAGGTTGCCATGCCCTCCTCCAGGGGATCTTCCCTACCTAGGGATCTAACTTCATACAGGGCATCTCTTGTATTGGCAGGCAGGTTCTTTACCACTCTTGCCACCAGGGAAGCCAGTTAAAATTTTAGGGATAACCACTAAAAGAATAAGAAAAGATTATATAAATTACAACTAGTCTAGGGGAAAAACACTGTAAATGTAAACTTATTTTAACTTTCCAAGGTATTCAATAACAGAACTAAAATAAATTTTCAGCAAATAAGGGTTGCGAGTGGAGGGCAGTTGTAACATATTCAGCAATAGTTTCCCCTCCCATATGAGTCCATCTTTCTTTTAAACTCTAACATGGGTTTATTATATCTTCTCCATTTTATTATTAGTGTTTATATATATTTGCCAAAATACTTATCAATTCCTTTACTTGTCACTGCTTATGTGTCATGTTTTTTTCTTCTATTATTATTATCACTATTATATTACTAATATTATTACTTTAAAGAAGCACACTCTTTAATAATTGTTGGGTGAGGGTCTATGGGCAGTAAACTGTAAATCTTTGTTTTCATTACCATGATTAAACTATGGTCTAGATGCCTATTGAAATTTTAGATGCCAAAATTTCAAGTTGATGTTTATCTTTTCTCAGTCTTTTGGAGTCATTTCACTGCTTTTTGCTCATTTGACAACTCTAATCTCTATTAACTTAGGTATAAATCAAGCTTGAGTTTTTTTTTTTTTTTTGAGTTTGTCCTCATCCACTGCCCCTAAAGGATAGAAGTTTCACTGCCATTTCCCTGGGACAGTGGGCACAAATTTTCTTGATTCTTTTCTACAGAAAGCGTGATTCCTTGAGTTTCCAGGGTTTAACCAGTTGTTAGTATCAGTTTCTTGTCTTGCAGGCTGGGGCATGATGTCTACTTTAGTATTTATAATCCTAGCCTTCATCTTCTTGGGTTTGTATCCAAGTTCATTTCCTATATGGGTTATGCTGGCATCAATTTCTGCTTACTTTTTTGGCTTTTGGTTTTCTAATTCTGATATCTAGAAATTTATTTCTTTTGAACTTGTAAATTTACAACAATAGTTTTAATGTGTGGTCCATTTACTCTTTCCCTCACCCTCTACCCAATGATGACATGAGGCAGTCACTCTGCTGTTAATGTTCTTTGATACTTTGTATTTTCTTCTTTGTGGGTAAAATTATTCTCAATAGAATCATGATAATTATCTCCCCTGTCTACTATGAGTCATGATGTGGTACAGTATTCATCTCTATTCTCTAGTGCATTGTTAAACACATAGGAAGCACTCAATAAATGTTTATTGATCAAATAAATGAAACTCTTCCCACTTTTTAAAAAATTTAAACAGAAGGATATTTTGGGCTACTGTGAGCATAGTGAAGTGAAGTCGCTCAGTTGTGTCCAACTCTTTGTGACCCCATGGATTGTAGCCTACCAGGCTCCTCTGTTCATGGGATTTTCCAGGCAATAGTCCTAGAGTGGGGTGCCATTTCCTTCTCCAGGGGATCTTCCCAACCCAGGGATCGAACCCAGGTCTCCCGCATTGTAGACAGACGCTTTACTGTCTGAGCCACCAGGGAAGTCCCCTCTCAGACAAAAGAGAAAATTTGGATCCTTCATGTCCTTATATTTTCTAAAAGCAACAATGGGTTTGCTTAATGTGTAGAATTTATAGAAAGACCTTTTCTCATATTGATTTCTTCTGTTTTTCTTTTATTCTTTACTATAGTGAGGTGTGTCATTTCCAGTCTACCGTTGTATGTCTCTCAAAAATTTTGACTATTTTGATTTTGTGGAGCATAACACCGAAGAGGTAAAAAAATTCCAATTGCCAAGTGTAGATACAATTTCATAAAGTAATGAATCTCACTGGAAATTTGGCTCATCTCTGAATTAGTTGCTATAAATGCACATATAAATCTGAAAAAATATATATTTTCAGAATAAAAAAACCTAAGGGTAAAATCAAAACCTCTTTGTCACTTTTAAGTTCTCCCAGTTAAGAGATCATCGAAGACTTTTAGGCACCTCGTATCTATCACAAGTGAACACTAAAATCAGTTCTGATTTGAACACTGTCACTTGGTTTACACTTATCCATTGCATGCTAGTGCCAAGTTATCAGAACTCAGGTGAATCACAGCACTGATTGCCAACTTGACAACCTTGAATATGAGTGGCATTATTTTATCCTTTTCTTCTCAGCAGCATGTGTCAGGATTTTTGAGTTGCTACAAGTTTCAAATTTTCCTATCCTTGAATAAGTGATACTGTCCAGCATTTGGTCCCTAGAAGATTCTCCTGGACCCCAAATAGCCCATATGAGTCTTTATTAGCTTTACAAAGAGTTTATGATTAGCTTAAATATGGATTTTTTTTCCCATCACAATCACTGCTTCAAGCTATAAGAAAAGGAAATAAACATGTTGTGTGATAGTATAGAATGACACATAGAATTTTTCTATAAGATGTTTTATTACAGGTAGTAAAAGAAACAGTACTTGGACTAGGAAGCAGGAAGCCCAGTTCATAGCCACTAGCTAGATGTGTGGTTGACCTTGGATAAGTCATCCAGATCCTTTGTGTCTGAAAATCCTCATCACTAAAATTTCAAATTTGGAGTAAATAATTTTTATAATCTATTTATATCAAACACTTAATTTTAAATCAATACAATATATATAATATTTATTACAACAAATTAGATCATATAAAATAGTGCCTGAAAGTCACTCTGCTTTGAGATGGTTAATTTGCAGCATGTATGTCTTTGTATTACCCTAGACATGGTCTCACTAGAACTCTTGGGGTCTTGGGTAAATCTCCATCCTCGTATGTTTCCAATCATTCTGTCCATCGTGACATGTGGCTCAAAGGATTTAAACATGATATGAGTCCTCTATTTGTAACAGTGGTAGCTACCCAGAATTATAGCCTTAGTGAGTAAGCTGACCTTTTGAGAAACTGTTGTGAAGGAAAAAGGTGGCAGGGAAATTTAACCAAGTTAAAAGGAAGTGTCTGGGCCCCAAGCTACCTGTGTTACACAAGTAGTGTCCTTGAACTCTGCATTGGGAATTCAGTTTCTATTGGGACCTCACAGAGGAACTAAGCTTACTATGGTGCCTAAAAACCACTTCCATGTAAAACCCATAGTGAGGGTAAATTCACATTAGATAATGTGAGATGTGCTACTTGTTCCCAAGTTTAACAAAAAGAGAACAAAAATTCTGAGATTAGTATCTTGGCTGGTCCAAGAACTTCATTGTAAATCCATTGTTGTTCAGATACGCAGTTGTGTCTGACTATTTGCAACATCATGGACTGTAGCATGCCAGGGCTCTGTTCCTCACCATCTCCTGAAGTTGTAAATCTATCAGTTCAGGTCAGTTTAGTCACCCACTCATGTCCAACTCTTTGTGACCCAATGAACTAGAGCACGCCAGGCCTCTCTGTCCATCACCAACTCCCAGAGTTCATTCAAACTCATGTCCATTGAGTAGGTGATGCCATCCAACCATCTAATCCTCTGTCGTCCCTTTCTCCTCCTGCCTTCAATCTTTTGCAGCATCAGGGTCTTTTCCAATAAGTCAGTTCTTTGCATCAGGTGGCCAGAGTATTGGAATTTCAGTTTCAGCATCAGTCCTTCCAATGAATATTAAGGACTGATCTCCTTTAGGATGGACTGGTTGGATCTCCTTGCTGTCCAAGGGACTCCCAAGAATCTTCTCCAACACCACAGTTCAAAAGCATCAATTCTCCGGACTCAGCTTTCTTTACAGCCCAGCTTTCACATCCATACATGACTACTGAAAAACTATAGCTTTGACTAGAAGGACCTTTGTTGGCAAAGTAATGTCTCTGTTTTTCAATATGCTGTCTAGGTTGGTCATAAATTTTCTTCCAAGGAGAAAGAGTCTTTTAATTTTATGGCTTCAGTCACCATCTGCAGTGATTTTGGAGCCCCCAAAATTAAGTCTCTCACTGTTTCCACTGTTTCCCCATCTATTTGCCATGAAGTGATGGGACCAGATGCCATGATCTTAGTTTTCTGAATGTTGAGCTTTAAGCCAACTTTTTCACTCTCCTCTTTCACTTTCATCAAGAGACTCTTTAGTTCTTCTCTTTCTGCCTTAAGTGTAGTGTCATCTGCATATCTGAGGCTATTGATATTTCTCCCGGCAATCTTGATTCCAGCTTGTGCTTCATCAAGCCCAGCATTTCTCATCATGTGCTCTGCATACAAGTTAAATAAGCAGAGTGACAATGTACAGCCTCAACGTACTCCTTTCCCGATTTGGAACCAGTATGTTGTTTCATATCCATTTCTAACTGATGTTTCCTGACCTACATACAGATTTCTCAAGAGGCAGGTCAGGTGGTCTGGTATTCCCATCTCTTTCAGTCCACAGTTTATTGTGATCCACACAGTCAAAGGCTTTTGGCGTAATCAATAAAGCAAAAGTAGCTGTTTTTCTGGAACTCTCTTGCTTTTTCCATGATCCAGCAGATGTTAGCAATTTGATCTCTGGTTCCTCTGCCTTTTCTAAATCCAGCTTGAACATCTTGAAGTTCATGGTTCATGTACTATTGAAGCCTGGCTTGGAGAATTTTGACCATTGTTTTGCTAGCATTTGAAATGAGTGCAACTGTGTGGTAGTTTGAACATTCTTTGGCATTGCCTTTCTTTGGGATTAGAGTGAAAACTGAACTTTTCCAGTCCTGTGGCCACTGCTGAGTTTTCCAAATTTGCTGGCATATTGAGTACAGCACTTTAATAGCATCATCTTTCAGGATTTGAAATAGCTGAACTGGAATTCTATCACCTCCACTAGCTTTGTTTATAGTGATGCTTCCTAAGGCCCACTTGACTTCGCATTCCAGGATGTCTAGCTCTAGGGTGGTGATCGCATCATTATGATTATCTGGGTCATGAAGATCTTTTTTATATGGTTCTTCTGTGTATTCTTACCACCTCTTCTTAATATCTTCTGCTTCTGTTAGGTCCATACTAGTTCTGTCCTTTATTGTGCCCATCTTTGCATGAAATGTAAATCTTTGCTTGAAATGTAAATCTATAGTCAAGCTCAAAAAAAAGAAAAACCTACATATCAGAAATAGAGACCTAAAAGCCAAAGATGAATACAGAAACTGATACCAGAATGATCCACTGATGATCTGAACTTCACCAAGAATCCAAAATCTTGGGGATTAGTATTTAAATACAATAAAGGTTTTTTTAATTAAATTCAGTAAATACTGCAGAAATCAATGTTAAGAATTTAGAGCACAACCCAGATATTCTCCAAAGAACTCAAAAGAGAAAGCAAAATGAGATTTAAAAGATGAGGCAGAAATGTCAATTAGGGCTCAGATACTCTGCATAGTAGGAATTTCAGAATAAGAGCAAACATTGAAGAGAATAAATATCTTAAGATAGAACAGTAGAAAATTTTCCTAAGCTAAAGAATGCATGAGTTTAAAATAAAAAGCTATAGTGAATGACAGGAAAAATTAATAACTATGACACACAACTAGATGAATCTTCATGAATTTTTTTTGACTGCCAATATTAAAGAAAAAAAATCCTATGAATATCCAAGCAAAAGAAAGAGGTTATCAACAAGAAAAAAAAATGAGATTGGCAATAGACTTTCATGTAACCCATAATGTCAGAAAACAACATAGAAATATCTTTGGAATTTCAGAATAAAAGTATCATTATAGGAGAACATTATACAGTGTATTTATCATTCAAGTGTAAGGGCAACACAGAATTTTTCAGATTCTGCAAAAAAAAAAAAAAAGGATAGAACACAAGTAACATCATGAAAAAAGTGGAGAAGTTATAAGCAATTGAAAAATGAAAGATTTATGAAAACCTAAGTAACAAAGAATACACAGTCCCCTTGGGAGAGGAGGTCTGAGGCAAACATACAGCAGCTCTTTTAAACTAAGGGGGAAGGCTTGATGTTCATTTCCATCTCAGGGCTTGTGTCATCTTATTCTGCTCTATGAACTGTAATAGTCAGCCTTAAGAAACAAGTGCTCAAATATCATACCCACTGAAAGTTAGTTGTGGTACCTTGATCATAATTAACTTGAACTCTCATTAATCTGAATATTAACTGGATGAACGGAATAGTAAAATGTCACTTGAGTTTTGTTTTGCTTTGCTAGTAATTGGAGGTTATTTGTGATCCTATGGCCCACATTACACTTATTAATCTTGAGTTAGTTTTATATCATTTATAAGAGCTCAAAATAAAGTATGTTAGTTTCCCAGGTCACTCTACCACAGACTTACAAGATAGATAACAGAAATTTATTGTCTGTTTTGGAGGTTAGAAGTTCAAAATCAAGATGTCAACAAGGTTTATTCTTTCTTTAGTTCAGTTTAGTTCAATTGCTCAGTCGTGTCTGACTCTTTGCGACCCCATGAATCACAGCACGCCAGGCCTCCCTGTCCATCACCAACTCCTGGAGTTCACTCAAACTCACATCCATCGAGTTGGTGATGCCATCCAGCCATCTCATCCTCTGTCATCCCCTTCTCCTCCTGCCCCCAATCCCTCCCAGCATCAGAGTCTTTTCCAATGAGTCAACTCTTCCCATGAGGTGATCAAAGTATTGGAGTTTCAGCTTCAGTATCAGTCCCTCCAGTGAACACCCAGAACTGATCTCCTTTAGGATGGACTAGTTGGATCTCCTTGAAGTCCAATGGACTCTCAAGAGTCTTCTCCAACCACAGTTCAAAAGCATCAATTCTTAGGCACTCAGCTTTCTTCACAGTCCAACTCTCACATCCATACATGACCACTGGAAAAACCATAGCCCTGACTAGACGGACCTTTGTTAGCAAAGTAATATCTCTGCTTTTCAATATGCTATCTAGGTTGGTCATAACTTTCCTTCCAAGGAGTAGGCGTCTTTTAATTTCATGGCTGCAGTCACCATCTGCAGTGATTTTGGAGCCCAAAAAAATAAAGTCTGATACTGTTGCCCCATCTATTTCCCATGAAGTGATGGGACCAGATGCCAAGATCTTAGTTTTCTAAATGTTGAGCTTTAAGCCAACTTTTTCACTCTCCTCTTTCACCTTCATCAAGAGGCTTTTTAGTTCCTCTTCACTTTCTACCATAAGGGTGGTGTCATCCGCATATCTGAGGACACTGATATTTCTCCCTGCAATCTTGATTCCAGCTTGTGGTTCTTCCAGCCCAGCGTTTCTCATGAGGTACTCTGCATATAATTTAAATAAGCATGGTGACAATGTACAGCCTTGACGTACTCCTTTTCCTATTCTTACAGAGTAAGAAAAAATGTTCCATGTCTCTTGCCCAGCTTCTGTTGGTTTGCCAGAAATCTTTGATGTTCTTTGGCTGGCAGAAGTCTCACCTTAATCTTTCCCTTCATTTTCAGATGGTATTCTCCCTGTGCACATGTCTGTGTTCAAATTCCCCTTTTCATAAGCTGACTAGTCATGTTAGATAAGGGACCCATCCTGCTTCTTTATAACCTCATCTTTGTTAATTATATCTATAATGATCCTATATCTAAATAAAGCCACATTCTGATATACTGGAAGCTATAACCCCAGACAGGCAGGTAATTAAAAAATTGAATAACATGTAATACTTTTACTAATTAAGTAGAAAATACTTTATAAGTGGATTACTTTCCCAGGATACTAATACTTGATAGTATTAAGAAAAATATTTCTAGGTTTTACAAATAAATATGTATAACACAATAAAAAAAGTTCTCATATGTTTTAAATACTATAAAAGATAAACTAGAAAGATGTTGGCAAGTCATACATCAATTTCTTCCGTTAATTAAGAAGGAAAAGATTAATGAAATATGATAGGCTACTTACAAAAATATGAATAAACAAAAAAATCCAAACTCATTCTAAACAAAGAAATCATGTGATTATCAAACTAGACAAGAACTATTTTTTAAGTTATAACACCCTTTATTAAGGAATACTGAAAATGTATATACACCTGTTGCTCTGTTGGAAGAGCAAATTGGTAAAATTTTCTAAAGAACTATTTGGCTAATCTTTATGCTGTGAACAAAACATTCTTTTTCAAGTAACATGTCTCAACAAAAATGTTTATGGTGAAGCACAAATACAGAATCAGAGGCTCTTGCAATACAATTTATAATACTAAAGAACTGGAGGTAGACTAATTTTTCCCAGATTGGAAATTGGCTAAATAAATTGCAAGAAAATCACCGAAAGAAGGATCCACAGAAGACATTAAAAACAACATGAGTTTGAGAATCTGTCATTAATGAAAAAAGCAGATTCCAAAAGAACATGTACATTATTACTCATGTATTTCTGGAAGAATAAAATGAAAGCTAATAAAGTAGTATACTTGTGTGCATATCATTCAATTTTGTATAGGCTAAAAGTATTACTTATAGAATAAAAATAAAAAAGAAGTCATGGGTTCCATAAAGATAAGAACCTCAAGAAAACTGGGTAAATGAGAGGGATGTACTGACCTAAAATGTTTGAGCACCACCGAAGGAATGTAGGGTCCCACTTCAGAAGGCTCCATGTTCAAGTTTCAGCTCCATGCCTTTGGTAGTAGGTGACCTAGAACAGATTATTTAACATTTCTTTGCTTCATTTTCCTACTGTGAATTGGAGACTGAAAGAATGTTTACCTCACAGGGTGACTGAGGATTAAAGGAGATGACCACAAAGCATATTTGTTTCAAATAACATTCTCAACATGAGATGACTTAAGAAGGCACCAGATAAGGAGAAATGCAGGGTTCCAAGAAAAGAGATCTTTAGAAATATTGGAAATGTGGGACAGTTTTCTTACAAATTTCTAATCACAGAAGAAAAGAGAAAAAAAAAAAACATGAATGATGTCTAAAAGGTCATAACTAAAAATGTCAATTGGAGATTTTAGAAGGAAGATCTGCCTATGAATAAGAAAATCTAGCACAGTTTTGGGAAAAGGAGATTCCTTTACCATGAAGACTCACTGCATAGGTGGATGGAGTGTTTGCTCCTGATAGAAGTTAATCTTTGGCAGCAATATGCAGTGAGATGCATGGAGGGAAATGGAAACAACAAAGTCCAAGATACAGAGGTTATTGTCTGTTGTTTAAAGAAGATAAGAGAAAGGTATTAAGGACTGAAAGTAACTGATGATATTGAATCCAGATACTGTATCAGGAGTTTTACTTCTCAGTTGTGGGGATAATAGTAGACAGATATAAATGAACAGGATAGAGGATTTAGGCACTCTTTCCTAAAACTTGGAAAAGTGCACTAAGAAAGAAAGGCATCAGGCAGCTGCTTAGGGAAGGGGTCCATGAGTGCAGATGAACTTTGCATCCACTATACCAACTGTAATTTTAGCAAAAACTAAAATCTAGGAGGCTTGGTACCCAGCATTGGCATCAGGAAAAAATATTCCCAGAAAAGAACTGACTTTTAAAAAGGTTTAGAGGCAAGAGGCGGAGAAGGCAATGGTACCCCACTCCAGTACTCTTGCCTAGAAAATCCCATGGACGGAGGAGCCTGGAAGGCTGCAGTCCATGGGGTCGCTGAGGGTCGGACATGACTGAGCGACATCACTTTCACTTTTCACTTTCATGCATTGGAGAAGGAAATGGCAACCCACTCCAGTGTTCTTGCCTGGAGAATCCCAGGGACGGGGGAGCCTGGTAGGCTGCCATCTATGGGGTCGCACAGAGTCGGACATGACTGAAGTGACTTAGCAGCAGCAGCAGCAGCAGCAGAGGCAAGAGGAAATAATGAATATCAATGTTGAAAAAGCAAATATGTATATATCTGTATTTTTGGTGACATTTCTTATTCTGTGCAGTATAACAGAGTCTGATTTTCAGATTTGGAACTGTCATTGATTATTTTGAAAATTGGTTGGCAATGTAAAATGCAACGTCTGAAAATCTTCCAAGACGCAAAAGATACCACTATTCATTATGAAATACATTGTTGAGTAATAGCCACTTAAATTATCTCATATAGATATTTTCTTAAAGACTAACCACATGTTATGGGCTTTTATGTTATCTTTCAACTCATATCAGATATCAGACTAGCTATGTCAAGAGACAACTACAATCAACCCTCAAAAGATCATTTTATTGGTTAATCAGGCAATGCTTAGAATAAATATGATAACTTTTACACCAGTTTGACTGATGGCCTGTTTCAGCAGCTGGAAGTTCTAATTTGACTCTACAGTGGTCAACTTAGGCTAGTGGTTTCATGGTTTTAGCATATTTTACACTAACATACTTGTCTAAATTCATTACTACTTCATTATTACTCATTATCTTTTACACCACTGGGTCTGCACCATGCTAGAGTAATCCATCTCTCATTTTTAAGATAATTCTACATGTGTGTGTTCTTTTCTGCATACAGAGTTTGTACTAACAATTATTTACTTCCCCAAGTATCCAGTTTTGATTACTAGAACTAAGAGCCACACCTCAAATTTCTCATTCATTCAATAAATCTATAGAGAGTGCTTTCTTATTCATTCATTCAACAAATACTTACTGAGTATGACAAATATATTACTGAACATAAGTAGGTCCTGTGCTAGGCTCTGGATGTTTAGCTGTGAATAGAATATCCAAGACAGTCACATTCCCCCCACCCTCAACTTTCTTGAGCACACTACCTTAACAGGGACGTTGACCTCTTGTAGATACTCCCTTGTCTTCCTCCCTCACTTAATTCAGTTTCTGTTCAAAACTCATGTCTACAAAGACACTTTTCCTATCTATACACTCGCTTCACACCCTCCATCTTTGTCTATTTTTTTACATTGCTTTAATTTTTATTTATCATTCTTATTATTGAAATTTTATGACATTTATTTTCTGTCCTCATCTAGTACAACTTAAGCTCAAGAGAACACATTCTGTCTGGTTCAATATTATGTCTAGAAGATCATTTGAGAAATATAGGAGACAGAAATACTTGTGGAATGAATAAATGATCAACCAGTCTGTTTAATGAATTATGGAGGAGGGGACTCAGAAAGACCAGTGATTGCAATGAATGAGTTGAGAGATGATGGTGGCCTGGATTAGAGTGATTGCCATGAAAACAGAGAGAAGTTGACTAAGCAGGAATGTGATTTTGAAGTAGAGCACATCAAGATGTGCTGATGGGGGCTTCCCTCCTGGCTCAGTGGTAAAGAATCTACCTGCCAATGCAGGAGACATGAGTTTGATCCCTGGCCTTGGAAGACCCCCTATATTGTGGAACAACTAAGCCCATGTGTCACAACTACTGAGACTGTGCTCTAGAGCCCAGGAACTGCAACTAATGAGACCATGTGCTGCAGCTACTGAAGCCCATGTGCCTTACAGCCTGTGCTCCACAACAGAAGCCACCACAGTAAGAGAGCCTGCACGTCACAACTGAAGGTAGCCCCTACTCACCACAACTAGAGCGAAAGCCCATACGTCTATGGAGACCCAGCACAGCCGAAAATAAATAAATAGGTAATTAAAAAAAAACAAAAATACTTGCTGATAGATTGGAGATGATTTGAAGACTGAGGGCAATGGAGGCCACAATGAAGGTGGGTTTTTGGCCTGAATCTCTTTCAGAAGACAATGTCATTTACTAATATGTAATTTGTTTGGGGTCTACATTGGACAGTAATTATGTTGGCTTATAATGCTTTCCATTTCACATTGGGATTATTTTGCTTTTTGACAATTTGGAACTTGGATCAGTTTCCATTGTCACTGCTAACCCCAACAACTTGAGTTGGTTGTTGATTCAAGAATGCTGCTTTTCTTCCTCCTGAGGCTTAATTTTAGATCAAGATACATGCAATGGGTACTTTCCTGGCAGTTGAGTGGTTAAGACTTTGTGCTCCCATTGCAGGGAGAGTGTGTTTCATCCCTGGTGAGGGAACTAAGAGCCCATATACCCTGTGACATGGCCAAATAAAATAAAATGATGGAGCATTTGCGTGAATAAAATTCTCCTCTTAAAATACATGTAATGTATAGAAATGAAAATGGAAAATACATTTTGCTAATTTTTCTTATCTTTGGCATGGCATTATGCTTGATAGAGAATGTTGAAGTTACTGACCAAACATATCTGAAACGAAAGATTGGCTTTAATTTCTCACCTCTTCCAGCTAAACGTGGCTATTAGTGATATAGTTTTAATTCACATTGTCTTCCAGAAATTGGCCGGTTATAGAGGGAATTGAATTATTATATTCACTAACAGAGGTACAAATTTTAATTAAAATAGTTCCTTAAACAGGCCTTGAAACCCTATGGATACAAGTTTCATAGTTGTTAAGATGAAGAAATAGTTTTTCCCAAACAGTTGAGTTTTAACGCTCTCTTTTGTTCTAGAATAAACAGGATTGGAACTCTTTGTGGCTTTTCATCAGTTTGTCTAGTATTCAATAGCTGTTAGAGTAGAGAGTGTGCTTTTTGTTGCCCTCTTCATCTAAAAATAATATTATAATAAACCTCTCTTGAGACTGTGTCTTGAGATTTACAAAGGATAATTCTATTTCTCATGCGATTGGCAATATTTATTTTCTTCATAAAACTGTTGCTCAAGAGCAAGAGGCTGTTCTAATGACAATTTAATGATAGACCCTCCAATGACAGTTTATATTGTCAAATTATTCATTTTAACACTACCTGCATCCCTTAGCTCGTTTGCCGTGAGTACTTAGTTACCCTTTTGGGTAGTATGTGTAAATTTTTCATCCCTTCCCTAATCTTGGAGGCTAATTAGTTCATCGATCATAATTTCATTTTTAGGAGCAGTAATTCAATTCTACTCTTTCTGGTAAAGGAAGTATTTAATCATTTCTTTCTTTTAAAGTGAATTCACATATGATGCTTCCATGGTTAGATCAAATGTCATGGTATTTCTTACCTAAAAGGGCATTGTTACTGAGGCTATTGGGCTGAAGCTAAAGATAAATTGATTGTTTCAAAAACCAACTTTGATAAGTTATCTTTCTGGTAAGAAGATGTCACTTGAATGATTCTGTCATTTTTGAAAATGTGCATGACATTTACTACAACACACCAAGTGTAAATAGGGGATCTTAGGCTATGTCTGTAAATTGGTTATAGAACTGATAGAACTAAAATGACTATACCTAAAATGTCTAGTTGAACCAGCTAGTGGTGGGTAGACATGAGGTGAGCAACTCATTCTGTTGCAATAGACTGCAGCTGAATTTTTAAAAATCAGAATTAATAGTCAGAATGGGTCCTCCATTTTGAATATATCATGAATAGTTTGATTAGACTTATAAATTCCATAACTTAGAGTTTTAAAGTGTAAAAATAGCAACAAGTTTACATAGTGTATTCATGTTTTTATTTATATTATCAAAAAGCCTAAGGATAACCATGTATTCAAACTATGTCCTTGCATTTGTGGAAAGCATTGTCAGTATAGCTACTAGCTCAGATGATGAGACTGATCACATAATTAGTAATCTGTTTAAGAGGAAGATAAAACAAAATGCCCAGACAAGATACAGGAAAAGGAAAAACAGAACAGTGATAAGAGATATTAATGAAGATAAGAAATGGAAAAAATGGTAATGTTCAACTGCCTCACTGCCTTATACTTCCTCCATCCCAACTTTGGGGTTAAAAGATTTGTGCAAATTAGAATCCAGTCTTAATAAAGAAAAGCTGAGTAGCCCTGGCTCAAATAAACCCACTGGCAGTGCAAGAAAATAAAGCAAGCAGAACAGAAGGTGTGTTCCTCTTGAAAGGTTAGGTGACTCCCAGAAGTTGCAGCCTGACTTGGCAGTAAGGTTGAAAATTGGAGCCAGTATCCCCATACTTAAGCTCTCAAATATCCTACCCCAGTAAATGCATTCATATTAGATCCTCTCAAGGAATATTGGAGAAAAGTTTTTAAATGGATTAATGGATGTAAGAAGTGGTGTAGCAAATTGGAGTAAAATAGAAGTGTACAGGTGAAATGGACATACATTTTGTTTCCACTAAAGCATTCTTAAGCTTTAGTTTTATAATTCTGCATTGCTGGGCACCAAGATTTTTGTGGGACAGAAAAAATTTTTTATTTCAAATGCTGGTGCTTGCTAGAGTTGGAGATGGCTGAGGGGTATAGTGAGAATTAATTTTATTGTCTCCATTCAGAGTTAATTTAGTGTGCTGCCATCAAACTGAAACAGCTGAGCTAAAACCACCAGTAGCAACAGCAGCAGCATTTAAAGCTGTCTCTTAAATGGTGTGGGACATATCTGAATGTAAAGGAAGAAATTAAGATGAAGGTTCAGGGCTGTTTAATCCCAGGTTGAATATCTGATAGACTAATATCCTCAAAGGATAATATGATGTGCTCTTTAAAAACGTCCTTCAAACACAATATCACCAAGCTAGAGAAAAGAAGATTTCTACTTAGGAGAGGAGATCGGATTTGGATAAAATTGGAAACACACCTTTGTGTTTAAAATTAGAGAATTTAATTCATTTCTTTGTTGTTGAAGAAGTTATATTTGTTATAGACAACATTTGTGAGTAACACCAAAATTAATGCGAATCAACTATTCTTATTGTTTTAGGACAAAGGTAATTCTTAATTAAGATTTTTGAGACTTAAGATTTACAAGTCCAATAAGCACTTTCCATTAAATTTGCTAAGGTAGCATTATTCTGAGTCAGTAGCTTAATAGTTAGAAACTGTAATGTGTAAATTGAATCTATGAAGATAATTTCAGATTGTAGATTCTCCCTGTTACATCAAGACAACATTTGAGTATGCTATACAGATGATGATAATTATCATCTTATATGATGTTAAATAGAGTAAAATTTTCAAAACAAATAAGAAAAATTTGTTTTGAAATACATAATTAACTTGGTCCTTTCAATCAGTTTACAATGTCTTGTGCACTCAAGTTAGTCATTACAAATTGTTTTTTTCCTGGCAGAATTCTGGCAACTTTTACATATTGATTGTATTTACTAATATTAATCACCCTTTTCAGTAAAAGCTTCATTTAGTTAGATCAGAGCTGTTCTCTCTGGTCCAAACTCAACTTTTTAGTACGTCTTATAAGTCAAACTACCATAAATGTTTCCCCTACATCCTGTCTATCCATCTATCTTCTCAGTCACTTCAGTTCAGTCGCTCAGTCATGTCTGACTCTTTGCGACCCCATGGACTGCAGCATGCCAGGCCTCCCTGTCCATCACCAACTCCTGGAGTTTACTATCTTCTCAGAGGGCAATAGATTTTAATTTTCAACTAGAAATCCTGTTTACAAACTTGGTGAAAATGTCATTGTGACTTCCTGCTTTAAGTGCTCACCCACCTCCAATGAAAAGACATACATAAAATAAGAAGACAGATATTAAAATACATGATGGAAATCCTGTGGAAAAGAAAGGTGGCAGAAGCACATAGGGGCTAACGTCACAGATTGTCAGGTTGTGGGGTCCACACAGACAGAGATGGCTATGGATGAAATCACTGCAGGGTGTGCAGACAAACAGTGTCCTGTACATAGGGCTGGAGTTGAAAATTGAGTCCACAGTGCAAAACTGATGAAGAAGAATGATGAAAGCTGTGACTGCTACCCAGGGAGGTTGCTTTTATTCAATGGTCAGAGGGTACAAAGTGATGATGTAACGAGGAAGTATGCCAAGGTTCCTCCTGGCCCAGTGGCTGGATTTTGTGTACACCCATATAGGACAGAATTCCTGGAATGGCAGTGTAAGGCTCAGCTCTACACTGGGGCTCTAGGAACTAGGTAGAGGCATCTTCAAAACTACCAGACAAGAAGGGATAAAGAGAAGTCTTCAAAATTACTCATAAAATATTTTCAACATACATTAAAAAGTATACCTTGAAAATCTAGCAATAAATGCAACAACTGGAAGAATTCATGCCATAAAAAAAATAATAAAGCAATCTGATACTAGCTTTAAAATTTGTATGTAAGTTCAAGATTCTCAAAAAGATAAAAATAATAATAATAACCCATAAAAAAAGACAAAAGAAACTATCCTTAATCCAGAATAGGGAAATACACATTGGAAATCATGGATATAAAAAATACAGTCATTGAAACATTATCAATAGATAGAAACAATAATGGACTTGAAATCAAAGAACTAATTGATAGATTGTTATATAACAATGGAGAAATCACCCAGAAAACAATTTCAGAGAGATGAGAGGATAAAATATATAGAGAATTTAAGTGAAAAGGAGGATGAAATAAGAGGTTCCAACATATTTCTAATGGGAGTTCCAGTGACAGAGAACAGGGAGTGGAAGCAAAACCACATTCCAAAAGAAATAAGAATTTTAATCTAATGAAGACAGATGAATCTTCAGATTAAAAATTTATACTAAATGTTGAGCTAGAAAAAAACAATAAATCTACATGTAGATATATTAAAAATATAGACATCTAGAATGCAGGTTTGATAAAAGAACTACAATGGAAAATTGTAGATCATCACATAACTAGAAATCAGAGATCAATGATTTATACCACTAAAAATATTGAACACTCAAAATTCTATACCCAGGTCATCAAGGGTTAAAATGGTTGAATGACATTGTGATAATTGCTTTGTTAGATGTATTTTTCACATAATTGTATGCCTTGGAGAATATTTCATATTCCAATATATTTCATACTCCAATATAGTACATAGAGATCAAATCATCTTTTTAAATTCTTATATCAGTTCAGTTCAGTTCACTTGCTCAGTCGTGTCTGACTCTTTGTGATCACATGGATTGCAGCACACCAAGCCTTCCTGTCCATCACCAACTCCCAGAGGTTAATAAAATTCAGGTCCATTGAGTCAGTGATGCCATACAACCATCCACTATCCAACCATCCTCTGTCGTCCCCTTATCCTCCTGCATTCAATCTTTCACAGCATCAGGGTTTTTCCATTGGTCAGTTCTTCACATCAGGTGGCCAAAGTATTGGAGTTTCAGCTTTAGCATGAATCCTTCCAATGGATATTCAGGACTGATTTCCTTTAGGATGGACTGGTTGGCTCTCCTTACAGTCCAAGGGACTCTCAAGAGTCTTCTCCAACACCACAGTTCAAAAGCATCAATTCTTCAGTGCTCAGCTTCCTTTAGAGTCCGACTCTCACATCCATACATGACTACTGGAAAAACCATAGTTTTGACTAGGTGGAATTTGTTGGCAAAGTAATGTCTCTGCTTTTCAATATGCTATCTAGGTTGGTCGTAGCTTTTATTCAAAGGAGCAAGTGTCTTTTAATTTCATGGCTGCAGTCACCATCTGCAGTGATTTGGAGCCCGCCAAAATAAAGTCTGTAACTGTTTCCACTGTTTCCCCATCTATTTGCCATGAAGTGATGGGACTGGATGCCATGATCTTAGTTTTCTGAATGTTGAGTTTGAAGCCAGCTTTTTCACTCTCCTCTTTCACTTTTATCAAGAGGTTCTTCAGTTCTTCTTCGCTTTCTGCCATAAGGGTGGCGTCATCTGCATGTCTGAGGTTATTGATATTTCTCCCGGCAATCTTGATTCCAGTTTGTGCTTCATCCACTCCAGCATTTCTCATGATGTACTCTGCATATAATTTAACTAAGCAGGATGACAATATACAGCCTTGACACACTCCTTTCCCTATTTGGAATCAGTCTGTTGTTCCATGTCCAGTTCTAACTATTGCTTCTTGACCTGCATACAGATTTCTCAGGAGGCAGGTCAGGTGTTCTACTATTCCCACCTCTTCCAGAATTTTCCACAGTTTGTTGTGATCCACACAGTCAAAGGCTTTGGCATAGTCAATAAAGCAGAAATAGATGTTTTTCTGATACTCTCTTGCCTTTTCGAAGATCCACTGTATAATCGTAAGGGATTTGATTTAGGTCATACCTGAATGGTCTAGTGCTTTTCCCTACTTTTTTCAATATAAGTCTGAATTTGGCAATAAGAAGCTCATGATCTGAGCCACAGTCAGCTCCTGGTCTTGTTTTGCTGACTGTATAGAGCTTCTCCATCTTTGGCTGCGAAGAATATAATCAATCTGATTTTGGTGTTGACCATCTGGTGATGTCCATGTGTAGAGTCTTCTCTTGTGTTGTTGAAAGAGGGTGTGTGCTATGACCAGTGCGTTCTCTTGGTAAAACTCTATTAGCCTTTGCCTGCTTCATTCTGTGTTCCAAGGTCAAATTTGCCTGTTACTCCAGGTGTTTCTTGGCTTCCTACTTTTGCATTCCAGTCCCGTATAATGAAAAGGACATCTTTTTGGAGTGTTAGTTCTAGAAGGTCTTGTAGGTCTTTATAGAACTGTTCAACTTCAGCTTCTTCAGCATTACTGGTCGGAGCATAGACTTGGATTACTATGATATTGAATGGTTTGCCTTGGAAATGAACAGAGATCATTCTGCCATTTTTGAGATTGCATCCAAGTATTGCATTTCAGACTCTTTTGTTGACTCTGATGGCTACTCTTCTAAGGGATTCTTACCCACAGTAGTAGATACAATGGTCATCTGAATTAAATTCACCCATTCCAGTCCATTTTCACTGATTCCTAAAATGTCAACGTTCACACTTGCCATCTCCTGTTTGACCAATTCCAATTTGCCTTGATTCATGGACCTAACATTCCAGGTTCCTATGCAGTATTGCTCGCTAAAGCATTAGACTTTACTTCCACACCAAATTATCACATCCACCACTGGGTGTTGTTTTTGCTCTGGTTCTGTCTCTTCATTCTTTCTGGAGTTATTTCTCCACTGATCTCTGGTGATTGACATCACCAGATGGTTAATACCAAAATCAGGTTGATTATATTCTTTGCAGCCAAAGATGGGAAGCTCTATACAGTCAGCAAAAACAAGACCTGGAGCTGACTGTGGCTCAGATCATGAACTCCTTATTGCCAAATTCAGACTTAAATTGAAGAAGTAGGGAAAAGCACTAGACCATTCAGGTATGACCTAAATCAAATCCCTTATGATTATACAGTGGAAGTGACAAATAGGTTCAAGGGATTAGATCTGACAGACAGAGTGAACTATGGCAGAAGTTTGTGACATTGTACAGGAGGCAGTGATCAAGATCATCGACAATAAAAAGAAGCACAAAAAGGCAAAATGGTTGTCTGAGTAGGCCTTACAAATAGCTGTGAAAAGAAGAGAAGCGAAAAGCAAAGGAGAAAAAGAGAGATATACCCATTTGAATGCAGAGTTCCAAAGAATAGTAAGGAGAGATAGGAAGCCTTCCTCAGGGATCAATGCAAAGAAATAGCAGGAAGGAATACAAAGGGAAAGACTAGAGATCTCTTCAAGAAAATTAGAGATACTGAGGGAACATTTCATGCAAAGATGGGCACAATAAAGGACAAAAATGGTATGAACCTAACAGAAGCAGAAGATATTGAGAAGAGGTAGAAAGAATACACAGAAGAACTATACAAAAAAGATCTTCATGACCCAGATAATCATGATGGTATGATCACTCACCTAGAGCCAGACATCCTGAAATGTGAAGTCAAGTGGGCTATGAACAGAGCTAGTGGAGGTGATGGAATTCCAGTTGAGTTATTTCAAATCCTAAAAGATGATGTTGTGAAAGTGCTACACTCAATATGCCAGCAAAATTGAAAATCTCAGCAGTGGCCACAAGATTGGAAAAGGTCAGTTTTCATTCCAATCCCAAAGAAAGGCAATGCCAAAGAATGCTGAAACTACCACGCAGTTGCACTCATCTCAGATGCTAGCAACGTAATGCTCAAAATTCTCCAAGCCAGGCTTCAACAGTACATAAAGTGTGAACTTCCAGGTGTTCAAGCTGGTTTTATAAAAGGCAGAGGAACCAGAGATCAAATCTTCAGCATCCATTGGATCTTCAAAAAGGCAAGAGAGTTTCAGAAAAACATCTATTTCATCTATTTCAGAAAAACATCTATTTCTTCTGTGTCAAAGCCTTTGACTGTGTGGATCACAACAAACTGTGGAAAATTCTGAAAGAGATGGGAATAGCAGACCACCTGACTTGCCTCCTGAGAAATCTGTATGCAGGTCAAGAAGCGATAGTTAGAACTGGACATGGAACAACAGACTGGTTTCAAAGGGAAAGGAGTGCGTCAAGGCTGTATATTATCATCCTGCTTAGTTAACTTATGCAGATGTACATGATGCAGAGTACATCATGAGAAATGCTGGAGTGGATGAAGCACAAGCAGGAATCAAGATTGCCTGGAGAAATATCAATAACCTCAGACATGCAGATGATGCCACCCTTATGGCAGAAAGCAAAGAAGAACTAAAGAACCTCTTGATAAAAGTGAAAGAGGAGAGTGAAAAAGCTGGCTTCAAACTCAACATTCAGAAAACTAAGATCATGGCATCCAGTCCCATTACTTCATGGCAAATAGATGGGGAAACAGTGGAAACTGTGAGAGACTATTTTGGGGGGCTTCAAAATCACCGCAGATGGTGACTTCAGCCAAGAAATTAAAAGACCCTTACTCCTTGGACGGAAAGTTATGACCAACCTAGATAGCATATTCAAAAGCAGAGATATTACTTTGCCAACAAACGTTAGTCTAGTCAAGGCTGTGGTTTTTCCTGTGGTCGTGTATGGATGTGAGAGTTGGACTGTGAAGAAAGCTGAGGGCTGAAGAATTGATGCTTTTGAACTCTGGTGTTGGAGAAGACTCTTGAGAGTCCCTTGGACTGCAAGGAGATCCAACCAGTCCATTCTGAGGGAGATCAGCCCTGGGATTTCTTTGGAAGGAATGATGCTAAAGCTGAAACTCCAGTACTTTGGCCACCTCATGCGAGGAGTTGACTTATTGGAAAAGACTCTGATGCTGGCAGGGATTGGGGGCAGGACGAAAAGGGGACGACAGAGGATGAGATGGCTGGATGGCATCACTGACTCGATGGACGTGAGTCTGGGTGAACTCTGGGAGTTGGTGATGGACAGTGAGGCCTGGTGTGCTGTGATTCATGGGGTCGCAAAGAGTTGGACACGACTGAGCGACTGAACTGAACTGAACTGAGACAGCATATTAAAAAGCAGAGACAATACTTTGCCAACAAAATCTGCCTAGTCCAAACTATGGTTTTTCCAGTAGTCATGTATGGATATGAGAGTTGGACTCTAAAGGAAGCTGAGCACCGAAGAATTGCTGCTTTGTAACTGTGGTGTTGGAGAAGACTCTTGAGAGTCCCTTGGATTGCTAGGAGACCCAACCACTCCATCCTAAAGGAAATCAGTCCTGAATTTTCACTGGAAGGACTAATACTGAAGCTGAGACTCAAAAGCTTTGGCCACCTGATATGAAGAACTGACTCACTGGAAAAGTCCCTGATGCTGGGAAAGATTGAAGCTGGAGGAGAAGGGAACGACAGAGGATGTTTGGATGGTTGGATGGCATCACCGACTCAATGGACATGAGTTTGAGTCAACTCTGGGAGGTGGTGATGGACAGCAAGTCTTGGTGTGCTGCAGTCCATGGGGTTGCAAGTGGTTAGACATGACTGACTGAACTGAATTTAACTGCCAAACTGGCTTTGAAGAAACTGAACTGGTATATTCTCTCATCAGCGGCATGGGGAGTACATCTGTCCTGTTACCATAATCATCATTTGATATAATTAACCATTTTATTATTAGTTTTTAACCAGTTAAACTATTATTTTAGGTGTTGCATAGTTATTACAATTAGTATATTATAATGTTTTCAAACTCTTCAACAGTAGTTAAATATCATGATAAAAAATGATGTTTGTTTTATTTTGTAATTTATTGACTCCTGATGAGATTAAGCTTATTTTCATGTGTTTCTAAGCTAGGAACACATTTGTACATTTTCTTCTATGAATTATATGCTCAACTTATTGTTTACATTTATTCTAATTTTTCTATATGTTGATTATTGATTTTTAGGTTTTACAAATTTGTATTCTTCATGTTCTTCATTAAATGTGTGTTTTACAGATGTTTTTTCCACTTTGCAACTTGTATTTTCAATTTTTTTTTGTAGTCTCATTGACCCAGGGATCCCAACTAATCTCAACTTTGAGTTAATGACAAGATTTATAATACTGGAAGAGTATCTGATGTAAAACAATCTTTTGAATGATGGTAACCGTTTGTGTCACCAATGCTAGCAGAACGTAAACTATTTGGAAAGCACATACTAGAAGCAATATTGCAAAAAAAAAATGGCTTATATGACTGGCATCAAATGTTTCTCAGAAATGCTCAGTGTAATTGATTTAATCATACACATTTTTGAAAATAAAATATTATATGTTTTCAAATATAAGTGTGACTGTATCCATTTAGACTTGATCTTTCATTGAACGAACTGTCTTTACCCATTTACATTATGAAGTTTATATTTTTAAATGAATCTGGTCATATGATGAATCTGGGTAAATTGATTTTAAACTCAAATTAGCTATCGTTTGAAACTTTTGGATTGCAAGAAAGAAACTAAATTGAGAACAGCTTAGACCAAAATGTGACTGTATTGGTGGCTCACATTGTAACTTTGCAAGAAGGGCAAAGTTGTTTAAGCCTGGGCATAGGAATTTAAATTCTGTCAAAGGCAGTTATCTCTTTCCTCTGTGTTTCTGCACATGCATAAGCTTTATTTTCTTAGTCTAGATTTTTTCATGTCAGTGGAAACATTCTGCCAATAAATTTGAGGCTTACATCTTCTAGACTACCTGTAACTGTATGAGGACTGAAACACATTATCTTCAGCATGAGGTTCCCAATTCCAATCTCTGCGGCCAGTGAAGTTTGAGGTTGTTAAAATAATGTCAGCCCAGAATGCCTGCAACAGGGGAATTAGTGTGTCCCAGAATTAGACGTACATTTCTGAAAGGAATTTTTATATAGATAAAACAGCTGATCTCTGCTACCATGATAATTATAAAGCTAGAGATATAAATTCATGGAGGGAAAACCCTCAAAAGATTCTGCTTTAAAAATTATAGGGGAAAGAGTTAAGAAAGTGACTGTTTTTGTTAAGATGTGAATTACGAGTGAAACAAAATTTTACCTCCTAGTTTTTGTCCTTCTAGCTGTTCACTTTTTTTTTTTTTTGCATCATGTATATTTCCCCCATCTTCAGAAATTCTTATTTCTTTCAAAATCTCATTCTATTATTAATTTAGATCATGTTTAACTTTACCCACTTACATTTCCATCAACAGTATCGAGTTGCCATTGCGCCACACCCTCATTTCACTAAAATCTGATACTATCATTCTTTAAAATCTATGCCAAACTGGAGTGCCTGTAAAGTGATGTCTCATTAATTTCCACTTCCACTACTACTTCTGAGGTTGTACATTTTTCTGTACACCAATAGCTATTCCTGTTTCCTAGTCCATGAGGAAGATAATTTTCAGATTACCTTTTCTATATATCTATTCATGTCCTTTTAGTTGGTTTTCTAATAGGAGTTCTTTTGGCTTCCCCGATGTCTCAGCATATAAAGAATTCACCCGCAGTGCAAGAGACACAGAAGTCTCGGGTTTGAAAGGAGGGCATGGCAACCCACTCCCATATTCTTGCCTGGAGAATCCCATGGACTGAGAAGCCTGGTGGGCTACAGTCCAAAGGGTTGCAAAGAGTCGGATGTGACTGAGCAACTAAGCACATAGACTCTAGAAATTAATTCTTTGC
This sequence comes from Bos indicus x Bos taurus, assembly GCF_003369695.1. Taxonomy (NCBI): domain Eukaryota; kingdom Metazoa; phylum Chordata; class Mammalia; order Artiodactyla; family Bovidae; genus Bos; species Bos indicus x Bos taurus. The sequence continues at coordinate 55,075,289 of NC_040083.1, read as the reverse complement.
CATCTATATGTGTTACAATCATCTTTTCCAGGGTGGTAAATTAAAAAAAAAAAAACAACTTTAAAAAATGGTGTCTTTTGATGAATAACATTTTTTCAGTTTAAAGTAATTGAGTGTATCACTATTTTCCCACTATGATTTGTGTTTTTATATGTCTTATTCAAGGAATCTTTTCCTGGGTTAATGACAAACACTTTTTTGTATACTGTTTTTCTAAAAGGTTTAAAGATTTGCTATTCACATTTTTCTCTTATCCATTTGGATTCAATTCCACGTTATGATAGAAGAACCCAACTATTCCAGGACCAATTATCAGGAGTCTTTCCTTACCCACTAGTCTTCGATGCCACGTATTTTTCTGCTTTAAGAATGTCTTTGTTATTCTTTTCCATTTGTTTTTATACACAAACTTTTAAGTAGGTTTGTCAAATTCCTATTGGAATTTTAATGCAAAATTCACTGCATTCATTAATCATTGTGGGGAAAGCTGACATCTCTACAATAGTGAGTCTTATTATTTATAAACAAAGTATATCAATACCTTTATTTAAGTTATCTTTAATGTAATCCTTATAATTGTATTATTTTCTCCTTTAAGTCCTTAAACATATTTTATAAGATTTATTCCTCTATTAATTTTATTGCTATTGCAAATGCTCTTTTCAAATTATCTTTTCTATATATCTCTTACTGGAAATGAAATGCTCTTGATATTTGTATATTGATTTCATATTCAAGAATCGTGCTAAACTCTTATTAACTAATAATAATACTTTGTCTTAGATTATTTTCTATTTTCAATGTAACTCTGGGCAAGAATAACATTTTCTTTTTCTTGACTTATTTTTGTTGACTAAATATCTATTTATTTGTCTTCTTCCCCTAAAATATTGTATCTTGAGCTCTTCTAAAATTTACCTTTTAAAAACAGTATTTTCAGAGGATATCTTTTACCTCAGGATGAGTATACCAGAATGTACTGATCCATTTTCTTGTTGGGGATATTTGATATCTGTATAATTTTTATTTATTTTTTACTAGTATAAAAAATGTGGAGATTTGTTTTGTACACAAATCATTGCCCAAATTTCTCAACAATTTCTCATGATACATCTTAAGAGTAAAACTAAAGTACCAAAGAATAGTATCATTTTAAGAGTCTCAATATGTATTGCCAAACAGCGCTTCAGAAAGGTCATCACAGTTTACTGACAACCGGTAGAGCATGAAAACATCTGTCTCACCACATCCTCATCGGTATATGGGATTATCCTTAATTTTCTTTGGCTGATTTGATAGACAAAAATGGTACCTCATTTTAATTTGCATTTATTTGATTACTAGTGAGGTTGATCATTTTCATATAAAATTTTTCAAACTTTTGGTGTTTTCTGGCTTTTGACTTTAGCAGGGTCTCATCAATAAGTGTGTGTCATCAATATGGAAAGCTGATAATACATATTAACTTTAAAATCTATTTGTCTTTATATTGTACAATATTTTTACTTACAATCTCTTGTTTCAGAACTCAGTGAAGGTTGTTAATCTTATGCTATTAAATATATCAGTATTCCTTGATCAAAATCTTTCATTCTTTATATGCATTATTAGAATGTTGGCTCATTTTTTTTTCTTGAATATTTATAAAATATAGTGCAACTTACTTGCATTCTAAATTAACATATCATCAGCTTGTACTAAGTCAATGCTATAAATGTCTCCTTGAAAAATGAAAATTCTAAATTTTGGATTATGGCATTTATAGTTTGTATCCGTAGGATATGGCATGGTTCCTGGTGCATAATAGCTATTCAAGAAATACTTGTACTGAATTTCAAGCTGAAGTGTTTCAACTTAAAATTTTCCTATCATCTTAGTTTTAAATAAAAAATAAAGAGTCTCCTGATTAATTGATTTGGTAACTTCCAAGTATTGTAGAAAGATAATACTTGTGATCTCTAGCTTTTTTTAATAATTCTAAACTCTTCCTGGGTTTAACCTACCCCATTAACCCTCAAACAGCCCACTGAACTTCAGTGTCCATTAAGTAAGGTTGAGGGTAGGGCTTATGGTCATAGAATAGCAATTTTCTTTGTGTGAAGTGATATTTCTACATTAGACACAGAGGCTCTAATTTTCACTCTAATTTTGACCTCTGATCTCCATGCTCTGACAAGGAGAGAACTACTTGACTGAGTGAGTTGAGCTGAACTGATATATTCAGGCTCTTAAGATCATCACTTTCAGCAGGCAAATTTTACCCATATTTTAAAACTTAGCTCAAATATTATACCTCCTTACTTCAGCTCTCCTCCCTCCATGGAATGAGATGCTTCGTTATCTGTGTTCCCATAACTCTTTACACATTAAAATAGCCAATAACAATGAACATTTGTTGAATGTTTAGCATAAACTTTCTCACGCTTAGTCTAAGACAGATACTGTTGTTACCTGCAGTGTTTCAGAAGACATACAAGCTTAACACAGACAACCTGCTCACATTTACACTGCTGGTAAGTATCTATACAAGGATCTGAAACAGGTTATTTGACCCCCAAACTGAGGCTCCTAACTATCTCTTAAATTACTGCTCTAATAAATTCCTTTTAAGGAGTGGAATCACAACCTGTGGAATTTTGTATTTCTAGTACCTGATTCAGTTCCTCAAACTTAATAGGCATTCAACAACAACTTAGTAAATTGGAAAATGGAATATGATTCTCAGAAGGCCCCATAATAAGGCTTGTTTGGCTATTTATTTGCTCAGTTTCTGTGATCTATAGCCCTGAAGTCATTTGGATGTTTGAAACCTGTCCAAACTAATCACATGTGTACATAGAACCTGTACTTAATCAGAGACCATTTCATCCAATGTGACCAGAGAGTAATACTAATTTTTTTAGAGATATTCTCCTGACACACACTTCTGGCAAAAGCAGACTAATGGATTCACTATAAGGCATTAAAGACGTATGAACAAATTGTGAGTCATATGATCCAGGTGGTTGAGGCAGGGTATCTTCAGGTTCAGTCTACCTTATGTTTCTTGTTCTCCATTTTGTTGTCGCCTGCATAAGAATCTCTGACAGGCAAACAGAATTAACGTGTCATTTTCTCACTGAGAAATAGGTGGAACCAAAAGGCAGCATTTTCTACCCTTGTTCTTCTTTCAGGGACAAGACTAACACACATATACAATAAAACTATTGAGCTATTTTAATACCTTTCCTGTCATGCATTCAGGACCCTCTAAAGTTGTCATCCGCTACTGTTTCATTTAATTCTCTGGCCTTCAGGGTAATGTAAGAAAATTGAAGAGATTAGGAGGTATTTCTTTCCTGTTCAATGCATTTTTGTTGCTGTAAATTGGCACCAGCTTTCAATCTCACGGTCAGGGCTCTCCAGGGTCCTCCCACTGGTATGACAGCCAGTCAGCATGATAAATGGCACACACCCTCTGGCAGGACAGACAGTTGTTCTTCCCTTCCTGACTGCCGCACCAGCCAAGAGGCAACATCTCGCCATCTTACTGCACTGAGTAACCACCCCCTTAACACTGATGTTCTTCAAGTTAATTAAAGGATCTAGTTTCCCTGATTAATTATTTTATGTCCACGGACAAAAATGACTTTGACAAGTAGTGAATTAGGATAAGAAACCTCCCATCTAGAAAACTGTATTTTAGCATGATATAGATATATTTTTCTTTTTCACTTATTCTATTAGTGGAAAATTATCTCATTTGAAGGAAGAGACAATTCTATCGAGTGAAAATGCAAAAATCCCAATAAGTCAGATGACTCTAAAGAATTTGCAGTTTACAACCTTTTTGCCTGTGTATACATGATAGAAAAAAAAAATAGCGACACTAATACATAAGCAGAAAAGGAAGAAATAACTACACACAGACAGAAATAGTCCTTTTAAAATAAAAAGCACATCATTTGTACAAGGTTATGAATTTATATTTGTACAAGGTCATGAATTCATGTTTACATACACATGTGCTTAATCAAAAAGAAAAGTTTCTAAATGATTGACCATGGATACAAGGAGTAAATGATTTGACCTTGTTCAGAGTCATTTATTATTTTACTGTAAGAGCTGAAGTTCTGAGGGGTGTGAGGATATGTGGCAAGCATGTCCTCAAAAAGGTTTTGATTTTTTTTTTTAGGAACATCTGTTGTAGAGACATCAGTACTAATAAAATTTGAGTGCTGCAGTTTTCCCTGACACCACATACTTTCACCATTTACATGAAGAAGACCAGAATTTATCAGTAAATGAACTGCCCACTCCTCCGTCCTTCAACCCTTTCTTCTCCCCCATGGATTAAGCTTGGGACATCTGTGATGCTCTGATCGTTCCTCACCCACCCCTATGCCCCAGTGCCCCCCATGACTGTTGCTACCACTGAGGAATTCGTGAGCAACACATGCCATCACTCCCACTCCCCACCTACCAGCATGCTGTATTACAAAGTTCTGGCTGCCAAAGAGAGTGAAGCTGTAGAAGCCACTCCTCAGGACACCTTGGGTAAGAGCATCCCAGTGTGTATCCCACTTAAATGTGGTTTGAACATACTGTCTTTTACCAAAAAATTCTGATTCTCTCCAATAATTAAAGGATAATGTCATTCTCTAATAATTAAAGAAAACTCTTTAATATGGCATTTGAGACTCTATAATATCTTCTTTCTGATCTTACAAACCTGTTCTGTGCTCTCCTCTCTTTCCCAGAACCAAATGCTTTGGCCACACAGGAACCTAACCGTATCTTTTCAGTTTATCCTGTCCGCCCCCCTCAAGTTTTTCCCTCGATTTTCACTGATGCTTCTTTATTTACAAATCTGATATTTTGTTCAACCTAAATTTTTGGCATTAATTTTGATTTTAAAAAATATTACACTTAATATTACTTGTCTTGATTAATGAGCTTTTTACTCAGCCTCTTAAATGTGGGTCTGAGGCATGGGCCTCACTCCCCTCACCATAGCCCAGGTTCTGCCCCAACATGAAGCCCCAAATTATCTTTCCAGACTTGAGCTTAATTTCTCACTCCTTTGCATTTCTAGTTCACTTAATATCTATTTCCTGGCATTTGTAACAGGATGTAGTTTCTCATTGGTCTTGAGTTTCAGGTATCCAATAGATCCTTCAGATTTTTGAACAGGCCATCTCTCAAAGGTGCTCCCAGAGTGGGGCTATGTGAAAGAAACTCTCTCTACCATTGCAACCCTTCTATCCCTTATCTAGCCTTGAGAAGAGAGGAGGAAGTGGACTCTGAGGAGTACAGTTTGGGAAGGGGTTTCTTCTCCTGCCTGCCTGCTAAGTCACTTCAGTCGTGTCCTACTCTCTGCAACCCTATGGATGGTAGCCCCCCAGGCTTCTCTGTTCATGGGATTCTCCAGGCAAGGATACCTGAGTGGGCTGCCATGCTCTCTTCCAGGGGATCGTCCCAACCAAGGGACTGAACCCATGTCTCTTATGTGTCTCTTATGTCTCCTGCATTGGCAGGTAGGTTCTTTACCACTAGTGCTACCTGGGAAGCCTCTCTTCTCCCCACCTCTCAATAAATATTTCAAGTGCCTGAGTCTTTTTTACCCCGAGTTGGGGACTGCTGCTGCTGCTGCTGCTAAGTTGCTTCCGTTGTGTCCAACTCTGTGTGACCCCATAGATGGCAGCCCACCGGGCTCCTCCGTCCCTGGGATTCTCCAGGCAAGAACACTGGAGTGGGTTGCCATTTCCTTCTCCAATGCATGAAAGTGAAAGTGAAGTCACTCAGTCGTTTCCAACTCTTCACGACCCCATGGTCTGCAGCCTACCAGGTTCCTCCATCCATGGGATTTTCCAGGCAAGAGTACTGGAGTGGGGTGCCATTGCCTTCTCCAGAGTTGGGGACAAATGATTTTTTATTGCCTGGGAATTGCCAAGTTAGTGAATCAGTAGAGTCCCTGAGGATTTTGGAACAAGGACAGAGAATGTCCTTGTTGGTGCCATGAGAGAGGTGCCAGTGAGCCACCAGCACAGCCACATACATGTCCTGTGGATCCAGCGTGTAGTGCCAACATCATCTGGGCAGAAGCTTCTGATTGGTATTACTTCTGCTTCCCACCCCCACCCCAGCGGGATGCCTGCTGGGCATAAGAATCTCACCAGCAACAGGGTGCCAGGTGGGCCATTGGTGGAGTCATGAGAGACATGAGGAAGAGGTCCCTGTGAAGCAAACCCACTTCAGGGGGCTGTGCAGTGATGGGTCTCAAGAATGAGTAAGTGAGCTTCCAAGTTGACCCAGACATTGAACACCTGGTGCAGAGTGACAGGCTCAGTAAGATGGAGAGGGGAGTGAGGGAGTGCCCCCTTGCCTGCCTGGGTCTGGGAGACAGCTGTGCAGTCTGCCCATGATGGAGGAGGTGGGCAGGACATGAATTAAGTGTTAGATTTAGCTTTTAAGAAGACTGAATCCTGAAGAACCAGCATAAGATTATTCTAATACTCCAAAGAGATGAAAAGTCTATGGAACTGAACTGAGTTTCCATCAAGAGAACTGATGGCTCAGACTGGGAGCGGGTTTGAAGGAGCAGAACTGGATATTAGTTATTGGGAAAAATAAATAGACGGGGAAACAGTGAAAACAGTGTCAGACTTTATTTTATTGGGCTCCAAAATTACTGCAGATGGTGATTGCAGCCATGAAATTAAAAGATATTTACTCCTTGGAAGGAAAGTTATGACCAACCTAAATAGCATAGTTAAAAGCAGAGACATTACTTTGCCAACAAAAGTCCGTCTAGTCAAGGCTATGGTTTTTCCAGTGGTCATGTATGGATGTGAGAGTTGGACTGTGAAGAGAAAAATTGATGCTTTTGAACTGTGGTGTTGGAGAAGACTCTTGAGAGTCCCTTGGACTGCAAGGAGATTCAACCAGTCCATTCTAAAGGAGATCAGTCCTGGGTGTTCATTGGAAGGACTGATGCTGAAGCTGAAACTCCAATACTTTGGCTACCTCATGCGAAGAGCTGACTCATTGAAAAATGAGAAATATTGAAGGCAGGAGGAGAAGGGGATGACAGAGGATGAGATGGCTGAATGGCATCACCGACTCGATGGACATGAGTTTGAGTGAACTCCGGGAGTTGGTGATGGACAGGGAGGCCTGGCGTGCTGCGATTCATGGGGTTGCAAAGAGTCAGACACGACTGAGTGACTGAACTGAACTGAAGACTGATTCAGAGTAGAGGCCCTCAAACATCCAGCCTCAGGCACCCTCATTAGAAGGTGAGAATGGAGATTTGCTCATCTCTCCATTGGAAATTGCACTGGAGCCATGCTCTGTGATGAAAAGCAGGTAGGTGGATTAGAACAAACCCTGCACATGGAGTAGAAAGCACTTGGCTGTAGTTTTCTCTTCCTCATGGGAGTTAAATGACCTCATGGGAGATAAATATAACATATTTATCTTTCTCTTCCCTTCCTTACTGCTGGCCGTGATCTTCTATTTTAATGTTATTTTTAAGTAGATCTAATATCTAATTATTTACCCATTTCTTTTTTATTGTAAGGTAAAAAGGGAAGAATACTGTAAAGGTATTATAAGATGTTGAAAGATAATTTTCTCTAAATTATTGCAAATCCGTTATGAAATGGAACAGGTTGTGTATACGTTAAGCCAAGAGCAATAGCAACAACAAGGCACAATTCAGTACTTGTGCCTTTGTACAGGTCACCTAATTCTTTGCACTCTAGTTTTCTGTGCTGTTAAGGATGGGTGATAACTGTGTATGAAGTCCACAGGTCGTTAAGAGGGCTAAGTAAGATGAAGGGAAAAATTTAAAAAGCTGTCAAACACCTTTCAAACATATTATTATTATTATAAGTATTTGTTGAGTCATATTGCACAGGGATGATGAGATGAATTTAATAAGAACATAAATCATGTGATATTGCTATGGTGTAGACACACTGGTAAATATTAATGTTGGAGAAACAATTTGCATTTAACATACTGGAATAAAAATCATAGCCAATACCACCAAAGACACTCGGAGTGGGCAGAGATCTTTGAGGTTGTCTGACTGTTTTCAAACTGCATCTTGCAGAGCCTGGTTTTAGGTGTTAAGTTATGGCTGGTAAAGGGGAAAAGGTGAGGCCCACTGCTCTGAGTCCTGGCCCCTGCCCTATTGCCAGAACATTTTCCACTAGTGTTAATTACCAGATAGAAGTCCTGGTAAGATTTCATTTGAAATAATGTTCAACCACTCTTCTTTATACCAGGATTCAGAGGGTACTGAGATTTTCCCGTGACCATGAACTTAACCACTAGAAGATCAGACCCTGAGTCAGTTCTCCAGCCCATGAACCACTCTTTACATCATACATCAACTTTCCAAAGGCTCAGATCTAGAGTTCTTGGTTGCAGAGCAACCATTGGCCACACAAGCTAGGTGCTGAACTGTTTCCCTATGCACTTTGGTAAAAACAGAATACTTTAAGAGGAAGAAGATTATCTTTCTAAGTTAAACAGAACATGGTACAAATGATGAGTATTCAGAGCAGTTCCTGGTGGGAGCACATGGGTTCACAAGTGGAACTCCATCAGTTTCATACAAGGGATTTTCCTGGGACTCAGTTCTAGATAGCTGCCACTCACAACCAAAAGAAACTAGATTTGCCAAAATTGATTGGGTGTAACATGAATTATTTGATTCATTCACATTATTTGTTTGGGATCCTGGCTTAACATGGAAGAGAGAAGCTTGTACAGAAGTAAAATGACCAAGAAGTGGCCCTTGTTCATGAGAGGACTAAAAGGCCTTCAAGAGTTTTGTCCAGGAAGTACTCTTACTTATCAGTAAAGATAAACCCACTCAACTTGCCATGAATCAGATCTCTTTTCTGATCTGAGTTCATAATAATCTTCCAGTTAAGGCAAGTCTGATACTGGGATTACCAAGCCTAAAAGTGCTCTTCCCCACCCATTTTCACATTTCAGACAATCAGAAGAAGACTTCTCTGAGGTTGCGACTTTTGAGTTGTCCCCATCATCTCTGCACATCTGCTCTCATGACATGAATATTTTATTGTGGTAACTTATGTGACTGGGATATTCATTGCCATTTATAACAGTGGATACTTTCCAAGTGGCTGAATCTTATTCAAATGAAAAGCCTCCTGATCCTGTGAAGTGCCTTGATGGGTGTGGACAATCAAAACTGAGGCTGGAGCTGAGCTACATTTAGAGTTTAGGATGATTTGATCTGTTCTGCAAAAAAAAAAAAAATGACACAGAGGTTTTTGTTTTGCTTATTTCCTGTGACAAATACACTGAATACTTACTACGTGTAAGGCCTGGTCTAAGTGTCTTCCACATATTAAACCACTATTGTTACAATAGCACTCATGGAGATACTATTTTTATCCCTTGAGAACCCCATGAACAATATGAAAAAGCAAAAAGATAGGACACTGAAGATGATCTCCCCAGGTTGGTAGGTGCCCAATATGCTACTGGAGATTAGGGGAGAAATAACTTCAGAAAGAATGAAAGGATGGAGCCAAAGCAAAAACAACATCCAGTTGTGGATGTGACTGGTGATAGAAGCAAGGTCTGATGCTGTAAAGAGCAATATTGCATAGGAACCTGGAATGTCTGGTCCATGGATCAAGGCAAACTAGAAGTGGTCAAACAAAAGATGGAAAGAGTGAACGTCTACATTCTAGGAATCAGCAAAATAAAATGGACTGGAATAGTTGAATTTAACTCAGATGACCATTATATCTCCTATGTGGGCAGGAATCCCACAAAAGAAATGGAGTAGCCATCACAGTCAACAAAAGAGCCCAAAATGCAGTACTGGGATGCAATCTCAAAAACGACAGAATGATGTCTATTTGTTTCCAAGGCAAGCCATCCAGTACCATGATAATCCAAGGCTATGCCCGGACCAGTAATGCTGAAGAAGCTAAAGTTGAATGGTTCTATGAAGACCTACAAGACCTTTGAGAACTAACACCCAAAAAAGATGTCCTTTTCATTATAGGGCACTGGAATGCAAAAGTAGGAAGCCAAGGAACACTTGAAGTAACAGACAAATTTGGCCTTGGAGTACAGAATGAAGCAGGGCAAAGGCTAATAGAGTTTTGCCAAGAGAACACGCTGGTCATAGCAAACACCCTCTTCCAACAACACAACAGAAGACTCTACACATGGACATCACCAGATGGCCAACACCAAAATCAGATTGATTATATTATTTGAAGCCAAAGATGGAGAAGCTCTATACAGTCCACAAAAACAAGACCGGGAGCTGACTGTGGCTCAGATCACAAACTCCTTATTGCCATATTCAGACTTAAATTGAAGAAAGTGGGGAACGCAGCTAGACCATTCAGGTATGACCTAAATTAAATCCCTTACAATTATACAGTGGAAGTGAGAAATAGATTTAAGGGACTAGATCTGCTAGACAGAGTGCCTGATGAACTATGGATGGAGGTTTGTGACATTGTACAGGAGACAGGGATCAAGAACATCCCCATGGAAAAGAAATACAAAAAAGCAAAATGGCTGTCTGGGGAGGCCTTACAAATAGCTGTGAAAAGAAGAGAAGTGAAAAGCAAAGGAGAAAAGGAAAGATATAATCATTTGAATGCAGAGTTCCAAAGAATATCAAGGAGAGATAAGAAAGCCTTCCTCAGTGGTCAGTGCAAAGAAATAGAGGAAAATAATAGAATGGTAAAGACTAGAGAGCTCTTCAGGAAAATTAGAGATACGAAGGGAACATTTCATGCAAAGATGGACTCGATAAAGGACAGAAATGGTATGGACCTAACAGAAGCAGAAAATATTAAGAAGAGGTGGCAAGAATACACAGAAGAACTGTACAAAAATATCTTCATGACCCAGATAATCACAATGGTGTGATCACTCACCTAAGCCAGACATCCTGGAAGGTGAAGTCAAGTGGGCCTTAGAAAGCATCACTACGAACAAAGCTAGTGGAGGTGATGGAATTCTAGTTGAGCTATTTCATATCCTAAGAGATGATACCGTTAAAGTACTGCACTCAATATGCCAACAAATTTGAAAATCTCAGCAGTGGCCATGGGACTGGAAAAGTTCAGTTTTCATTCCAATTCCAAATAAAGGCAATGTCAAGGAATGTTCAAACACTGCACAATTGCACTCATCTCACACGCTAGCAAAGTAATGCTCAAAATTCTCCAAGCCAGGCTTCAGCAATACATGAACCATGAACTTCCAGATGTTCAACCTGGTTTTAGAAAAGGCAGAGGACCCAGAGATCAAATTGCCAACATCCACGGGATCATCAAAAATGCAAGAAAGTTCCAGAAAAACATCTATTTCTGCTTTATTGACTATGCCAAAGCCTTTGACTGTGTGGATCACAACAAACTGTGGAAAATTCTGAAAGAGATGGGAATACCAGACTACCTGACCTGCCTCTTGAGAAATCTGTATGCAGATCAGGAAGCAACAGTTAGAACTGGATATGGAACAACAGACTGGTTCCAAATAGGAAAAGGAGTACATCAAGGCTGTATATTATCACCCTGCTTTTTTAACTTATATGCAGAGTACATCATGAGAAATGCTGGGCTGGATGAAGCACGAGCTGGAATCAAGATTGCCAGGAGAAATATCAATATCAACCTCAAATATGCAGATGACACCACCCTTATGGCAGAAAGCAAAGAACTAAAGAGCCTCTTGATGAAAGTGAAAGAGGAAAGTGAAAAAGTTGGCTTAAAGCTCAACATTCAGAAAACTAAGATCATGGCTTCTGGTCCCATCACTTCATGGCAAATAGATGAGGAAACAGTGGAAACAGTGACAGACTTTATTTTGGGGGGCTCCAAAATCATTGTAGATGGTGACTGCAGCCATGAAATTAAAAAACACTTGCTCCTTAGAAGAAAAGTTATGACCAACCTAGACAGCATGTTAACAAGCAGAGACATTACTTTTTGAACAAAGGTCCATCTAGTCAAGGGCATGGTTTTTCCAGTAGTCATGTATGGATGTGAGCGTTGGACTCTCACGAAAGCTGAGCACCAAAAAATTGATGCTTTTGAACTGTGGTTTTGGAGAAGACTCTTGAGAGTCCCTTGGACAGCAAGGAGATCCAACCAGTCCATCCTAGAGGAGATCAGTCCTGGGTATTCTTTGGAAGGACTGATGTTGAAGCTGAAACTCCAATACTTTGGCCACCTGATGCAAAGAACTGACTCACTGGAAAAGACCCTGATTCTGGGAAAGATTGAGAGCAGGAGGAGAAGGGGACGACAGAGGATGAGATGGTTCGATGGCATCACTTACTCAATGGACATAAGTTTGGGTAAATTCCGGGAATTTGTGATGGACAGGGAGGCCTGGTGTTCTGCAGTTGATGGGGTCACAAAGAGTTGGACACGAGTGAGCAACTGAACTACTATTACTACTAGTAAGGAAACAACATTTTTCCTAAGGGTTCATATGTAGTACATGATGTAGCTGGAATATGTTCTTTAGTAGGAATGGGCACAAGAGCGATCAAAGTGACCACAGAGACAGAGAGAAAATAATGCTTGAAAGCAACACAACACAGGGGAGGGGGATTGTTAAGAAGATGCTGTTGAGATGCCAAAGGGCTGGATTTCAAGCAGTGGGATTTCTAACTTTTTAACTTTAAGTTTGTTTACTCTTCAACAATTTTTATTGAGCTTCTACTACATGCTCGGCACTCTTCTCGGATCTGTTTTCAAAGGTAGGGGTAGGAAGCTTTTTTCTAAACTGATAATTAGACAGAAACCTGGAGAAAACAAGGGAACAAGTCTCACATACATTTGGGGGAAGGTGACCCAGCCAGAGGTAAAGGAAGATGCAAAGACCCAGAAGGGTTAGCGTGCTTGCTGTTTCTGAGGAAGCTTCTAGAAGCCATTGTGTCTGGAGCAGAGCAAAAAGTATAAAAATGCTAGAGATGAGCTCAGAGGGAATTGAGAGCTGTGAACAAGATTAAGTCCCTCTAGACATTTATGCTGAGTGAGAGGGGAAAGTGTTTGGAGGGTTTTGAGCAGAATGGAACTTGGTCTAATTCATATTCTAAAAGAATCAGTCTGGGACCTATGCAAATACTCTGGAGGCAAGTGGGAGACCAATTAGGAAGGCTGTTGCAATAATTCAAATGAGAGATGATGTCGACTTAGAGGTAGTAAGAAGTGGTCAGATTCTAAATATATTTGGAAGATGCACTTGTCAGATTTACTGTTATGCTTTTCTCCATTTCTTAAAACTTCCATTGTCTTGCTCACTCACTAAAGCAGTGCTATAAATGGTGTGTGTGTATGTGTGGGTGTGTAAACTAAAGAAGAGGGCTGAGTCTCTGGTCTAGTGAAAATATGATACCAATAGTGAAAAGTTTCCTAAATTCAACTACTTCAGCAGAAGGAGATGCTCAGAGTCAGCCATGGAATAAAAAGGTCAACATCTTGGGTGGTCTCACACTCCTGGAGCAGATACTAGAGTTTCCAAAATATAGGAACGAGGTTCAAAGAATGCTTAAACAACCCCAATCCAAATCTACCTTAGTTTCCACTTGACCCACAAGACCAAGCCTCCCGAGGGCTAGGGTTGGGTAATGCTTTTATTATTTGTCATCATACACCTAGGACTAACTGGCCTATAGTAGATGCTCAATAATTAGTCCTTGAAGAAAGAAAATGAATAGCTTTCATGTCCAAGGGAGACCAATGTTGTTCCACAGTCCCTGTTCAGGCTAGAAGTCCAGAGCTTTAGCTGAAACTAAAATTTAAAAACCATGTTCTTCCTTAAAAAGTCAGTATTCAGGTGAGTATTTTTCAGTTATCATCATCAGCAGCAGTAAATACCTCGTCTATATTATGTGAGAGGCATCCACAGGGAAGAGGGAGGCCAGCAGAGGGACAGAAAGTTCAAAAGTGACAGAGGAGAACCCTAGATCAGGTGTCCCCAACCTCCGGATCTTGGACCAGTACCTCCTGTCAGATCTGCAGCAGCATTATGTTAGAAATAAAGTTCACAATAAATATAATACACTTGAATTATCCTGAAACCCATCCCTTTCCACCCTCGGTCCATGAAAAACTATCTTCCATGAAATCGGTCCCTGGTGCCAAAAACGTTGGAGACCACTGCTTTAGAACATGTCACAGCAAGACATGGTGGGGGATTTCCTAGTTCTTCCACAAACACACTGGTTGTATCTGAGCAAGAATTTTACTCTCCAAGTTGAAGTACTAAAGGGCAGCTGTTGATAAAAATGAGGGCTGTGCGAACATGAAGACCCTATGAGTTAAGAGAGATTCTGTTTACGAATAGATTTTTAAGAAGTTTAAAGTACAATGAATATGCATATTCTAATTGGGCTTACAACACCTTTGGTGAAGATATAGAGACTAATAGAATGCATGTGATGATGCTAGATGCTAGTGTAAAGGATAAACACTTTGAGAGATGCATAAGAGCACTCATTTTTCTATCCCAGGTAGCATAATTGTACTGGTCCTTGTCATCATGCCCCTGTGTTCTTCAATATGTGAGATCTACAGGTAGGTGCCAGGCAGAACCAGAGAATGCACTTTTCATTCTTAGCTTTCCATTTGCTCCTTTCTAGACTTGGGGCATATTATGGAATTACTGTAAGTCAATGAGTCTCCATTTGCAAATGAGGGATAAAATTTGCCAGCTGTCTCCTAACCTCCCTGGGAGTAACTGGGATTTAATAAGATAATGAACATTATTCTCTCCATATGCACTCCACACCCTTGGCTCCCCTGGCCTTCCAAGGTCTCACCATAGGCATAAATGCAGATCCTCTAAAATCAAATTCAGATGGTCAGAAGGCAATCCACAGAGACTCTTGCCAAATGACTATTCATCACAAATTAATATTAATATCCATTAGTTAATGTTTTCTATTAGTGGTTGTACAATGAATCAGGAACAATATGTCACTAGGCAGTGCCAGCTGTAGGTGGGTAATTGGGATGTGGGTGGCTTGCTTTCCATGACCACCACATCACCTCTGCTTGTTCTTTCAAAACTGATGATCCCTTCTATTGCTTCTTTCTCTGGTCATCAAATCTCATAAAGAAATCCACATAAAAGTATTGGGAAAGCGCAAAAATATTTTCTGAGCATAAACAGGACTTGCAGTTTGCAAGAGAACTGCAGGAAGAGAATAATACTTGGAATATATAAAATCAAACAGCAGTGAATCATGATAATGAAAAGAAAAACATAAACAATACCAACTCTCACTCAGTTACTGCTGAATGTGTAAACATTGCGAAGGATAAAGACTCTCAGAAATAGTCCATGATTCCAAAATCTGACATTTTCCTTGGGTTGAACAGGAGTAAGTCTACAAAAGTAAAATGATGACACAACAAATAAGAACACAAACTTCAAACCATAGCAGGAGTTTTCTAAAGGGTAAGTGCAGACTCTCGGCTTAGATTAGCTGAGTCTGAAAAATAGGTCTGCAATCTATCAGCCTTGATATCTTAGCCAAGTGATGTAGCCTCTGTGTGCCAGTTTCCTCACCTGTAAAGTGAAGGGAACAATAATTCCTTTCGCATAGGGCTGCTGAGAGGACTTTATAAAACACTACATTATTATGAAATAATTCTGCCTCTGGCATATGATAATAATAAATTATAATGCATTATTAATTACAAAACCTATTGTGAAACAGGAAGGCAGCTACAGAAGAAGGAGGCAAAACCATGGAGAAGGTGGAATCTGAGCTGGGTGTAACCGTGAATGACTTTAGAAAAGCACACAGCATTCTAGATGGAGTATGATATGAGCAGGGGAATAGATACAGTACTCAGAAACCAAACCAAAAGGGAGACTTGAGACCTCGGTGCTTTCGGAAGATTAAGATGGCAGTGCTTTGTGGAGGACTGGAATGAGAGGAGACTGGTGGCAGTAAGTGAAGTTAGAAGAGAAATTTTAGGCATCAATGAGAAAGAAACTTTGGGTTCCCAAGGAACCCTTTAAATCTGATTATACACAAAGAAGTTTCTTTGTAAAAGAGCTAAATGTGAAGGGAAATGCTGATGCCCTCTCTGGAACGCAGAGCTAATGGGGTACAGCCTGGAAGTGCTGAAAGAATTTCTAAAGGAGCTGCATAGCTGGCGCACACACTCAATGATAGTAAAAATGGGATATGTGTGACTCAGAATCAGAAATGTCCTTCCTGAGCCACAGAGACTCTTTCTTCACATTAAGCTGTACATTTGCAGCTTGTGGGGACTTCCCCACTCTCTTCTGAATACTCAGCCATCAATCTTTGGGTGGAATTTGTGGCACTTTAAATTCCTGATAACACCTAGGTTAAGAGTTCTAAATACTTTATTAGTAATGTACAGACTCAGTTATAATTCAGTCAGTTGTGTCCGACTCTTTGAGACCCCATGGACTGCAGCATGCCAGGCTTCCCTGTCCATCACCGCCTCCCGGAGCCTGCTCAGATTAGTGTCCATTGATACCATCCAGCCATCTCATCCTCTGTCAGCCCTTCTCCTCCCGCCTTCAATCCTTCCCAGCATCAGGGTCTTTTCAAATGAGTCAGTTCCAAGGGACTCTCAAGAGTCTTCTCGAACACCACAGTTCAAAATCATCAATTCTTTTGTGCTCAGCTTTCTTTATACTCCAACTCTCACATCCATACATGAGCACTGGAAAAACCATAGCTTTAATTAGATGGACATTCTGTTGGAAAATAATGTCTCTGCTTTTTAATATGCTGTCTAGGTTGATCATAGCTTTTCTTCCAAAGAGCAAGTGTCTTTTAATTTCATGGCTGCAGTCACCATCTGCAGTGATTTTGGAGCCCCAAAAATAGTCTCTTACTGTTTCCATTGTTTTCCCATCTATTTGCCATGAAATGATGGAACCGGATGCCATGATTTTTGTTTTCTGAATGTTGAGCTTTAAGCCAACTTTTTCGCTCTCCTCTTTCACTTTCATGAAGAGGCTCTTTAGTTCTTCACTTTCTGCCATAAGGGTGGTATCATTTGCATATCTGAGATTATTGATATTTCTCCTAGCGGTCTTGATTCCACCTTGTGCTTCATCCAGCCCAGTGTTTCTCATGATGTGCTCTGCATATATGTTAAATAAGCACAGTGACAATATACAGCCATGACGCATTCCTTTCCCTATTTGGAACCAGTCTGTTGTTCCATGTCCAGTTCTAACTGTTGCTTCTTGACCTGTATACAGATTTCTCAGGAGGCAGGTCAGGTGGTCTGGTATTCCCATCTCTTTCAGAATTTTCCAGTTTGTTGTGATCCACACAGTCAAAGGCTTTGACATAGTCAATAAAGCAGAAATAGATGTTTTTCTGGAACTCTCTTGCTTTTTCCATGATCCAGTGGATGCTGGCAATTTCATCTCTGGTTCCTCTGCCTTTTCTAAAACCAGCTTGAACATCAGGAAGTTCACGGTTCACATACTGTTGAAGACTGGCTTGGAGAATTTTCAGCATTACTTTGCTAGTGTGTGAGATGAGTGCAATTGTGCGGTAGTTTGAACATTCTTTGGCATTGCCTTTCTTTGGGATTGGAATAAAAACTGACATTTTCCAGTCCTGTGGCCATTGCTGAGTTTTCCAAATTTGCTGGCATATTGAGTGCAGCACTTTCATAGCATCATCTTTTAGGATTTGAAATAGCTCAACTGGATAATTAATAGAAATTACTTTCTGGCATGTATTATTAAAGGATATGTTCCAACATGCCTTTTCATGTTCTCTAATTTACTTACTTAGAAAACTGGCTGCTGTCCCCACATCTACCTGAACCTCTTCCTAGTCATCTGTGTGTAACAAATGGGAGGCGAAATCTCTCTGTTCCTGACTGGAGAAGAAAGCCTTTATCAGCTATCTGTCATGTTCTCTTTTGAAATCATATCTTGTTAAAATAAGTTTTGCTGTAGATATGTTTGAAGTTGAACACTTTGGGCCCCAAATTTTATTCTTCCAATGACTTTTTCTTTACACTTTCAGCTTATAGCTCCATTCCTCAAATCCGAGAAGGACAGTTGGAATTCAGTCTTGGATTTTTTTTTCCTTTCATTAGGCTGCCTACTGTTTTTTTTGTTTTCCCAAATGGAAAGTCTTAGAGTTCAATATTTCCGATGTAGATTTTTTTTTTTTCCTTTAAAGTGGAATTAGCTCTATTTCTAACCTAGTGGGAAGTAATCAGAGGAAGTAGGAGACCTTGAGAGAGTCACTGGAGTGGCTTAAAAGCATGGGCTCTGTAGCCAGTCAGTAGAGTTTAAACTCAGATACTGACACTTCCCCAGTATAGAGCAAGGACCACAGTACTTAGGATCTGTCTCTTCATTCCCTCATCTGGAAAATGGGCATGGTCATGCCAGCTCAGAGTTATCCTGAATATTGAAAGAGTTGCCATGTGTGGAGACAGTAGATCAAAGCTTCAGTTTAGTTCTGTTCAGTCATTCAGTCGTGTCTGACTCTTTGCAACCCCATGAACCGCAGCACGCCAGGCCTCCCTGTCCATCACCAACTTAGTGCAAAGTAAATACTCCACAGATCCTATCAACATTGCTTCTTAGGCATCCCTTTTCCTATCTCCATCCCCAGCTCAGAGGACTTATGTCCCAGTGCTCACACTGAAGTCAGGTCAGAGTCCCTGACCTTTTCCCACTTAATTCCAATTAAAGCATGTCAAATGTCTGGGAGGACCTGTCAGGCTGTCTGAAGTAGTGGTAAAGGGCTCAGGTTTTTCAGAGAATTGAGCAAGAATTGAGCAAAGAGAAGCCCTCCTGTGTTTTTTGTCCCACAAGCTTTAGAGATGAGAGACCACCCTGTACCATCTTCTGTCTTGTTAATAGGCAACCTAGTTTTCAAAAAAAGAAGAAGAGAAGCAAAAGGCCGAAGAGAAAGGGAAAGATATACCCATCTGAATGCAGAGTTCCAAAGAATAGCAAGGAGAGATAAGAAACCCTTCTTAAGTGAGCAATGCAAAGAAACAGAGGAAAACAACAGAATGGAAAAGACTAGCAATCTCTTCAAGAAAATTAGAGATATCAAGGGAATATTTCATGCAAAAATGGGCACAATAAAGGACAGAAATGGCAAGGATCTAACTTAAGCAGCAGACATTAAGAAGATGTGGCAAGGATACGCAGAAGAGCTATACAAAAAAAGGTCTTAATGAACTGGATAACCACAATGGTGTGGTCACTCACCTAGAGCCAGACATCTTGGAGTGTGAAGTCAAGTGGGCCTTAAGGAGAATCACTACAAACAAAGCTAGTAGAGGTGATGGAATTCCAGTTGAGCTATTTCAAATCCTAAAAGATGATGCTGTTAAAGTGCTGCACCCAATATGCCAGCAAATTTGGAAAACTCAGCAGTGGCCACAGGACTGGAAAAGGTCAGTTTTCATTCTAATCCCAAACAAGGGCAATGCCAAAGAATGCTCAAACTACTGCACAATTGTGTTTATTTCACATTCTAGCAAGGTAATGCTCAAAATCCTTCAAGATAGGCTTTAACAGTATGTGAACCAAGAAGTTCGAGATGTTCAAGCTGGATTTAGAAAAGGCAGAGGAACCAGAGATCAAATTGCCAACATCCGTGGGATCATTGAAAAAGCAAGGGAATTAAAAAAAAAAAAAAGAACTACTTCTGCTTTATTGACTGTGTCAAAGCCTTTGACTGTGTATATCACAACAAATGGAAAATTCTGAAAGAGATGAGAATACCAGACTATCTTATCTACCTCCTGGGAAACCTGTATGCAGGTCAAGAAGCAACAGTTAGAACCAGACATGAAACAACAGACTGGTTCAAAATTAGGAAAGGAGTATTTCAAGGCTATATATTGTCACCCTGATTATTTAACTTTTATGCAGAGTAAATCATGTGAAATGAAGGGCTGAATGAAGCTCAGCTGAATGAAGCTCAAGATAGAATTAATATTGTCAGGAGAAATATAAGCAATCTCAGATATACAGATGATACCCCATTAATGGCAGAAAGCAAAGAGGAACTAAAGATCCTCTTGATGAAGGTAAAAGAGGAGAGTGAAACAGCTGGTTCAAAACTCAACATTCAAAAAACTAAGATCATGGCATCTGGTACCATCACTTCATGGCAAATAAATGGGAAAAAAGTGGAAACAGTGACAGATTTCATTTTCTTGGGCTCCAAAATCACTGTGTATGGTGACTGCAGTGAAAAAATTAAAAGATGCTTGCTCCTTGGAAGAAAAGCAATGATAAACCTAGACAGCATATTAAAAAGCAGAGACATCACTTTGCTGACAAAGGTCAGTATACTCAAAGCTATGATTTTTCCAGTAATTATGTATGGATGTGAGAGCTGAACCATAAACAAGGCTGAACACTGAGGAATTAATGCTTTCAAACTCTGGTGCTGAAGAAGAGTCTTGAGAGTATTTTGGACAGCAAGGAGATCCAACCAGTCAATCCTAAAGAAATTGACCCTGAATATTCATTGGAAGGACTGATGCTGAAATTGAAGCTCCAATACTTCGGCCACCTGATGCAAAGAGTTGATTCATGGGAAAAGATCCTGATGCTGGGAAAAACTGAGGGCAAGAGGAGAAGGAGGCAACAGAGGTTGAGATGTTCGGATGGCATCATTGACTCAATGGACATGAATTTGAGCAAACTCAGGGAGACAGCAAAGGACAGGAAAGTCTGGTATGTTGCAGTCCACGGGGTCACAAAGAGTCAGACACAACTTAGCAAGTGAACAACAACAACAGCTTTCAAAAGTAGTGACCTCAGTCTACGGAGAGTCTGTACCAGCACAGACTCCACAGCTGTGATAGGTCCATTGAGGTGTTTACATGCTGGTGCCTTCCTCTCCCCTGTCCTGAATCCAGATACTCAGCAGATTCCCACCCTAGTAACTGGTCCCCCTTCTCCAGTCAAGTGTGTGGTGGTATAAGAGATATTTGCTGCATATCAATTTTTCTCTAATAATTGGCAGAGGCCATCTTCTTTTTATTTTTTCCCCAGAAGAATGTTTTGAATTTCAAGGCCAAGGCTTGGCAGTAACTCCCTGGTATTGTGAGAGTGAAGATGGATTTCTCTCAAGAGACCTGAGGAGGCCATCAGTGCAATTTATTTCCATCTTGGTGCTCAGTAATGGATGTGACCTTGTGTCTCAGAGGGTTCTCCTAACACCGGGGCCTTGGATATGAAGAGTTAAAACATTCCACTCCTCTGTGGAGAGATGTAGCTACCTTGACATTCAGAGGCGCAGTTCCCAACCTAATCCTTTCTAAATCAGATTAGCCCATCCCATCACTGGCAGTTCACTGACGAGTGCATTCCTCAAAGAGTCTCATCTGAGATGCAGAGCACTCGTTGCAGTTTTATAGTATCAGAGTAGTAATTCATGCCCTGAGTAATAAAGAAACTCATTAAATGTAGAAGCTCGGCTCTTGCTTTGTACTTAGACCTCCCAGCAGTTTAACTTATGCATAATGAGTCTAAATACTTTAAGGGATAATATAAAAATTATCTACTATTCTTTCATATCTAAACTTGTGCATTTGTTTCTCTTCACTACATGGCGAACATAACTAGGAAACAATATATTACCCTAATTACTTGTTATTTATTAGAAGGCAAGCAGATAAGTCATTTGGAGACAAATCCCCGTAGTTATTCATGGAACTGCTTTAGATGGCAAAGATAGAGTAAAGCCAGCAGTCTTTCATTATATTTATTACACACTCTTTGTGCTAATGAACAATCACAGGCTTCACTGAAATAATGGTCTAGGCTCCAAATTGTGCAGAATGCTATGAGGGCCATATTTATCAAGTGCAAGTCAGGGCTTTGCTTCTTCTTTGTGTCTTTGGTTTCCATGAAGAAAGTGGATGGAAGACAAACAAAAGTAGCGTGTGGGATTTTAATAAATACAATGGAAACTAGTTACCAGAGTTTTTTTTTTTTTAAAGTCTTCCTGAAACCTTCAGTGGCAGTTCATGAAAGAAAACCATCACTTATTATCCCTTATTAATTCTGAGTAGCCTCATTCCTTACCTCGAAGAAACAGGAGTATGTACACACAAATACATATACTCAACATTTTGAAATTTTGATGAAATAGTTTCTGTGATTTCACTTAAGATGCTTTAGACATTTATTTGCTAATGTCACAAATTGGGGCAAAATAAATTGGCTCAAATCTTTGTTTCAGAGTGGGAAACAAAAGTATATTTTAGGAAATCCAACCTGAGAAAAGGTAGGGATGTTATTTTAGTTCAGCTTTCAAAAATGGTATACACAAGTGAAACAGATTTTCTCTACACATCTCATATTTTGATCACGGTCTCTGTCATCTCTTGGGGAGAAGAAAGTGTTCAGCATGGAAGCAAGGGGCAAACCTTCAGTGTATGTGTGTTTTTAAGCAAGCCATCCAGACTTGGACATTTGGTAGCTGCAAGAAGAAAAACGTTTTTAGTTCCCTTCTTTTGGGATAATTGAGCCAATATGTTAGCATTTAGAAACATTGCCTCATGGATCGCACCAGAACTGTACTTGAGGATTAAACCACAGATAACAAAGGAGCACAGGAAAATCTAGGAAGGAAGGAAGCCAGGAAAGTCAGCTGGGACCATGACTTCAGAATTAGCAGTTACCCTTCAGTTGCTTTTATTCAAACATTTGTCTAGTTCGTCTTCAGAGCTGTTTAGTGACTCACTCCTGCATAGGCATATACAGTAGGATTTTCCATTCCAGATCAGACCATTGGTGCATGTAGCTGGTATGCTAACATTGGCAACCTTCCAGTAATGAGGCATCAGCAAGGCAAACCAACAACAAAGCATGTTGCCAATTATGTCAGGCTGTGAACAGGGTTCCGCTTGAGGGTGGTACAGGCAGAGTAGGGAGGAGAGAAGGCAAGGGGAGATGGGGTGGAATGAACAGTTTAGAGCTGAGATGTGAAATTCTGCTGCTGAAGAACTAGCTTACCCATTCCTCCACTAAATCCCCTCTAAGCTTTTCACGGACACCAAAGTTAGTTTGCTAAATATGTATTTTGGAAAACCTGTCTCTGGTTAGCCCTGTAATTCCTGTTAGAGGGTCAAAGCCTGCTGAATATTTGCCATGTCTTTCCTTTCTGGCCTCTGGCAACATGTTTTAGAGTCTTGTGAAGTGTGTAATTAAGGTGACAATACCATGTAGCCTGCTTGGAATTCCTGTTCACACCTGCTGTCCTAGAGCATTTTTTAATAGCAACACTCATTTGTTCTCAAAACTGTCATAGTTTGGACAACAAATCATATGGTCACCCTGAACAATTTAGTTCAGTTCAGTCCCTTAGTTGTATCTGACTCTTGGAGACCCCACAAACTGTAGCACACCAGGCCTCCCTGTCCATCGCCAACTCCCAAAGGTTATTCAAACTCATGCCCATCGAGTCAGTGATGCCATCCAACCATATCATCCTCTGTCGTCCCCTTCTCCTCCCACCTTCAATTTTTCCCAGCATCAGGGTCTTTTCAAATGAATCAGTTGTTCGCAGCAGGTGGCCAAAGTATTGGAATTTCAGCCTCAACATCAGTCCTTCCAATGAATATTCAACACTGATTTCCTTTAGGATCGACTGGTTGGATCTCCTTGCAATCCAAGGGACTCTTAAGAGTCTTCTCCAACACCACAGTTCAAAAGCATAAATTCTTCTGTGCTCAGGTTTCTTTACAGTCCAACTCTCACATCCATACATGACTACTGGAAAAACCATAGCTTTGACTAGACGGACCTTTGTTGCTTTGTTGGCAAAGTAATGACTCTGCTTTATAATATGCTGTTTAGGTTGGTCATAAATTTTCCTTCTAAGGAGCAAGCGTCTTTTAATTTCATGGCTGCAGTCACCATCTGCAGTGATTTTGGAGCCCCCCAAAATAAAGTCTTTCACTGTTTCCACTGTTTTCCCATCTATTTGCCATGAAGTGATGGGACCAGATGCCATGATCTTCGTTTTCTGAATGTTGAGCTTTAGGCCAACTTTTTCACTTTCCTCTTTCACTTTCATTAAGAGGCTTTTTAGTTCCTCTTCACTTTCTGCCATAAGGGTGGTGTCATCTGCATATCTGAGGTTATTGATATTTCTCCCCGCAATCTTGATTTCAGTTTGTGCTTCTTCCAGTCCAGCATTTCTCATGAGGTACTTTGCATCTAAGTTAAATAAGCAGGGTGACAATATACAGCCTTGATGTACTCCTTTTCCTATTTGGAACCAGTCTGTTGTTCCATGTCCAGTTCTAACTGTTGTTTCCTGACCTGCATATAGGTTTCTCAGGAGGCAGGTCAGGTGGTCTAGTATTCCCATTTCTTTCAGACTTTTCCACAGTTTATTGTGATCCACACAGTCAAAGGGTTTGGCATAGTCAATAAAGCAGAAATAGATGTTTTTCTGGAACTCTCTTGCTTTTTTGATGATCCAGCAGATGTTGGCAATTTGATCTCTGGTTCCTGTGCCTTTTCTAAAACCAGCTTGAACATCTGGAAGTTCACGGTTCACATATTGCTGAAGCCTGGCTTAGAGAATTTTGAGCATTATTTTACTAGCGTGTGAGAAGAGTGCAATTGTGTGGTAGTTTGAGCATTCTTTGGCATTGCCTTTCTTTGGGATTGGAATGAAAATTGACCTTTTCCAGTCCTGTGGCCACTGCTGAGTTTTCCAAATTTGCTAGCATATTGAGTGCAGCACTTTCACAGCATCATCTTTTAGGATTTGAAATAGCTCAATTGTAATTCTATCACCTCCACTAGCTTTGTTCATAGTGGTGCTTCCTAAAGCCCACTTGACTTTGTATTCCAGGATGTCTGGCTCTAGGTGAGTGATCACACCATCGTGGTTATCTGGGTTATGAAGATCTTTTTTGTATAGTTCTTCTGTGTATTCTTGCCACCTTTTCTTAATATCTTCTGCGTCTGTTAGGTCCATACCATTTCTGTCCTTTATTGTGCCCATCTTTGCATGAAAAGTTCCCTTGGTATCTCTGATTTTTTTGACAAGATCTCTAGTGTTTCCATTCTATTGTTTTCCTCTATTTCTTTGCATTGATCCCCGAGGAAGGCTTTCTTATCTCTCCTTGCTATTCTTTGCCTTTTGCTTCTCTTCTTTTCATAGCTATTTGTAAGGCCACCTCAGGCAACCATTTTGCCTTTTTGCATTTCTTTTTCTCGAGGATGGTCTTGATCACTGCCTCCTCTACAAGGTCATGGACCTCAGTCCATAGTTCTTGAGGCACTCTGTCTATCAGATCTAATCCATTGAATCTATATCATCTAGAACTGAGCTTCAGGCAAGTGAGCACACAAGGGAATTTCTTAACTGTGCTTCAGGCTCCTAGAAATACCCATCTCTACTCTGTAGCTGTTTTGAAATGTTTTGAATAAATATTCCGTCTTATTTGTTCAGATGAACTGCTTGGTGGGGCGAGGTGGTTAGAATTCTGAGAATGCAACTCTCAAAGATGCTACCTTTCAGAGTAACTAGGACAGAACCAGAAGCCTGTTACATGTGTGATATATTTGCAGAAATAATTTGATCTTTGTTGCTTTCCCTTTGTTTTATTATCTTTTAAACTTTTGAGTGATGTCAAGGACACTCAATATTGCAGATCCATGACAGAGCAAACAGATGCAACTTCTACTGTGTCTTTTGTTTGTTCTAGAGGTACATCCAAATTGTGTTGATCTTGACAACTGGTAGAGCAAGGGATCCATTAGTGCATAGGATCATAGAGTTCTGGGCTTGCTCAAGAGTCTTATTTGTTTTAAGGTTAGCATGAAGGTGGGAGGTTACAGGGAAATACACACACGTCTATGTCTACTCTGGCTAACATCCAAAATGTAGTTGAATGCTTTCTTCTTGAACTAAAATTAGGTTACCTGATTATTTCTGTGTTTCATTTCATGTTCTGCCATCAAGCCTAGTTGAGATTTCAAAGCCATAAAACTAGCACATAAGATAAACTCAAATTTTTGGCCTACGGAAAAATAATTTCTGGTAGATTTTAATTGGGGTAAATACATCAGTCAGAGGTTAGAGCAGGTGTCTCATAACCAAATGCCTATGAGTGTCAAGCAGATAATAGAAAAAAGAGAAGAAGGCTAAGTTAAACATACAGCTCTCTTGGCCTGACTTATTTTCTAGTTTCAATTCTTTATTTAATGAAAATAAGAATACAGTAAGACATTTACTTATTGGTTAGGTCTGTTTTAGAAAAGACAACTCATAGTAAGCAGAAGTTAAATGGGATCCCTGTTACAGGAAGAAGAGAGGATATGGTGGAGACTGTGGAGAAATAGAAACTCTAGGACCCATCGAAATGCTGTAGCCAGACTCAACTTCAGGCTTCTGTTAACTTATGGAGAAGGGATCCCTTGCAATGAAACGTCTAATTTTTTTCCAAAAGAAATTAAAATCTGAATTTCCATGTGAATAGCCTGTATATCTTTGGGACTGGAGTTGTTTTCTCCATTCCTCAGGGTCTCTTCAGGACCAGCATTCACCTAACTTCCTTTACCCTCACTTCCCTTCTAATGCATTCCTTTGAAGCATAAGCCAGAGGGACCATCTTAGTCATTCCTCTGTTATCCCTCTTTCATTTGCTGAAGAAAGACATTGGCTCATGGCCATCATACTCATGCAGGGTTTTGGGAAGTCAGCTATTGTAGATGGTTCATCCAACAGTCTTGTCCTCTGTTCTTTGGACTAGTCAAATACATATATCTTCCACTTCCCTATAGTCACCTACTTCTTCTACCATTTCCCATACTTTGTCAATGCCACTCTTTTCAATTTCAAACATCCCATTCTCTGGCTACCACTTTCTTTTTTCCAGTTGATTCTCCCTAATAATCAGGTTTCAGGTTATCAGGGTTACCAATTCATTGATACAGATCCTTACTAAGCTTAGATATAATGACCCATTATCATTACTCTGCTGAATACAACTTCATCTCTCTAACCCATTCACTCCATCATATTGCCCTGGTTATTAAAAAAAAAAAAAGTCAGCCCTGGAAAAATTCAGTTTTACACCTATTCTGCACCTGAATAAAGGAGCTAAATGTGGCTGAAGAAAATTACACAATCATGAAAAAATGGTCTCACTTGAAATTCATGGCTTTAAAACTAAGTGTTCTTAATGTTGTAATTACTCTGTCTGTTCAACCCTTACTATCACAGGAAATCAATTTGCATTTTCTCCTTTCTCCTCAGACTTCCAACCCCTCCATCTCCTGCTTGTCTCAGATATTGATCTTGATTTTTATTTTACTGGATAATAATCAAAAAGAAAGAGCTTCCACATTCTCCACCAAAAATACACCAACTCCTTTGCATCTGTCCCTCTGCACAATTTCTTTTCCTCTTGTAAGAGACAAGCTGGAATGGCTCCAACCTGATATTGTGGATTCTGTCTTCTCTCAACCATATGAGGACAGCCTCCTACCATTGATCCTTTTGTTCTATTCTGCTATCTCATTCTTTTCTGGGCCACTCCTCTGAACATGTAAACATGCATGTGAATATGTAAACATGTAAATATTATAATATCCCTCACCTTACTTACCTCCCTCTTCTTTGTCCCAGTATACCCTTACAGTAACTGGCCTATTTCTATGCTCCTTCCACTTCTCATTCCATCTGAACACAATCCAAACAGACTTTTTTCAAGATATATTTATAAGACAAATCTAGTGCTATGACCTATGGTTGCATTTTCTGACTTGGAGACCATGAGATAGTATACCTTTGTAGTACTTTGTGAATCCTATATTCCTAATCCCATTTGAGTTTAACATTAACCTATGAAGTAAAAAGGGGAGGAGTTCATTTCTCCTTTATGCAAATAAGAAGAATGAAATATGTGGAGATGGAGTCATTTTTTCAGATTAACATATGTAGTAAGTGGTAGCTGCAATGCCAGGAATGGTAGCTCTCTCGGGAAGGTGAAATAGAGATAGTCTAGACTGGTCATGGTAACTGAGAATTCACAGTACCTAAGGTTTTTCCAGTAGTCATGTATGGATGTGAGAGTTGGACTGCGAAGAAAGCTGAGCATTGAAGAATTGATGCTTTTGAACCATGGTGTTGGAGAAGACTCTTGAAAGTCCCATGGACTGCAAGGAGATCCAACCAGAGATCAGTCCTGGGTGTTCTTTGGAAGAAATAATGCTGAAGCTGAAACTCCAGTACTTTGGCCACCTCATGCGAAGAGTTGACTCATTGGAAAAGACTCTGATGCTGGGAGGGATTGGGGGCAGGAGGAGAAGGGGACGACAGAGGATGAGATGGCTGGATGGCATCACTGACTTGATGGACGTGAGTCTGAGTGAACTCCGGTTGGTGATGGACAGGGAGGCCTGGTGTGCTGCGATTCATGCGGTTGCAAAGAGTCAGAATACAACTGAGTGACTGAACTGAACTGACTGAAATGTTTTAAGCTTCAGAGGCCTTTGAAAATTATTATTTCAATGGAATATTAGAGAGGCTAAATAATAAATAACATAGTTATTTAGTGGCAGAACCTAGGCTCAGGATTCCTGACTGATGTTCTATTCCAGACACCATGCCTCAGACTTGCGGATTTACCACCAGCAGCAAACAGTGAGAAAGCAGGTGCCTGGGGACATGTGAAGAGAACAGCTGTTGAGAACAGCAGTGGCAGCTGCAACAACTACACAGCAACAAAGGCAACTGGCAAAAGCTAATTGCCAATTCTCAGAGTGAGGTCCAAGGATCTCTTGCATCAGACACTTACCTACCGGTGTTTAATAAAAATATTGATTCCTGGGCCTTACACCCTGTGTGCACTATTGGGTTCTCAGGCCATGAGGCCCAGGAACTCACATTTTGAACAGTTTTATTATGTATGATTCTTACAGACCCACTGCTGTATGAACAAGAGTAAACCTATTCAGAACAAATTTCGATATGTAATTTCCTCCTTACAAGAAAATAGTCATGTGCTTTGACTTTTCATTAATGAAACAAACCAAAAAGGTAAGAAAAAATCAAGCTCTCTCTCCCTAATAAGCTCTTAGAATCTCATTCACTTTTGTTGTCTTTTGCAGTTGAACAGTCTTTGGTGTTCGGTACCTTAGAGGTCTTACGCAACTGGGGCATTAGGAGCACAACTCATTGGTCAGGGAAAGGACTCACATTATGGAAATACTAGGGATGAGGGTGGTTCATTTGTCCTGGCCTCTCAGCAAAGGTCATGCCTTTAGGTCAGGGTAAGAACCTCAGTGGAGCAGTCAGCAGACTTGCCTGATGATTAATGGGATGGAGCAGAAGTTACACAAGGATTCATCACTCCAAGTGATTTATATTTGTGGACACATGTAGAGGCTGCTGGCTCTAGAAGTAGGCTGGATGCCTCAACATCCCAGAAAATCTAATAATGCATGGAGTACTGTTGATATGATATTCCTAGAATATCCAACCGTCTTGTTCTTATCTTCCTCTTCTTCTGGCTAAAGTTTCAACTAAGAAAGAACCCATGTCCAGGCCCACATCATAGACTGGTTTCATTGTTTGAGTTCAGGTGTAACTTTGATGTAGAAAAAATATTTAGGGTAATGAAATTTTTCTTATATACCAGAACATGGGTATAATAAGAACTGTATCTTTTGTAAGGTAAGAGGAAAAGCACTTACCAATAACTAGTAGAATATTCAAACAAATATCATTCGCATATGTCTTGCCAGTTGGGGAAAATAAATACCTAAGGGCTGAAATATCCTATCCTTTCCTGTGCATCAGTGAAAACTCCCTATTTAGACTGTTAAAATTTTAAGAGCTTTATTCTTTTAAGACTTATATCACCTAGTTCAGAATCAAATATATCAAGGAACCAAGTAACAAAGATTAATTAATTGGCAAAACTAACTGGTTGTTTGTTATTACTTTATTTTCATTATTTAGATCATGTGATCATAATATTTAAAAAAAACCCACACCTAGACAAAGTTAAAGTGATTCAATTCAACCCAAACCCATTCTAGCAAGCATTACTTGGATGTCTAGGTTATTAGGGGTTGTTTCTTTCCTTCTGCCTACATATGCTTTCATCCCAATATTCCCAAAAGTCTTGGAGAAAAAGCCCAGGAACTCAGGAGAGAAGTACAGATGCCTGTACTTTCCTGCAGCATTTTCTAAATAGGTTGATGTGTCTCTTTGCAATTCATGCATGGTTCTTCCCAGGGCCACTGTGAACAAATAGTGGGGCAGACAGTACCCTGCTCAAGCGTGGCTGAATAAAGGGTAGGTGGGACTGGGCTCCTTTTACCAGGATATGCTTCTTGCTGGGGGCCTGCTTTACCCTGGAGCATGGGATATTCATTTCTAATTGGCACAAAGACTAAGAGAATCTAACAGTAGACCTAATCTTAGTGACTTTATATATTCAGTTTCTGTTTCACTTTTACCAAAGTGTAAACTTGCTGACTTCCATTAGTGCACATAGCCTCTGCTGGAGGTAAGCCTAGAAGTTTAAATGGATTGCTCTAGAATTTCATGTTTATGGGTCTGATGAGGTGGAGGTAATATTCTGGCTACACAAATTGAAATATCCCTTTTTTCATGGGGTTGGATAAACTGAATGAGTTTTAACTTGTATATCAGCCTTATAAGACTCAGAAATATTCAGATATGGAAAGGACATAGCTCTTAATTGCACACCACCTTTCTCTGAAAAAGAGGTACAATGACTGGTGAACTTCTTTGGATTCTGGAAGAAACACTTTCAACGTTTGGGCAAGCTGTTCTGACTCAGTTTCACATGAAACCACCTGTTTTGCATGTGGTCCAGAACAGGAGATAGGATGACGTATGAAGCATCTGTCAGCCCCTGATAGGAGAATCACAGCACAGGAGACATACTGTTTACAGATATCTACTTTTGTTTTGAAAAGTATCTTCCGTCTTGCTAAAGGCCTAGACAGAAAATTAACACTGAGTCCTATGGATCCTAAGTTGCCTATTGTGAACTGGTGTTGTTTGACTATCCAGACATCAAATTGGGAGTGTGCAGTAGTCTTCCATCAGTAAGTAGAAAATCAGTCTTAAGTAGGTCCAGAAGGTTACAAATAGACTTCAAAGGCAAGTGACTCAGACTATCATGGTGCCTCATTATGGGCTCAGTTGTGTTCCTTCTAAATTCATATGTTGAAACCCTAAACCAGAATATCTGAAAATGTGAATGCATTTGGAAATGGGGCCTTCGAAGAGGTGGACCTAACCCAATCTGACTGGCGTCCTTATAAGAAGAGAAAACGTGGACACAGACACCAAGGATGTGGAGGTACAGAGGAAAGGCTGTGTGCGGACGCAATGAGAAGGCAGCCCTCTGCAAGCCAAGGAGAGAGCCCTCAGGGGAACCAAACAAGGGGCCAACATTTTGGTCTTGGGCTCAAGCCTCTGAAAGTGAGACTATAAAATTCTGTTCTTAAAGCCACGCAGTCTGTGATATTATGTTACTGCAGCCCTAGCAAACTAATACCAACCTTGGCTTGCTTCATTGCCAATACTCCCTCTACCACAACCTCTGGTCTCATGGGAGTTCCTATCATCAACTGACTGAGGAATTTTAAAAATTACACCAAATAAATCATGATATTCTGGTACCATGTGGAAAATGATAGCTAGGTCCATATTTAGGAACTGTATTTGTTTTCTGTTGCTATCTGACAAATTATCACAAACTTAGCTGGTGGCTCAGACAGTAAAGAATCCATTTGCAATGCAGGAGATCTGGGTTCAATCCCAGGGTTGGAAAGATCCCCTGGAGGAGGGCATGGCAAGCCACTCCAGTATTCTTGCCTGGAGAATCCCAAGGACAGAGGAGCCTGGTGAGCTACAGTTCATGGGGTCATGAAAAAGAGCTGGACATGACTGAACAACTAACACTTTAGCACATTAAATTCAGTTCAGTTCAGTCACTCAGTTGTGTCCAACTCTTTGCAACCCCATGAACCACAGCACACCAGGCCTCCCTGTCCGTCACCAACTTCCAGAGTCCACCCAAACCCACGTCCATTGTGTCGGTGATGCCATCCAATCATCTCATCCTCTGTCATCCCCTTCTCCTCCTGCCCTCAACAGCACATTAAAACAACACCTGTTTATTATCTCACAGTTCTATAGGTCCGAAGTCCATGTGGATTTGATTGAGTTCTTTGCTTTGGATCTCACAAGGTGAAAATTAATTCATTTACC
Source organism: Bos indicus x Bos taurus (assembly GCF_003369695.1). Lineage (NCBI taxonomy): Eukaryota > Metazoa > Chordata > Mammalia > Artiodactyla > Bovidae > Bos > Bos indicus x Bos taurus. The sequence continues at coordinate 55,042,993 of NC_040083.1, read as the reverse complement.
ACCTTGGCTGGGATCTTGTCTGGAGGTTTCAGGTCCATCTGGATAATCTCCTCTTTGCCATAGAAGGTAACATAATCATGAGTGATCTCTTCATATTTACAAGTTCTAACCACTCTCAAAGGAGAAGGGATTGTAAGAGTGTGAGAGTCATTGGATGAAGCTTGCTCTTGGAATTCTGCCTACCACAGAAGTGACCCTGAAACACATTGGGGAGGGAAATGATCCCAGTGAGCAGTACATCTTACCCTTGTTCATTTCATCCGGAAGAAGATATGGCAAAAGTACAGATCTCTACTGATTTATGGATAAATAGAGTCCAATAGTTTGGCTAGATAGGGATTTGGAAGGAAAAAAAGTCTGAGGAAAGAAATCTGTGAATGGAAGCACAGGTTTGAGGCTTTTTAGTCCCTATGAATGTTAATAAAGGAAAACCACTAGAGAGAAGACTCAATCATCAAGTGGATGAGATGACCTATTGTGTAGTATCAGTCAACCTCTTGTCCAGTCACCCAACCTTTGTTTCATGGGATCATATACAAACTGGCCAGCAATAGAAATTTCCATTATGGAAAGGGCTTTGATTTTTCTGGAATATACTTTGGATTTGCCTTCCTGCCTATAGTCTGCAGCACCACTACATGGACTTTATTTATAGCCATGGTATCTCACACTGCACTGTTTCTGACTGGGGGCTCATTTTACAGTGAAGTATTGCAGCAATCAACCCAATCCACCAGTTTATTGTACACTGGGCCATCCAAAGTGGTCAGCCTTGTAACTAATGGCATGGTCTAATGGGGACTCAGGAATAACACTGGGTGAGGAAAACCTTTCCAGCAAATTTGGAGAACTCAGCAGTGGCCACAGGACTGGAAAAGGTTAGTTTTCATTCCAATCCCAAAGAAAGGCAATGCCAAAGAATGCTCAAACTACCACACAATTGCACTCATCTCACATGCTAGTAAAGTAATGCTCAAAATTCTCCAAACCAGGCTTCAGAAATACATGAACTGTGAACTTCCTGATGTTCAAGCTGGTTTTAGAAAAGGCACAGGAACCAGAGATCAAATTGCCAACATCCGCTGGATCATGGAAAAAGCAAGAGAGTTCCAGAAAAACATCTATTTCTGCTTTATTGACTATGCCAAACCCTTTGACTGTGTGGATCACAATAAACTGTGGAAAATTCTGAAAGAGATGGGCATACCAGACCACATGACCTGCCTCTTGAGAAACTTGTATGCAGGTCAGGAAGCAACAGTTAGAACTGGACATGGAACAACAGACTGGTTCCAAATAGGAAAAGGAGTACGTCAAGGCTGTATATTGTCACCCTGCTTATTTAACTTCTAGTCAGAGTACATCATGAGAAACGCTGGACTGGAAGAAACACAAGCTGGAATCAAGATTGCTGGGAGAAATATCAATAACCTCAGATATGCTGATGACACCACTCTTATGGCAGAAAGTGAAGAGGAACTAAAAAGCCTCTTGATGAAAGTGAAAGTGGAGAGTGAAAAAGTTGGCTTAAAGCTCAACATTCAGAAAATGAAGATCATGGCATCCAGTCCCATCACTCATGGGAAATAGATGGGGAAACAGTGGAAACAGTGTCAGACTTTATTTTTTGGGCTCCAAAATCACTGCAGATGGTGACTGCAGCCATGAAATTCAAAGACGCTTACTCCTTGGAAAGAAACTTATGACCAACCTAGATAGCATATTAAAAAGCAGAGACATTACTTTGCCAACAAAGGTCTGTCTAGTCAAGGCTATGGTTTTTCCAGTGGTCATGTATGGATGTGAGAGTTGGACTGTGAAGAAAGCTGAGCGCCGAAGAATTGATGCTTTTGAACTGTGGTGTTGGAGAAGACTCTTGAGAGTCCCTTGGACTGCAAGGAGATCCAACCAGTCCATTCTGAAGGAGATCAGCCCTGGGATTTCTTTGGAAGGAATGATGCTAAAGCTGAAACTCCAGTACTTTGGCCACCTCATGCGAAGAGTTGACTCACTGGAAAAGACTCTGATGCTAGGAGGGATTGGGGACAGGAGGAGAAGGGGACGACAGAGGATGAGATGGCTGGATGGCATCACTGACTCGATGGATATGAGTTTGTGTGAACTCCGGGAGTTGGTGATGGACAGGGAGGCCTGGCGTGCTGCGATTCATGGGGTCACAAAGAGTCGGACACGACTGAGTGACTGAACTGAACTGAACTGAACTGAGGAAAACCTTTTCATGGGCTGGTACACCACTCTATAAAATACACTATGTGCTATGATTCAGGGACTTGTATGGCATCATCTCTTTCATAACCAACTACTCAGACCAGAGAACCAAGAGGTAGAGATGGGAGTGGCTCCTCTATTATTCCTAATGATACTTTGGCACCATTTTTGCTTCTCTTTGTTGCAACTCTGAGCTTTGCTTATTGAGAGATCTTGTTCCTAAAGAATGAATGCTTTCACCAGCAGATACATGGGTTCCACTGAGCTGGAGGCTGGGACTTCTATCTGTCTGTTTTGAGCTTCTCATAGTTTGAACCAACAGAGAGGGTTACTGTACTGGTTGGGGTAATTTTTCCTAATAATATATGGGGAATGTAGATTGCTTTTACATAGAAGAAGAATGAATATGTCTGAACGCAGGGCATTCTCTAGGAATTCTCTTATTAATTCCATGTTCAATGCAAAACTGTAGAGCTCAGTATTATCAGGACCATTAATGTTTATCCTCTGGAATGATGGTTTGAGTTATGAGCCAGGTAAAGAATGAAAGCAAATGAATGAGAAAATGTGTCAATGTCAATCCCTCCGTGTTGTAGAAATCCGACTCCTTCCTGCATGTGACATTTGGACATACAAGCCCATGAATAGTGCTAGCATCAATCTTCATGTTAAGTATTCAGGCAAGAATACTTGTGTGGGTTGCCATTCCCGTCTCCAGGGGATCTTCCCAACCCAGGGACCAAATCTACATCTCCTGCTTTGCAGGTGGATTCTTTATCATCTGAGCCACCAAGGAAGCCCATTGTTAAGTATTAGGAAAGCTTAATTTCTTTCTTAAAAATATAGCTTAATCACTTCTCAGCCTTTTGGCTAAGATCAAATATAGTATGGGGGCTTCCCAGGTGGCACAGGAGTAAAGAACCCACCTGCCAATGCAGTAGATATGGGTTCTATCCCTGGGTTAGGAAGATCCACTGGAACAAGGCATGGCAACCCACTCCAGTATTATTGCCTGGAGAATTCCATGGACAAAGGAACCTGGCAGGCTAGAGTCCATGGGGTTGCAAAGAGTTGGACATGACTGAGCACAGAGTACAATTTCTTTCTTACCTTTTAAGATCAATATAGATAAAGAGTTCAATATTTTCTTCTTTCTGCCCCTCAGTGGGATATTTTGTATAGCCCCAGGGATGAACATTCCTGACAACTTTGAGGATTATTGACCTAGACTGTGGATGATTTTACTAATTAACTGGATAGAAGAGTGATTTCAGAAATGCCAGAAAGATCTCCCTGTCCAAAATAATGTCTGACTTTCTGAGTATCTGACCCTGAAATTATACAATTTCAGACCCAGAACTCTGTGAAAATTAAAATCATTAAGCATCATTGGCAACTCAGGATGGATTTAGTTCATCAGGCTCTTATAGATTTTGTTGAGGGTAGGAGAAAAAGAAGATTATATATCAAGTGACACGGTGGAAAGGTCTTTAGGGATGGAAATGGGATGAACAAATCTATTTGGTGCCTTCCTTATTGTGCTAGGAAATTTCACTTATTTATCTCATTCAATTTTTGGAATAACTCTGTGAGTTGGTATTATCCACACTCTATAGATTAGAAACTGAATTTCAAGAAATAAAGTTCTTTGTCCAAACTCATACAATTTCTAAGTGGAAAAACTTCTTTAAACCCAGAACCATCAGATCCTAAAACAGATGTGCTCTATGCTACAGTATTTGAAAACAAAGTTTACTGACTTTTTATTGACTTCGTTTCTGATTATGATTATTTTTCTTTGTAGAGAGTCTGGATTCACATAGATAAGTTTACAGATAGAAACAGTTTTGTTGTTTTATTTTTGTAAGTAGATTGTTTTTCAACCTCAGAAGAAGCTTTAATTGAATTGTTACAGAAGCTTGGAAAAGGAATAGTGTGGGGCATTTTTGTCTCAAAGCTGAATCATCCACTGACTCAAGATCTGGGAGAGTCAGTCCTGGCCTTCTACTTTCCTTTGTGAAGTTTTTCGGCTCTGGCAAAGAAGGCAACTTTACCCTGTTCATCCATGCTTATCCTGACCCTGTATCTTCCCTCCCCGCTTCTTTTTTCTGGGAGGGTGGGGAAGGTGCCAATGGCCTGGGGAGGATTCCTCCAAGTAGGAACTTGTCTGGCCCACTGCGCACACCATAGGGTGGTTTGCCCTTTCCAACCCACAACTTGAGTGGCCCAAATATTTGGATAGTAGCCAGGATTCTGAGAATTGGCTGTCACTTGGATCATGGCAGGGCCTGTCACACCCTCAGTTTCCCTTAACTATAACACACAGCTTGGTTAGACACTGTAGCTCTTTGACCCCCTTCACCTTGGCTCCTCTTTTTCCACAAATTCCTTCTAATCATAAATTAAAATGTCAGGATGGAAACACTTCAAACTATCAAAAACTTTTGAAACTGTCTACAATATGGGTTTAGCAGGATGTATCCCCAAATCATTGTACAACTATTTGCAATGCTATGATTTGGAGATGGGTTGAGCCTGGTATTTAATTAAGAATGGTACATACACTGTGCATGTTTGCAGCCTCATTCCATCTGGTGCACATGGGCCTGAATTCAAAAAGAAAAAGGTGGTGGGGGAGAGGCGGAGGAGGAGAAGAAAGAGAAGAGGGGGATGGGGAGAAGGTGGGGGGAGGAGGAGGGGGAGAAGCAAAAGAAAAGTACAGATTTCCTACCCTCTCAATCGTTCTCTAATACACTAAATGTTGGAAAGTAGCATATTTGGGGTGTATGGGTTTTTATTAGTTTTTTAAACTGGATCAATATAAGAAAACTGTCTAATCAAATATTTTTAGAACTCCTGATGGTCTTCTGCAAGAGCCTCTCATTTGGTCAATACATTTAAAACACTCATGGTGTGATGTTACAGGACAACATGGAGCTCTACTACTTGCTGGCTAGGTGACCTTGGACAATTCACTTAATCTTTCAGGACTTTAGTGTCCTTATCTGTAAACCAATTCTAACCAAACCTCCTTATGTTGAAGCTGTAAGATTTTATCAAAGTAGCAAAGACACTGTGCCAGGCAAACAGTAGACACCCCATAAACGTTAGTTCTCTTCACCACTTGGAATGTGCATGCACAAACACTCCAGGACCCTCGAGAACTTGCTGCTTCCTCAGCTAGCCCACTCTTTAAGGGTCTGTTTGAGGGTCTGTTTCTCAGCCCTAAAGAAACAGTGCTATTCTATGTTAATACAGTTGCTTTATATTATAATAGAGTTGCTTTATATTCAGAGCACAGAACTGTTCCCCTTCTCCAGGAGAATTACCATACAAGAAATGTGTGGGATCTGGGTGTTCCTGACCATCCATCCCACAGGTGTTCAACACTTCTCCAGGGACAGAGACTGGTGGCCGAGGCTGGAGCTCCTGCTGAAGACAAATCGCTTATGCACCACAGGAGCCCCAGGAATCCCCAGATGTGGAAGCCTGGAGGCCTTTGGAGCTCCTAAAGTGGTAGATGAGATTCCGAGTAAGTACTGAATTTATCTCAAGTAATTGAGGCTGGAGGAAAGACAGCTTTCAGAAGCTTTCCACATACCCCACCTCCCTTTAAATTGTTCTTTCTCTTCTCTTTCTTCTAAGGTGATTTTGTCATTTTTGGTTTGGTTGAATAAGCACTTATTGGGGGGTTGGCAACTTGGGCTGGGCCTACTGTTTATCTCAGCCAGGCTCATTTATGCTTCTGCAGTTAGCTTTTGGGTTAGCCGAGAACTGACCAGTCTAGGACAGCCTCAGCTGGGATGCTTCCTTTCTCTTCCACATGGTCTTCCATGACCCAACAGGCCAGCTTGGGCTTGTTAACATGGCAGGGCAGGGCATGGCTAAGAGTGAGAGAAAATGGAAGTATTCTTGAGGCCAAGAGTTTGGAAATGTCACTTCGTTGTGTTTGCAGCAACCTACTCACTGGCCAAGAGTGAGTGCAAGATAAGGCCAGAAGCCAGAGCTGGGGAAAGAGATGCTGCCTTTTCGTGGGAGGATTTGACACAGGGAGTGATAAAGTGTTACAGCCATTTTCACAAATCTACCACACCCTGGGAGTGCGAAATTGCAACCTGCCTGGGGCCTGCTGGAATGATTAATAATAAGAGGCGAGATTCCACCTAAGAAGGCCATTGAGGCTTAATAAAGCAAGCATTCTGAAAGCATTTAAAAACATTTTTTCCTCTCTTTCCTTTAAGGTGAGTTTTTCATTACAGAAAGCATCAGAAATTTGTCTGTGCAAGAGGCGTTCTGAGGGAGGAAGTCTCCCTGGACTGGTGGGACTTGCATGGAGGGTGGCCTGACAACCTCATTCCTTGCAGCCACCTTAGCCTTCTTTGCTGACTATGACGCAATTCCTGTAGCCGCAGCAATCAGGATGGATCACAGAAAAGGGTGGCTCGCTTGGCTGGGGTGCAGCACAGCTGGCCTCAATCACACTTCCTAAATGTTTCCTCTCAAGCTTTTAAGGGTCTCAGAGAGCTGAGTGCACAGGAATCCAAATAAGCCTCAAGACTGCCTTGTTCAAAATTGGCTCAGGATCACTAAGAGAAGAGACAAAAGGCGGGGCGAGGATAATCATCTGCTCGAAACCGCATTTAGGAGACCTCCTCTGACACGGCCCAGATGGCTCAGACCCAAAAGGGCTTCTTTCTTTGGGTATGGTGACCCTTGTTGGTGCGGCATGGGACTCAGCTGGATCTGGCTTTCTGAGCTGGAAGGCACAGATCACGGCCAGGGACAACTGCTATCCTTAAGAGGAGATTTTCATTAATTTTTAAATCTGTGGTCAGTCAAGGAAAGAAAATGCTTTGAACTTTATTCACAGGATCCAAGGAAAGGGAAAGAACACCAGCCTTTCCTAAAAGTTTTCTACTTTCTCTTTTTGACTCAGACAGCAGTGAGGCTAAAACAAATGTGGCATTTCCTATCCTTCAGCACCTTGCTTCTTCTTCAGCTCCCCTTCCAAAACAGTGTTAGATGCGGTCAATCCAGGGATATTTAAGATATGCTCTGGTGCTAAATGCGGCCAACTGGACTCCCTTGAACCTTTACTGTGTTCCACCTAACAGCAACCAGAGAGGCACAGAGATCAACTGTGAGAAGCATTGCTCTCTGCCTTCTCAGTCCAAGGTGGAGGACTGTTAAGAGTCGGGTCTGGATGATGCTAGAGAGCTTAGAGAAATGCCACTGAACTACTCTCAGGCAATCGATTGGGATATTAGGGTTTTCAGTTTTCAATACTTGGCTCCTTACAATCTAGTTCTATATAGATTCATGTAGCATTGGGGGATGGTTGAAGATGCCGCACATCTGGCTTTGAAGCTGTCAGTCAAAAAATGAGGCCAACCGATGCCTCTGCAGTGCTGGTACCTCTTTGCTGGAGTTCTTCCAGGTAGATAAAGGCCCATCTGATGTCATGGCTCTAAAATTGGCAGGCAAGACTGGATTTGAGTTCACAGATGCTTGTATGACACTTGCTATGTGCCAGGCACTAAGCCCTTCACAAATGTGGACTCATTTAATCTTCATACCATAGATCTTATCCTCCTTATTACACAGACAAGGAGACAGAGCACAGAGAGGATTAGTAGCTTGCCCAAGATGGCACAGCTTGTAGTAATGGTCAAAGCTAGGGTTTGAATCCTGGCAACTTTGCCCAGAGTTCATGTCCTAGCCATATGCTTGGTTGCTTGTCACATTAATGAAACTTTGTGGTTTTTTTTTTTTTTTGGCCTAATCAGATTCTCCATTTTTCACCCCAGTATATTAACTTTTGAGGGAGCGGGAACAAGAAGAGAAGGGAGGAAGAAAGAGCTAACACTTCCATGCTAGATGCTGTGCTCAACCCTTTATAGCCACCTCATTTAACTCCCAGAGCAATGCTATAAGATATTCTTATATACAATTTAGATAGGACATTCAGAGATGTTAAATGACTTGATAGATGACACACAGCTAGTAAGACATGGGGCTGGGATGTGTCCTTGGCTGTAGATCCCGCAGTCCATGACAGCTCTCACTCCATTCTGCTGGCTACCTGCCCTAGTTAGTTAAATATTATACCAGCTTTCAAGAGATGAGGATTTGCTATCTGTTTTCTGTTCTCTCAGTCACTCTCAGTCCTGGATTGTCCTTCTAGTTCATTCTATTCTGTACTCAGGAAAAAAAAGATTTGAGGTTTTGAAGCCGTCTGAAATCTAGACCCCAACAAGTTGCAAATCATCTCAGTTTTCCATTAAATATGGTCTCAGAGATGCCTGAGTCAGTCTAATGTGCTCTTTCTTCTCAGAATGCCAGAGGAGCTAACTCATGGATTCACCTGTTAGATGGGAGAATTGTCATCTCCAAGTTCTTTCCTATTTACTGATGATAGGAACACAGGAAAGCAGAGATTTCAGTATGTCTCCTCAGTCCAAGTTGTTCCTGTATATTTCAGAGAGGTTGAGACCAGTCCACTTCTTTCTGTTCTGTGGAACTTCACTTTGCCCCTTGCCCTGGCTGACATCTTTCAGGTTCTCCTAAGAGAACCTGCTGCGTTGGTGGACACTCCATCTCTGCTCCCTGAAAGCACGCCCCCAGAGGCCAGCAGCGGTACTGTCACATGCAAAGGTGAACACAAACTTTTGGCAGTCCTCCAACAACCAAGTCCTGCAGTGTGATTTCCTGAACACAGTGGACCTCTTTAAGGACTGAAATTAATGTCTTAAACTGATGTCTTAAAAACATCATAAAATAAAGCACAATACCAGAAGAAAAACAACAAATGCTTTTTCCCTACTCCAGTTCATGAGTGCTTCCCAGATCTTTTTCTAATTTTGACTCACACAAGGCTAGGAATCATCATCCCATTTTACAGTGGAGCTCCCAAGTTCAGAGAGGTTAAGTGACTTGCTCTGGAGAAGGCAATGGCACCCCACTCCAGTACTCTTGCCTGGAAAATCCCATGGATGGAGGAGCCTGGTAGGCTGCAGTCCGTGGGGTCGCTAAGAGTTGGACATGACTGGGCGACTTCACTTTCACTTTTCACTTTCATGCATTGGAGAAAGAAATGGCAACCCACTCCAGTGTTCTTGCCTGGAGAATCCCAGGGATGGGGGAGCCTGGTGGGCTGCCGTCTATGGGGTCACACAGAGTTGAACACGACTGAAGCGACTTAGCAGCAGCAGCAAGTGACTTGCTCATGATCAAACAGCCAGCAAGACATGGAGCAGAGGACTGGTCCAGGTTGTCTCACTCTAAATTCAGCCATCTCTGCAAGAGAGCTTAATTTGCTTTTATATGACCTATAAAGTAATGACAGCAATAAGGAACTATACTGAAGTTAGTCTGACTGTTGAATAGCTTTTTGCTGTTATAAAACACAGAACAATAATAATTGCTAACTTTTGTGATCTTACTTGTGCTAAATGCTTCATGCATATATTTTATGCATGTCTGTTAATTTGACCAACACGAGTGCTTACTATGACCTAGATGTTGTGCAGGAAGGCAGGGGTTATCTGCTTCATTTTATAGTTGCCTCATCTGAGACTGAATAGGAAGTAAAACGACATCCCCAGTGACATATTGCCAGTATGCAAAAGAATCAGGCCCCAAACTCTGCTCTCATAACTCCAAAATCCATAATCTAAACCATTTCACAAATATAACAAGCAACTAGAATTACCAACTTTTGTAAAAGGAGGAGACAATAGCTAGCGCTGAGCCCTTACTTCTGTGTCTATAATGTAACTCTGGTAAAAACCAAGAGAGAAATACACATTTCTCTCCCACATGACTTGCTAGTGGTTGGCAGTTGCACATTCCTCTTGTTATTGGTAATAATTTCTAGTACTCTTGGATCTGTTTCAAGAAATAAATTCTAGTAATTGCATTTTTACAATGTTAATTATTTTACAAAACATTTTCTACGTAAGCCCTGTCAATCCTCAATAAATAATCATAATAGTAATTATCATGACATATTTGACATCTATGGAAATGAAGGGCTGTTAACCCAGCCCAGATCCACACAGGAATTTCACATAGAGACACAGTGAGGGAGGTTTACCCCACAGGGACACTGTCACTGTCCCTGGGTCTAACTCACAGTCTGCTTATACCTCTGGCATGTGGAAATTTCCATAGAAAGGGGGAGATGCTGGAAGATCTGGCTGTGGCAGCCTGGTGCATAGAAGGAACTCCATACTGCCGCCCACATCCACTTGGATCCACCCACGCCCACCCTGGAACTCTCCTGCAGCTTTTGTGCACAGTCCCTAGTGGCTTCCTACCTCTAGCTCTTGCATCTCACTGCCAGAGACTTCCCTCTGCCAGGGAAAAGCCAGAGAGGGAACCAATTAGAGACCAGAGTTGGTAGAGAAGCTGCCAAATTTCCTAAGTGTTGTATATACAGTCAATTGCCCACAGCAGTACTTATGGATACACCATTCTTTGGCTTTATTCTCGTGCCTATTCCCTGATCGTACCTCATAGCTCATCTATCTCCATCCCACCCCACTCCCACCACCAAAAAAAAAAAAAAATGTTCAGGCAAATCTTTGCCTCAAGCATGGGGCCAGGTCTCAAAATAAGACTGCCTCCTTAGTTGTGGGCAATTCTGCCTTATTCCCATTATACCCACTGCTAGTTCAGGGCTCCTGCAGCTTTTGTCCACCCTACCCGGGCTCAGTCCTTCTCAAATGCAAATCTATCGTTGGCATTCCCAGATTCAGACCTATGTGTTGACGCTTACCTGTTCCTAGAAAAGAGTCCCAGTGCTTGGGACTTAGCTGGGGGTCAAGGGCGCTCCATAATCTGTCCCCCGTGTATCTGTAGCCTCCTCACTCAACCCTCCTCTCTTCCTGTCTTGGGCTCCAGCTGCACTGAATCATCAGCCCTACTCTTTTCCTTCCAGGCCTTTGTACGGGATGTTCCTTGTGCTTCCTTCCTCTCCCTCTCTGACCCCTCCTCCCCATCTCTGTGATCTAACCTTCACTTGTCCTCCACATCTCCAGTTGGATGTCATTCCCTTGGTGAATGAAGTTTTTCCAGACCTTCTGAATCTGGGTGGGGTGTCCTAGGACATTGTGTGGCATCTTGTGCCAGCCCATGTCACTGGGCCATGACTCTGTTCTACCACAGTCTTAATTGGCTTCCTTCACCATCAGAGTGTGAGCTCCTTGAGGGCTAGCCCTGCTTTTTCATTTTTGAATTCTTAGGACTGGCAGGTGGCAAGTGCTTATGAAATGTTTGTTGAAAAAGTTGCTACTGGAATTTATGTTTTCTTAATTACTGCTGTGGTTGAATCCTTTCCCCTGCTTATGTTCCACAAGAACACATAATTAAAAAAAAAAAAATTTTTTTCTGTGAATGGTCAGCCAGGCCATTTTATTGTTTCCCCTTTTCCTATGGTGACAAGATATCATGCTTTAGGAGTGCTCCCCAATGGACCCTGTGTGTTTCAGTCCTCACTGCTGACTACCTGTTTGTAGCCATCAAGTAAAAAGCTGCTCACTCGAATCCTTCTCTGTGAACCATGAGGAGTGGAGTACCATTCCTGGGCAGTACCACCTCAGCCACCAGCCAAAGCAAACCAGGAGAGACTTTTTCCTACATGATACCCCTGACAGGAACGTTTCAGGTAAAGGTGTTTCACATTTACTAAGTCTCTAACCACCCTGCCAGTGGTCTGTACTTGTGTTCCAGCTCTCCGGCTTTCGGTCCTTGCTCTAAAATTCACTACTGGCTCTTGAATGAAGCACCGATATAATGTGCAAGTTTGGCCCAAATGGCAGACTTTGAAGGAGGTGTGAATAGCCATTCTCCTCATCAGGCAAGATTCCCCTGTTCTCAGAGCTTGAAAGTGGGCCTGACTCAGATGCTCAGGACTCAGCTCCTGCAGAAGGGCTGCTGGCCGCACATCCCCCGTGCTCTGTCCCTCCCCCTTCCTGTCACACAAGTGCTCTCTGAAGAGCTCTTACTGGTCTTGGCTGCAGAGAGTTGAAAGCCTTTCTAGACAGCCTCTACAGAGCAGTCACTCCCCACTTCTCAAGATTTCCAATGTTAGGTTTCAGACATATTCTTTGGGTTTCTTTCGCTTTTCAGGGAATCGGCTGAGTGGGGGATCCAGGTCATGTTTTGGTCCCTGGCCCTAGCTCTCCAGAGTACTAAATGCCAAAAACATATGTAAAGTCTGAGACTCTGTAGGTTCTCCGTGAATATTAGTTTCTCTCACTGCTTTTGTGTTGACTGATTCAGTGATGAAATTCCTATGTCAAGGGATAATCAGTTACTACCTGCTAGGTCAAGGCTGTATATTGTCACCCTGCTTATTTAACTTATATGCAGAGTACATCATGAGAAACACTGGGCTGAAAGAAGCACAAGCTGGAATCAAGATTGCTGGGAGAAATATCAATAACCTCAGACATGCAGATGACACCACCCTTATGGCAGACAGTGAAGAGGAACTAAAGAGCCTCTTGATGAAACTGAAAGAGGAGAGTGAAAAAGTTGGCTTAAAGCTCAACATTCAGAAAACTAAGATCATGGCATCTGGTCCTATCACTTCACGGCAAATAGATGGGGAAACGGTGGAAACAGTGTCAGACTTTATTTTTTTGGGCTCCAAAATCACTGCAGATGGTGACTGCAGCCATGAAATTAAAAGACGCTTGCTCCTTGGAAGGAAAGTTATAACCAACCTAGATAGCATATTAAAAAGAAGAGACATTACTTTGACAACAAAGGTTTGTCTAGTCAAGGCTATGGTTTTTCTAGGGGTCACGTATGGATGTGAGAGTTGGACTGTGAAGAAAACTGAGCACTGAAGAATTGATGCTTTTGAACTGTGGTGTTGGAGAAGACTCTTGAGAATCCCTTGGACTGCAAGGAGATCCAACCAGTCCTTTCTGAAGGATATCGGTCCTGGGTGTTCATTGGAAGGACTGATGCTGAAGCTGAAACTCCAATACTTTGGCCACCTCATGCGAAGAGTTGACTCATTGGAAAAGACCCTGATGCTGGGAGGGATTGGGGGCAGGAGGAGAAGGGGATGACAGAGGATGAGATGGCTAGATGGCATCACCGACTCGATGGACATGAGTTTGGGTAAACTCCAGGAGTTGATGATGGACAGGGAGGCCTAGCATGCTTCGATTCATGGGGTCGCAAAGAGTCGGACATGACTGAGCGACTGAACTGAACTGAACTGATACCCAGAGAAGTCAAAGAGTGGGGACTTCGAGGAACTTCTAATTCCTCAGAGTTTCAGTATCACTCAGGAAAGGATAAGTAGGTGAAGGGAATGAAAGTGAAGCTCTGTATTATTAGCACACAGTTTTGATAATAATGCTAGTCACGACAATGATAGCAATTATAATAGTTACCTCACTAGATGCATGGAATGTATTGGAAATTCAAACAGCGTTATTCTATTCTTCACAATAACTTTTACAAGTTGGTGTATTTCACCCTTATTTTACTGGGGGTGAGGAAACTGGATTTCAGAAAAGTTAGTGTCAATTGAATAGCTTGAATGGAAGGGGGTACAGTTAATAAATAGCTCTGTTTCTCTTCTTCCCACTGCTGCTGTTCAAACTCTCTCTGTCAAACTCCACTTTCTCACCACCTGAGATTATCTCAGCTGATGCTGTAGCTTTTCGGGTCCTTTTCAGATGTTCAAAAAGTCTCCTGTTAGGTTTTTTAAAAGCCCAATTAAATCTGAATCCAACTTAAATTTTCTCTTCCAAATAAAAGCTTTTCTTTACGCAAGCTCAGGCTGAACCCAGGCTCTGGGAAGTGCAGCAGAGAACAAATGCTGTGTGATTTGCTGTTTTTAGCACTTGTGCTCCCACTGTCTCTAAGTCAAGGCAGGAGAAGGAATGAGGGGTAGACTGTGAATGCATCTGAAAGGGTTGTGTCTGAGATTCTCTCTTGGCTGTTACATGTCCTCTATTAAGGCATATGTCCAAATTCTAACTACATATGGAAGGCTTTGGCGAGTTCTTTATGACCTCCTACGTGACATGCCTTAAGTCCTTGATCTCCCTCCATTTCACTTCCTTTAACCTTCTCCCAGACTTGCCCCATCCTTCCCTTTGGCTCCTAGAACTTCTGACCTTGTGCACTTTGACTTCAGAGATGGATCCTCCTACTGTCCTCCTGTACCTCTCCCTCTGGGTTTATACCTTTGAGGACTGACTCACTGGCAGGCAGCCCTTGTGGATAGAACCGTTTCTGACACTTGTGGGCTCTGGGCAGGAGTACAAACAGAAGACCACAACTTTAAATATTTAGTTGCATTTTAAAAATTTTAATAAGGCTAAAAATTATTTCAAAAAATGTGTCCAATTTTTGGCTTTCCTCATAGCTCAGTTGGTAAAGAATCCATCTGCAATGCAGGAGACCCCAGTTCTATTCCTGGGTCAGGAAGATCTGCTGGAGAAGGGATAGGCTACCCACTCCAATATTCTTGGGCTTCCCTTGTGGCTCAGCTGGTAAAGAGTCTGCCTGCAATGTGGGAGACCCGGGTTCAATCCCTGTGTTGGAATGATCCCCTGGAGAAGGGAAAGTCTACCCATTCCAGTATTCTGGCCTGTAGAATTCCGTGGATTGTATAGTTCATGGGGTGGCAAAGAGTTGGACATGACTGATCTTCCCTAACAACCATACCTTTATAAAAGCCTGGACAGTCAGGCAGGCTTCCATCTAGAATCCTCAAACTCCTTGGAATTTCATGCTAGAAGCTGGCTCCAAGCCCAAGCCCCCAGCCCACTGTTAACCTTTCTTTCACCTTGGCTATTGCAAAGGGCCTTATGAACAGGCATGTGGGCACCCTCACCTTCCATTCTCACCAGCAGAAAGTTAGTCCCTGAACATCCAGTGGGTTGAGCCTCTGCACATGGGGATGGGTCTGCTCTTGAAGCAGGCTTGACTTGGGGCTATTTAGGAATGCAATCCTGGAGTCTCAGTGGCAGTTTATAAGGGGGTATCTTCTACAGGGAGGGGCATGAATCTAAAATGGACATGTCTCCTTGGCCTCATGAACTGTTTCTCTGAAGGAGAGGATCATGGCTGGAGTATGGCCAGGGCAGGCATCCTTCTTGCCTGGTCTCACAGGGCTACTGCTCTGAAACACAGAACTTTCAAGACAATTCACACCAATCTAACTTCCATAGAATCCACTCAACCCATGAAAAAACTCAAACACGATGTCCCTGCAGGTTGCTGTAAGACTTTTGGTTCTGTGTTCTCATATCTCATAGTTAAACAGGTAAGCCTACAGATGAGATCTCATCTCCTTTCCCACTCTCAATAGGATTTTCTAAGAACATCCTAGAAAGTCCTTGCTGTGAAAGGAAGCAATTGCTCTCCACTGCTGTATCTCTGGTGCCTTGAACTATGCTTGGAACATAACAGGGGTTCAACTCAGATGTGTTAAGCAGTTGAAGAAGTTGATGGCACCCCTTTTCCTCAGGCCCCTGGGGAATTTCCTCCTAGAACACAATATTCTTCAGAGACTCCCTGACACTAATCATATTATCCCCAGACTTATCTTATTCATGGGTGACAGGCTGTGAGTCACTGGGCAACTTTAAGCTGTCTCTTGGCCTTACATGAATAAGCAGTGTTGGGGGTGGGGGTGGGGTTGGAGGAGAAGGGTCTTTTCTTGGGAGTTTAGCTGAATTCTAAGACAACAGGAAAGATACATTTAGCAAGTTGCACACCAGTTCATACAGCTACAGTGGCAGAGTCACTTGAACCCAGCACTGACTGGTTCCCCAAGACATCCTCTTTTGTTACACCAGAACATATCCAGGACCTCATTTTAATAAGACAGCGTGTGGCTCAGGAGCCTACACCAGCACACTGCCAAAAACACGTGGCCATGGCGGAGGGCAGCCTGACTTCTGCCTGCCTGGCATTCAATCACTAAGACACAACTGTTCCCACATCTCATTTGGCGGCTGCTTTATGCCCATTGTCAGACGCTGGCCTCATGGGGGTTGGGCAAGTGCCCCCAAGCTAGTTTGAAAGTTCAGTCAAATGGCTGCACAGATTACTGGGGACTGTTCCTGTGAATCAGCTGTGCTGTGATCTGTACAATTAGAACAGCTTTCTCGCCTGAGGCCTTCGAAGAACAATTACATAAACAAATAGCAGCAGCAATAGCAGCAGTCATAGCTGCAGAAAAAAAAAAAAAAAAAAAGGAGAGAAAAGTCACCAAAAGAGGCCAAGGCCACTCCCTGCCACCCCCACATCCTTCAGTGGAAGGTAGATGCATTTTTTCAGCTGAGGCCTCAGAGAATCAGCCTCATCAAGAAAAATAGCAGTTAGCTTCCCATGTAATTACTACAACAGAGACTAACCCCTTATTTCATAATTCTTCAGAGATGAATATGCCAGTAAGATTCTCTCCCCCGAAATTTTCCCTATTAATAGCTGGAGACCCACTCAAGCCAGCCAGTGATTCTGGGGTGCTGAAAGTCAGGCTGTTGGTCCAGCTGATTGGAATTTGGCATCTGTGCTTCTCTCCTGTGCCCTGCCTTAGCTGCTCAAGGCACGTGCAACACATCTTTCCTAACACTGATACCTTCCATTTCTTTAAGTTTCCAGAGTATGGTACCTTGTTGTCCTACTGCCTCAATGAAGACCATTCCAGGAGAGCTGAGTAATAGTAATACCCCAAACCAGCAGATAAAATGTATAATTTACCTAGCGGGAAATCCTGTCATCCTCATTCTGTAGATGAAAGAGAGGAACAGTCAAGAGGCCAAGAATGAAGCTAACAAATGGCAGAACCAATTCAGGATCGCTTGTTTACTGACAATAATGTTATATCGGCTGCAGGGTGGGGAGAAGATTTCCTAATTTCTCGTGCTACAGCATATGTTACTAAAATCTGAAATCATGTTGAAGGGAAACACACACACAGAGACAGGGAGAAGTTGGGAAGTGGCGGGTGGGGGCGGTGGGGACAGAAACAGAGAGAGAGGGAGAAAGATTAGGAGAGAAGAGAGAGAAATTGTGTTTATGATAGAAAAAAATAGGAACACAGAACAAAAATCACCCACAGTCCCAGCAGGCAGTGATAGCCCCCGTTAGTATTTTGATTTATTTGCCTGACACCCTTTGTGTCTACATATACATAATTTGAAAATTGGTGCATACCACAAATGCTGTTTTTAACTTGCTTTTCACTTAATGCTATTTCACACATATCTTTCTCATGTCCATAAATACAGAAATTTCTGTGATTAACTTTCAATCTACAAAGTTCGAAGAATTAAAGAAAGCTAAGCTTGGGAGCTAAAGCATGTCCACTCTGCCTGCCATAATTAGACAGGTTGCAGTCCATGGGGTTGCGAAGAGTCGGACACGACTGAGCAACTTCACTTTCACTTTTCACTTTTATGCATTGGAGAAGGCAATGGCAACCCACTCCAGTGTTCTTTGCCTGGAGAATCCCAGGGACAGGGGAGCCTGGTGGGCTGCCGTCTATGGGGTCGCATAGAGTCGGACACGACTGAAGCGACTTAGCAGCAGCAGCAGCAGCAGCAGGAGTCACTTTCATGGTTTCCATCAGGTTTGTGAACAAGCAAGTTTCTCAACAGGTTTTTAGAAATCAGTGACTTCATACTTGAAGAACTGTCTCTAGAATGTTCCCCCATCCCTCTATAGACTGTGTTTTACCCCTTTTTACAGGTATGTTGTAGTTTGAATACTTCCCTATTGTTGGATATTTTGTTATCGTAAATAGTTCTAGAATTGATACGCTTTTAAAAAGTATTGAAGTATAGTTGATTTACAGTGCAGTGTTAATTTCTGCTGCAAAGCAAAGTGACTTACATGTGTATCCTTTATGTGTATTTGGTTTCATACTCTTTTCCATTGTAGTTTATCACAGGATACTGAATATAGTTCCCTGTGCTATATTATACAGTAGGACTTTATTTATCCTAAGGTGGATACGCTTTTTCACATACCTTTGTCACTGTGTGACTATTCAAGGTCAGCATTGTGGGACTATAGTTCAGGGTAGGGATCAGAAGCCTTTTATTCTAAAGGTGAGTGGCCAGGGGTAGTGAGTACCCACCCTTGAGCTCTAGCTGCTAAGGGTCCTCCATTCCCTACAAAGCTCTGTCATTATTGCCAGTTCTCGTGGTTCCACCATTAGATACACATTCCTTCAGGTTAAACATTTGTTCTTTGTGAAATGCAATTGCCTCAGGAAGAAAGCATCTCCTGAGAGTACATTTTGATGCAAGGTTATCCTTTTATGTCGACTCATATTGTTCTTTTTAATTGTTCACGAGTCATAAAGGGAAGCAATGGAGAAAAGTTTTTACAATTGTGGGCTCTGCAGCCAGCTGGTCTGGATGACTATGAATATTACCACTTACCAGCTGGGGCAAAACATGGTCAAGTTAGTTTTTGCCTCTGTGCCTCAGTTTTCTTACCCATATAATGGGTATAATGATCTTGTCTAATGTCATAGACTTGTGAAAATCATATGGAAAATGCCTAATATAGCACCCTAAACATAGATGTTTGCATGGTAACTGTCACTTATTATTATCATCATGCAGATGAGACTATGATCTTGGAAGTCAGTGATTATACACTAGAGTGGAGGCCTTGGGTGTCCTGCCAGAACCTCTCAGCACCTACTGTTCCCCCACATATTGGCACCTTTTTAGGGAAAACATTAGCCACTCTCAGGTCAGGGGCTTTCTCTGGTCTCTAGAGTGTGCTCAGACCACACAGAGGGCAGACTGGGAAGTTGAATCCCTGGGAGCAGCCCTCACCAAATCACGACAGGGAGTGGTAGATGTATAGACATATACATCTTCTTGCCCCTCGGGTAGGACAAATTTGAGGTATATTCTACACCATGTCCCAGAGGGTTCCAGCAGGATGGAACCCTTGTTGTCCTGGTAACCTGCTCATCATACCCCCTGCACTGGCCTCCTCTATTTATCTTCTCACCTGGCCTCTTCCTCATGAATGGAAGAACCAGGACATTGCCTCTCAAGGAAGCTTGAGGAATCCAATCTACACCACGTATCAGGATCCTGTGATGATGCCATGGGAGCAGAGGGCTCAGTACTTATCACCCCAGAGTTTACCAGTAAATATTTGCTTAATAAATTAATTGTCTCCAAGGAAGCGTGACTTGGATGTGTGGCTTTCTTCTCTTTTATGGGACTTCATTAGTGAGTCCCATAATGGGAAAGATGACCCTTTCTCCCCAAGATGATATCCTTTCTTGGTAACTATACTTTCTCTTTTTTTGATCCAAACGTAGTGTGAGAAGAGATTGTAATTCAGGAATTGCAAATGTGCCTGCTTGTGGGGCTAGGCAGGTCAGCCTAGTGAGGGACGTGAGCCAGTTCAAAACCTCAGTAAACTGACATACGGATGTAATAAAAAGTGTGGCCTCCCAGCTCCAGTTACTCGCCCCATGCAGGAGTAAGGCCTCTGTGCCTGGATCTTAGGTCTCTTATTATTTCTCACTGTGTACTTTTGTGTCAAAGAGCCTGATTCTGAGTTATTGACAACTAATTCCATTTTTCCATAAGCATTTCATACATGAGCACAAACTCTCCTCATCAGTGGCCTCCAATATGTTATCTTTTCTCCAAGCGATGACCCAAGTTCACCTTAGTCACCACAGGACTGATGGAAATGCTAAAGGAGGCCACAGCACCTGTCCTGGTTTCCATAAGGTTCAATGAAGCTTCCTTCTAACCAGGAATCAGCCCTCATTTCAAACCTCAATTCTTTCCACATTACGTGTGGCCAAGTTCATTTGCCTCCCCAAGCAGACGCTGATCTAGAATTATGCGAGGAGGTTTCATTTCCAGATCCCATGTAAAATTAATTTTCATAATTCTCTCAGTTCCTGCCTGTCTATACATATCTTTCTTAATTAACCACTTTATTTCCATCTGAACTCCCTCTGTTCCACGTCTAGGAGGTAAAGATGGCAGGCAACTTTTAACTATGAATTAGCCAAGTCCATCTTGGAAACCTGATTTATCTGTCTCAGAGTGTACCTCACTGTGCCCTTTAAAATAATAGTGTACACTGAAACAACACAACAAAAAAGCATTAAGTTCCATTATGAATAATTAAATCAGACACAATCTTAGAGAATATTGCTCTAATGAGATATGCTTGGGTGTCTCTGAACCCACAGAGGTTCTTTTCCCAAGTTTAGTAAGTTTTTTTGATTATGTAAAGGAGGCTTTAAATTTGCAGGAAGGGCTTCTCCCAGGAACCTTGCTCTGAAGAGCAAATGTTCCGTGGGACCAGTTCTATTCTGCTATGATTCTGAAACATGCCCTAATTAAGTCGGGGCCCAGCCACCTACAGCTTACATTTGACCAACTGCTTTCTCCTGAAATTGGCCCTAGGTACCAGCCTACTGAACATCTGTTTTTGTCATTGCTTACACAGGTCATCTGGAAGATGCTACAAATGAAACTCATCATTTAGTTGAGGTCTCCGGGGCCATTCCCTATGGGGACTTTTCTTTTGTTGTTCTATGTGTTGGAGAGGGGTTTGTTTTTCCCTTTATTTTTTAATTAAACTGCAGATCTGGTGCTGCTGCCGTAGGGTTCACACCATGCTATGTCACAAAGCAGGTGATGTGATACTAGTTTCTCAGGGAGAGCAGGGCCCTCAGAGACCCTCAGTGTAAAGGCAGAAGAGTTTGTAAGGAGGATGTGCTTTTGAAGAATTGTTTTCATACTGGTGTGCATTTTTAAATGCCATTTGTTGTTCAGTCACTCAGCTGTGTCCAACTCTTTGCAATCCCATGAACTGCAGCACACCAGGCTTCCCTGTCCTTCACCAACTCCCAGAGTTTGCACAAACTCATGTCCACTGAGTTGGTGATGCCATCCAACCATTTCATCCTGTCACCCCCTCTCCTCCTGCCTTCAATCTCTCTCAGTATCAGAGTCTTTTCCAGTGAGTCAGTTCTTCACATCAGGTGGCCAAAGTATTGGAGCTTCAGGTTTAGCATCAGTCCTTCCAATGAATATCTGGGGTTGATTTCCTTTAGGATTGACTCGTTTAATCTCCATGCTGTCAGTGTTCTCCAACACCACAGTTCGAAATCAATTCTTCAGTGCTCAGCCTTCTTTATGGTCCAGCTGTCACATCCATACATGACTACTGGAAAAACCATAGCTTTGACTAGATGGACCTTTGTAGGCTCAGTAATGTCTCTGCTTTTCAATATGCTGTCTAGGTTGGTCACTGCTTTTCTTCCAAGAAGCGTCTTTTAATTTCACGGCTGCAGTCACTGTCCACAGTGATTTTGGAGCCCAGGAAAATAGTCTCTCACTGTTTCCACTTTTTCTCCATCTATTTGCCATGAAGTGATGGGATCAGATACCATGATCTTAGGTTTTTGAATGTTGAGTTTTAAGCCAGATTTTTCACTCTCCTTTGTCACCTTCATCAAGAGGCTCTTTAATTCCTCTTAGCTTTCTGCCATAACGGTGGTGTCATCTGCGTATCTGAGGTTATTAATATTTCTTCCAGGAATCTTGATTTCAGCTTGTGAGTCATACAACCCAGCATTTTGCATGATGTACTCTGCATATAAGTTAAACAAGCAAGGTGACAGTATATATGGCCTTGATGTACTCCTTTCCCAATTTTGAACCAGTCTGTTCTTCCATGTCTGATTCTAACTGTTGCTTCTTGACCTGCACAAAGGTTTCTCAAGAGGCGGGTAAGGTGGTCTGGTGTTCTCATCTCTTTAAGAATTTTCCAGTCGTGATCTACATAGTCAAAGGCTTTAGCGTAGTCAATGAAGCAGAAGTAGATGTTTTTCTGGAATTCTCTTACTTTTTTGATGATCCAACAGATGTTGGCAATTTGACCTCTGGTTCCTCTGCCTTTTCTAAATCCAACTTGAACATCTGGAAGTTCCCAGTTTGCATACTGTTGAAGCCTATCTTGAAGGATTTTGAGCATTACTTTGCTAGCATGTGAAATGAGTGCAATTGTGCAGCAGTTTGAACATTCTTTGACACTGCCCTTCTTTGGGATGGGAATGAAAACTGACCTTTCTCAGTTCTGTGGCCACTGCTGAGTTTTCCAAATTTGCTGGTATATTGAGTGCAGCACTTTCACAGAAACATCTTTTAGGATTTGAAATGGCTCAGCTGGAATTCCATCACCTCCACTAGCTTTGTAGTGATTCTTCCTAAGGCTCACTTGACATCACACTCTAGGATGTCTGGCTCTAGGTGAGTGATCACACCATCGTGGTTATCTGGGTCATGAAGATCTTTTTTGTATAGTTCTTCTGTGTATTCTTGCCACCTCATCTTAATATCTTCTGCTTCTGTTAGGTCCATACCATTTCTGTCCTTTATTGTGCCTAGCTTTGCATGAAATTTTGCCTTGGTATCTATAATTTTCTTGAAGAGATTGCTAGTCTTTCCCATTCTATGGTTTTCCTCTATTTCTTTGCATTGTTCACTTAAAAAGGCTTTCTTATCTCTCCTTGCTAGTCTTTGGAACTTTGCATTCAGATGGGTATATTTTTTCTTTTCCCTTTCGCCTTTTGCTTCTCTTCTTTTTTCATCTATTTATACGGCTTCCTCTGGCAACCATTTGGACTTTTGATGCTATAGTCTTCATTTTTTTTGAAGTAGTGGAATGTGTTTTCAAACAAACCCTTATAGTACAGGAGAGAGCTGCCCCTGTGGAAAAGGTGGAGGAGGAAGAGGGAGAGCTCTCCTCTGATCTTCCTCTAAGCCTCATGGGATACCTCTCAGAAGCTCTGAGCCTTACTACTCAGGGTATGGCCTCTCGGCCACCTGGGCTCACCCTGGGGCTTGTAAGAGATGCAAAATCTTGAACTTCACCTCTGTGTACAGTTTACCAAGATCCCCAGGTGATTCTGAGGCACATTAAGATTTGAGGAACAGCAGGTTAAAGCTTTGCAAAGCATTGTTAGAAAATTCCGGCCCAGGGCTTACCTCAGTGGTCTAATAAAGACAGTGTCAATCACTAGATTCAAAAGTAATTTAGATTCTCTAAAACCCATTCCAAATTGTGATACTGTAGATGTCTATTTTGAAAATGTAAGTTACTTAAATTTCATTTTTTTTTGTTATAGTTTGATATAATGGGAAATAGTATTATATCCAACCTTGCACGTTGGTAGCTATGACTGGGGATATAAGTGATATTATTCACTCTTTCAGAGAAGAGTCTCTCTCTAACGGGCCCTGGGACCTCTGGGTTCACATGGTTTTGCTTCCTGGATCACTCTCAAGTGATGCAATTACATAGCTTTTTGGAGAGTTTTTGGTTCCAGAATAACTTTCAGCAAATGGAGCCATTATACCAGACAGTGCCATGCCTTGCTCAAGTGAATATACAGTAAATGAGTGGAAACTCAGAGATAACTTGACCACCAAGTGACAAGGCTGAGAGATCATCCAGCCTCTCAACACCTCAGGTACTGTGTCTATAACAAGGTGACCAACCTGTCTTGCTTTCTCCTGGTCTTTTCTGGTTTTAGCACTGAAATCCCCTCATCCCAGGAAGGTCTGTAGTCCTGGGAATTCTGGGACCTTGAGTCAGAGTAGCCTACAAGTGGGGACAGGCATGTTTAATTATCCAAAACTCTGAGAGTCATGCTAGTGAAACTGGCAAAGCAAACTCTGACTTTCTCCTGTGCTCAAGTATGTGAATTTTAAAAAGTGGCTTAATGATATTGTTTCAACACTTATTTCTTAGATAGCAGTTGCAAATGATCCGAGATTTGAAACAGGTGTTTCTGCACGGTCTACTGGCTAAAATGAAGAAAAATGTTCTCACAGATTACCCTACAGCTGATGGACCCAATGGCTCCTACTTTCAAATGAAAAATACGCTCAATCACGTAGTCGACAGGATTCCATCTGGCCTAGCTATAATATCCAGAGCTGAAATGGAAACCTCTGTCATTTCTAGATACAGACAAAAACCTTGCAACGCTTCATGAAGCAATTAAAACAGGTATGTGTCATCCATACTTGCTGTTTCTCCAAACAGTCAGCACCCTATCGTCATGGTTGGGAAAATTGCTTTTTGTGTGGGCCTGTGTGAGAGCAAACAAACGCTTGGACAGGGCATATTTTCATGGCCACCAGAATCTCAATAGGGAATTCATTGTTTCCTTTACAGAACTGTCACTTTTTGTGTTGTCAAGGAGAAATTTTCCACCCAAAGACCCTCCGGTTTACCATTTTGGGGTCTGTTTCTCTTATAGTTTTAATACAGGAGAAGGCAGTGGCACCCCACTCCAGTACTCTTGCCTGGAAAATCCCATGGACAGAGGAGCCTGGTGGGCTGCAGTCCGTGGGGTCACTGAGGGTCGGACATGACTGAGTGACTTCATTTTCACTTTTCACTTTCACGCATTGGAGAAGGAAATGGCAACCCACTCCAGTATTCTTGCCTGGAGAATCCCAGGGACGGCGGAGCCAGGTGGGCTGCCGTCTACGGGGTCGCACAGAGTTGGACACGACTAAAGCGACTTAGCAGCAGCAGCAGGGTTCTAGTAACATCACAATAGTCGAAGCTTTCAAAAAGTCCAGAAGATTTTTTTTTTTTTTTTAATCATAGAGAACAGGCCTGTGGTGGTCAAGAGGGAGGATGAGTGGGAGAAGGATGCACTGGGAGTTTGGGATACAAGATGGAAACTTTTATGTATAGAATGGATAAACAAAAAAGTATTACTGTATAGCACAGGGAACAATATTCAACATCCTGTAATAAACCATAATGGAAAAGAACATGAAAAAGTACACAAAGATATGTGTATGTATAACCGAATCACTGCTGTATAGCAGAAATTAACACAATTTTTAAAAATGACACATCATTTACAATTTTGCCTATAAAAAATGCTCTTGAGGGAAGTTTAAGATCTTTTAGGCCTCCGTTCAGTTTAGTTCAGTCACTCAGTCTTGTCCGACTCTTTGTGACCCCATGAATTGCAGCACGCCAGGCCTCTCTGTCCATCACCAACTCCCGGAGTTCACACAAATGCATGTCCATCAAGTCGGTAATGCCATCCAGCCGTCTCATCCTCTGTTGTCCCCTTTTCCTCCCGCCCCTAATCCCTCCCAGCATCAGAGTCTTTTCCAATGAGTCAACTCTTCGCATGAAGTGGCCAAAGTACTGGAGTTTCAGCTTTAGCATCATTCCTTCCAAAGAACACCCAGGACTGATTTTTAGAATGGACTGGTTGTATCTCCTTGCAGTCCAAGGGACTCTCAAGAGTCTTCTCCAACACCACAGTTCAAAAGCATCAATTCTTTGGCGCTCAGCTTTCTTCACAGTCCAACTCTCACATCCATACATGACCACTGGAAAAACCATAGCCTTGACTAGACAGACATTTGTTGGCAAGTAATGTCTCTGCTTTTTAGTATGCTATCTAGGTTGGTCATAACTTTCCCTCTAAGAAGTAAGCATCTTTTAATTTCATGGCTGCAGTCAGCATCTGCAGTGATTTTGGAGCCCAGAAAAATGAAGTCTGACACTGTTTCCCCCTCTATTTGTCATGAAGTGATAGGACCAGATGCCATGATCTTCTTTTTCTGAATGTTGAGCTTTAGGCCAACTTTTTCACTCTCCACTTTCACTTTCATCAAGAGGCTTTTTAGTTCCTCTTCACTTTCTGCCATAATTAGTCTCTTTTAATTCAGTCATATTTATTTGTTCCTTCTTTGTTTTGTTCATTCATATCTGCTTATTGCCTTTCTATAAATTAATTGATTCATTGATCCATTCACTCATTTATCCCTCTTGATGATTTCAGCATTGTACTATACCATATAACCTACAATGAAAGGAGAGAAAATCATGAGCCAAAGGTTTAAAAAAAAACTGGATTTTTTTTTAGATGTAGCTATTGCCTTTATTTGGCAAATTTGTTGTTGTTGTTAACATTTCTTTTTAATGGCATGTTTCAATTTTACTTAAAAAAATTAAAAAAATTGAATAATTAACATTTTCCCATTTAAAACAGCATTTTGAGAGCCTCCAGAAAAAAAAAAAAAAAAAAACCAACGTAGAATTCTTTTAAAATTATCCAGTGATATAATTCACAGATAAATCATACTCAGAAATTTCAATCCAAGTTTAACTACTGATAAAATATTTCAACCTCATATGTACCTGAGTGGGATATATGATAAAAAAATTTTTTTAATCCATAGTTGTTTAAAAACCAGTTGGTTGGGGTCAACTTTGACTTCTGAATATAGGTTTGTGTTAATTCTCTACTCATATTTATTAAATGTGCAGTTCAATTACTAACACTTAAGCATGTCATCAAACACAGGGTAATTCCTGCTATTTGTAATCATAAAGATGATTCGCAATGCTGTTGAGAAAATTTATTCCTCATTAACAACTCTCTCATTTTGAAGTCTCAGAAGATCCTTGGAGATCTTAGAGATCTGTGCATAATTTGGGGGTTGCAATGGAATAAGCACTAAACTAGGGGTCTGGTGTTTCCTACTGAGTCATCTTCCAACAAAATAAATCTGATTAGGTTTTTGTTCTAGTTTTGTGGGGCTCAAATTTCAGTTCAAATTTCTAGTACCACTTAGAAGAAGTGTGCAGTCACAGAGTGCTGGGCTCCTCCTAGAATTTCTCATTCAGTAGGTCATGCGGGATGTGGGGAACATACTCTGAGAACTGCTGCCGTGTGTACACACACCTTTGCAGGCTTCCTGTTTCCCCGTGCCTTTATTCTCAGGGTCAGGGCTGAGGCCCTGAAGCACTGCCATCAACTGGGAGCTTGTTAGAGATTCAGATCTTAGTGCCATCCCAGACCTATTGAGTCAGACTCTGAATTTTAACAAGACCCTTGGTGAAAGGGGGAAAAGAGGTGTTGGGAAGAATTGAGAGTTTTGGGTCCAACATACACACACTAAGGATGCTCTGTATAAAATAGATAACTAATGAGAACATACTGCATAACAGGGCGCTCTATTCAGGGCTCTGTGTTGACCTAAATGGGAAAGAAATCCAAAAAAGAGGAGACATGCAATTAGCTGATTCCCTTTGCTATACAGTAGAAACACAACATTGGAAAGCAACTGTACTTCAATAAAAATTAATAAAAAATCAAGCTTTAAAACAAAACAAAACAAGACCCCTGGTAATTTCTATGCTCAGTAAAGTTTGAGGAACACTAGTCTAAATCTTTAACACAATAGATGGAGCTCTTCAATATCTGAACCCACACCGCTCTCTCTTGAAGCATTTTCGGCTAGCTTCCTCATATCTCTAACACACTAGTGCTAGTCCACACTTCCTTGATTCTTCTTTGTTTCTAAAGCTCCAAGGTTTTATAAATGCTGTTCTTTCTGCCTGGACTGACCTTCCTTCTCCTTTGACTGATAAGATCAGTTCATCTTTCAAGTCATGGCTCAGACTTTCTCTTCTGTGAAGTTTATCCTATCTTCTGTTAAGCAGACTACTTCTTGCATCTCTGCCTTACCAGTTATATCATGGTGTTGCAATTATCTGTTTAATTCCTCCCTTTACACTAAGAGCTCCCTGAGAGTTAGTAATGTGTCTTAATAGTCCCTTTATCCACAACTCCGCTCATCAAGCACAGAGTCTGTGCTCAATATCATGTCTTGAATGAATGAGTCAAGTAATTGTGACACTGTGGTTAAGTCACTTCTTTGGGACTCCGTTTGCTTATCTATGAAAAGAAGGCGGTGGATTACAGAATCTCTAGCTGCCTCCCTTCCATCGTATTTCCTTCTATATAATTCTAAATTACTTAAAATTTCCTAAAATATTTTTCACACAAATACTGAGTAATGGGCACATGACCATAGATAGAACAATGGTCAGTGACCCCTCACTTGTGGTTTCTTCAATCTGGTGAGAAAGACAGACCAGAAATACCTCCTTAAATAAGAACAACTTATTTTCAATCAGGTAAGTGCTTATTAAAGGGTAGAAAGATGTTATGGCTTATCTAAGAGAGGACATTAACTCAGTTGAGGAACTCAAGCTCTCCTTGTATTATTTGCATTTGTATACTATTAATCCATAACAAGGAAGAAAATTTATTAACTTTCTGAGTATGGTCCTTAGAATATATCTTGCTAGATTCAGGAAAATAACAAGTTAAGAAAATCAGCTAAACTGATAGGCTGTGGAGATGGAATAGACTACAATCTTCTTTGTAATTCTTAACCCTAACATGCCTTTCTAAGTGAAAAGGGCTTTGAATGCAGCAAACAATTTAGCAGCTATACTGAATAAGTCTGGCAATGATAGAGCTAATGTACACAATTCTATGGTGCAGGGATACGGACTGTCTCCAAGATGGAGTGTCGCTTAGCCAGAGAGGACTCTAAGGTGGTAAGGACCCAGGCTCTAGTCCTGAATTTACTATGAAAAACTATGAAGCCTGAGCTCAGTTTCCTAAATTGTGGAATAATAAGTTTGAATTGATGCTCTGTAAACTCAAATCTCTTCCCAGTGACTCAGAAATCTGCTAGCACCTATGTCAGACAGCGGGGATTTTCAAAGAATACAATTGGGTGTCTCCATGGCGGTACAACTATTCACTCCTGAATCATGAGTAAATTAAATTGTCTCTTCCTATTCCCTCATAACTGTCCCTTCTGGCTGATGGGATGAGAAAAGTCTGAATATATAAGATGGGGGTTGAGCCTTGGAGACAGCTACCCAGGGACAGACCACGGCAAAACTGAATAGGAAGGAGTCCTCCTTTCTCCGATATGTTCTTCATTTTCAGTACAAGCTCAGCTAAGCTGCCATTCAGCAGTTGCAGGAAGAGATAGATCAAGAAGAAGCTGAGCCAAATATTTGATTTGGATGATTATGCTGCAGGTGTCTCATCAGAACTGCAGTGCCTGGATTACTAATTATTTTTCCTCAACCTAGTGCCTCTTGCGGGGAACACAGACCAGGGCAAGAATCATGAGAGATGGCTCTAATAAATGAGGCCTAGACAGTTGATGCCAGGGGCTGGCTGAAAAAGCAGAGACAGCAAAGACAATGCAATCAATGGGCAGAGAAGAGGGCGGGCCCCATCACACAGTTAGACTAGGAGAAGTGGTAATAGGAGCTACCTATGGCCATCTTGTTTGGCTCCATGGAAAACAAGCATCATTTATAAAGCTGAGCCAGCCATGGCGACTCGGGACCCTGAGCTCCTCAGCCTGGCACTCACATGCCTTTCAGAATACTTCCGGGTTCACACACCTTTCAGTGTCCAGTGGCATGAAAGGGCTGACACAATTTTCTGAGCTGACCAAGTCTACTACAGCAATAATAAAAGTTCACACCTGTCATCATTTTGCAGCATTTAAAGGGCACTCATAAGCATTTGGTTTGGTTTCAGCCTCCCAACAAAGTGGTAGATACTTAATTATCTTGATTTAGGCAAAGGAAAATTAAAATGGGTTGGTGAGAGTAAATGATTTCTGCAAGGTCACGAAGGTAGGAATGTTAAGGACCTTGGCTAGATCCTCTGAACTCCAGACCAGTCCCTTCCCACGTGCTGTCTGGATTCCCTCAGGCTGTATGAGAATACCTTGGCTCCTCTGTTCAGTGTGTGCTGTAAGAGAGGTCAGGGGAGGACACAGTTCTATGGCAGCCAGTGGGCTTCCAGCCTCTAGGTCCACAGATGACACCCATTCTTCTAGACCTCTGTCCTTATGAAATGGCTCTGTGTAGGTGGACAAGCACAAACCTGTCACTGCTTTGCAAATAAACGTTTAAACATAATCTGTATACCATACATCACACACCAGTGATGTACAATTCCATATCTTTAGCCCAGATTTCTTTTCTGAGATTCAAATGCACATATCTAACTAATTCCTGGTCTTGCCTCTTATATAGTCAATGACTCCAAAGCTGCTAGTAATCTTTTACTCCACAGGCCCAAACTTGTCCCTCTTCTTTTCTCTATGTTAGTGGGGCTGCCACTCGCCAATCTTCTCAAGGCAGAAAATTGGTATCATCGTTATTTTTTCCTGGTCCTAAGGCCCACCTTGGCCTTACCTGAAGGGCCAGCTTCATGGGCATGTGACTGGTGAAGTCACACAAGACCCTGTGCTCAGAAAGTTCTCCTACTTGGGGTTTAATGCTCTACAATTAATGTCCTGAAATTCTTAATTTTTATTTGAATTTGTGTTTTGTAAAAAGGGTCTGATAGGATATAGGAGGAGCATGGGTGGGGTTATGAGTGTGGGCATGTGGACCCACCCACTGAGCATTGAGGCCAGGCTTCAGGCCCCTATGAGCACCACATGCTCTGTGAATATTCCTGCCTCTGAGGAAGACTGCAGAAAAAGGAAAAAGCTTTTCCCCACTTTTGATAAAGAGACTTACCATTTTCGTTAAGTACTGGGTCCTACAGATTATGTAGCTGGCAAAGCCAGCTTTAATAATAAAAATTTTAATTAAAAAAAGAACAGTTATAAATAAAAAGTTATAAATATAAAGTTATAAATTTTAATTAAAAACAGTTATAAATAAAAAGTTATAAATATAAACTTTATATAAATATAAAGTTATGAATCTTTCCTCCCTGAGCTGGTGGTGGGAAGGTGGGGGTCAGGGATAGGAAGGGAAGGGAGAAATTCAACCTATTGAATATCTTGAATCTATTTCCTTCCATTCTTGTTGACATTTTTCTAGTTCAGAAAATCATTTCTTTTCACCAAAATTATTATAACAGTTATAATTATTAAAGAAATAGTAGCCAGAACTTTCTAGTTTTCTGGTCTTTAGTCTTGGCACCTCTCCTCCAGTGTTCACTTCTGCTTGGTGTGGCCAGAGTCATCTTCCTAAACAGCAGCTTTTATTCTGTTAGCATTGTGAGATGATTTCATCTTCATCACAAACAGCCCTCTCTACTGACCTTGCACTCAATATGCCAGCAAATTTGGAAAACTCAGGATTGGAAAAGGTCAGTTTTCATTCCAATCCAAAAGAAAGGTAATGTCAAAGAATGCTCAAACTACCGCACAATTGCACTCATCTCACACGCTAGCAAAGTAATGCTCAAAATTCTTCAAGCCAGGTTTGAACAGTACATGAACCATGAACTTCCGGATGTTCAAGCTGGTTTTAGAAAAGACAGAGGAACCAGAGATCAGATTGCCAACATCCACTGGATCATTGAAAAAGTAATGCTTTATTGACTATGCCAAAGCCTTTGACTGTGTGGATCACAATAAACTGTGGGAAATTCTGAAAGCGATGGGAATACCAGACCATCTGACTTTCCTCCTGAGAAATCTGTATGTGGGTCAGGAAGCAACAGTTAAAACTGGACATGGAACAACGGACTGGTTCCAAATCGGGAAAGGAGTACGTCAAGGCTGTATATTGTCACCCTGCTTATTTAACTTCTATGCAGAGTACATCATGAGAAACGCTGGGCTGGAAGAAGCACAAGCTGGAATCAAAATTGCCAGGAGAAATATCAATAACCTCAGATATGCAGATGACACCACCCTTATGGCAGAAAGTGAAGAACTAAAGAACCTCTTGATGGAAGTGAAAGAGGAGAGTGAAAAACCTGGTTTAAAACTCAACATTCAGAAAACAAAGATCATGGCATCTGGTCCCGTCACTTCATGGCAAATAGATGGGAAAACAGTGGAAACAGTGACAGATTTTATTTTTGGGGGCCCCAAAGTCACTGCAGATACTAACTGCAGCCATGAAGTTAAAAGACGCTTGCTCCTTGGAAGAAAAGTTATGACCAAACTAGACAGCATATTAAAAAGCAGAGACATTACTTGACCAACAAAGGTCCACCTAGTCAAAGCTATGGTTTTTCCAGTAGTCGTGTGTAGATGTGAGAGTTGGGCTGTGAAGAGAACTGAGCACTGAAGAATTGATGCTTTTGAACTGTGGTGTTGGAGAAGACTCTTGAGAGTCCCTTGGACTGCAAGCAGATTCAACCAGTCCATCCTAAAGGAAATCAGTCCTGAATATTCATTGGAAGGACTGGTGCTGAAGTTGAAACTCCAATAGTTTGACCACCTGATGTGAAGAACTGGCTCATTTGAAAAGACCCTGATGCTGGGAAAGATTGAAGGTGGGAGGAGAAGTAGACAACAGAGAATGAGATGACTGTCATTCTGACAGAGACATCACTGACTCTATTGCCATGAGTTTGAGTAAACTCCAGGAATTGGTTATGGACAAGGAGGTCTGGTTTGCTGCAGTTCATAGGGTTGCAGTCAGACACGACTGAGAGCCTGAACTGAACTAACTGAAGTGATTGACCTTGGGATAAATGTTAACTTCTAATCAAGGTTTAACAAGGTTGTTTATATGCTGTTTACTACCTCTCATGTTTAATTTATGTATCAACTTGGCTAGGCCATGGTACCTAGACATTTGGTCAAGTGTGAGTTCACATGTCACTGTCTTATAACAAATAAAGGTATTTGTTATAAGAAACTGACATAGAAATCAGTAGATCCCAAGTAAGGCAGATAGCATCCTTCAATAGAGTGGGTGGGCCTCATCTTATCAGTTGAAGGTCTTGAAAATACTGAGGTCCCCTGAGGAAGAAGAAATCTTGACTCAAGATTGCCTTTGGACTCAAGCTGCAACATCAACTCTTTCCGTTATCTTAGCTTTCAGGCCAACCCTGCAAATTTGGACTAGGCAGTTGCTACAATCATGTAACATAATTCCTTAAAATTTCTCTCAAACTCTTTCAACATACCATGGTTCTCTAACCTTTAGAAACCTGACACTTTTTAATAAACAAAATATTCTTTCCCATTATTCTTCAACTTCTTATTACTAATCTCCAATTTCAGACTACAAGCCACTCCTAAATTTTCCCAGTCACTGAATATCACCTTCTTTTTACACACCACATTGTATTTGACCATTTTATTTACTACCTTCTTCATCGGGTTCTAAGGGATAGGGACCATGTTTATTTTGTTAAGAATTTTATCCCCAGCAGAATACAGTATGTATCTGGCTCATGGAAGAAACTCGTGGATAATTGAACAAATTGAATACTTGAATCAATTTAAAAGGGGCATATCTTTGTGTTGTTAGAAAGCATGAGAAATTAACCTAACATATGGGTTTCCCTGACAGCTCATGAAGTAAAGAATTCACCTGCATGCAAGAGTGACAGAAGACTCAGGTTTGAACCCTGAGTCGGGAAGATCCCCTGATAAAAGGCATGGCAAGCCACTCCAGTACTCTTGCACAGAAAATTCCATGGACAGAAGAGCCTGGGAGGCTATAGTCTATGGGGTCACAAAGAGTCGGACACAACTGAAGCAACTGAGCACACATGAAGTCAATACAGTCCTCAGACATTAACCTCTCATAGACCCTCTTTATTGGGTTTTATTTTGAAGAGATATTAAAGGCTTGATGATGCTAGTTTAAATATCAACCTGATAAAGAAAAAAATAAATGAATGGATGCCACACTAATTGCCCAATCTTTTTTAAGGCCCAGAAGTAGATGAGACACAACATTAAAGGTTTAAGTTATATTTGATGGCCTGTGAGGGATATAATTAATGATTAAGAATCAAATCTCCAATGTTTTCTTTGTGCCTAGAGCACTCCATTATGGATCAAAGAAAATTCACAAAACACAAACCAATAACCATATTTACTGGGAAGATAAAGAGGCCCATAAACATAGTAGGAAAAGGTGAGCCCGAAGCACTAGGTTTAATTCTGTTGTTGATCTTTGACAAGTCTGGAACTTAGTCAGCTATTCTCTTATGATAAAAGAATCATCAGTGTTAACAAGACCACTGGTACATAGCAATCGTCAGCATGCCAACCACGGCTATTTCACAATCACTTGCAGAAGGTGAAGTGCAAGATGGTACCTCAAATTCTCCTGGATCCAAAGAAGGGACTGGCAACTAGGCATTATGTCTTTTTGTCCTGGAGCCATTTTTCTGAGAATTACTGACACATGGGAGCATTGATGAACTTTCATAATCTCATTAGAAACAGGGCATCCCTCTAAAATCTCTTCTATCCGCCTGAGGAGGTGGGTTCTAGGCCTCTCAGAGTTTGCCCTTGGACTTGCCTCCCAGTTGAGATGCAGTGTGAAGTGATGTGACTGGTGGCTTGTGGGATGCAAGGTTACATTCAGTTCAACAGCGACACCTTTACGCCTCCTGTCTGCTGCTGTTGTGTGACTGCCCAACCCTCGCTCTAAAATAAATAGGTTTGTATTTCTGCCGATGGAGCCGCCGAAGCAATTGCCCCCTCTCTGAGACCCGAGCCTCCCTCCCCACCCATACTTCACCCCACAGGCTGCCTGGCAGAGGCAGGGGGCAGGATGCACAGTGTAATAAATTCCATCCACTGCTGAGCTGAGGGATAACAGATGGATAGGTTTCCTCATGCAATTTCCACTTCACTTGGTTTGGGTATAAAATAGCAGAAGGGTGGCTTTTTTCTTGTGCAATTTTCAAACAGATGAAACCAGAGGGAGGGTTTGCAAGAGTGGGAGAAAACTGAGGGACTTGACTGTCCTTCAGAGAAAGCCAAATGAACAGGATGCCCCCAAAACCTTGTGAAGAATTCAGACTTGTTTTTGCTGCTAGATGGGAGTCAGATTCTTCATCCAAAACTGCCTGCTCATCCCTACCAGGCATGGCAAAGGCAACGATCAGGGGAGGCCAGACAGTCTGTTGCTCATGTTGTTATAGTGTTATGGTGATTGCAGTACAAATTCTCAGGGTGGAAAAAAAGGTATAATGACAGATTGTGTGATTATACCCATACTTATAATTAAGCTGTTACAATACAGACAAGCGCCTGCTCGCTAATGTCACCAACAGAAACCTCTTTGCTTGGAAAGGAGAGTGACTCACTCTGGCAATTAGAAGGAGTTCCCTACAGGACTTCATTTTCAAACCTTATGAGCCCTGCAACAAGAAGATGTGTTGCTTGTTTGAATTACAGGGAAAAGCACAGAGATCCAGGAGCAACCACTCAATTTCCAGGTACAGGCTGGGGCATTGTTAGAGAAGGAGTTATTACGATCACAAATACCCTCGTTGCAATGCACAGAGAACTTGGCTCCTGCTACAAAGCACTTCATCATTGTGTTTCTATCCAACTCTGTGGGGCAAGCTGGATCTCTGGTTTGCTCTTCAGGACTGAGAGAGGAAAAAGAAGAGAGGAGAGGAAAAAGAGAAGAAAACCAGCAGGCAACAGAGGAAGTTGGTGTACAGCTGGGACTCCTGGCCACCTGCCAACATGGCTACTTCCATTGGCTGTCACTTGCCTGGTGGTCCAGTGGGTGGTTTCTGCCTGAATTGTTCTTGAAACACCAGATAGGGCTGTGTTGAGATTTTCTGGGAATATTGAAACATTTTTCACTTCCAAGGGACTCAGAGGAGCTCATTTATATTTCCCCCCTCTTTACCCACTTCTCTTTGACTACTAGGTCTCATTTTCTTTCCTCTAGCAGCCATCTTTCCCTCCAGACCCTGCTATAAGCTCGACCACCTCTTTTGTACAAATGTGTGCATGGGATTCTGTTCAGGTAATACATAATGCAGTTGATGGCTGCATTCTTCTGTGGAGTGGGCAACTGCTGTGAGATTTGCACACAGAGCCCTCCCTTCCCTAGTGTTCTCTGAACCTGAGGTTTCTGTTGGAAAGCACTTTGAAGGAGGAATCATAATGAGGCAATTATTTTGAGTTCATTGGCAGATTTCTTGGAAGTTGTGTAACCTCTCTGTGTATTGTTTCCTTATCTGCAACTCCAGGTAATACCTATTCACCTCCAGAGAGACATCTTGAAGACTAATCAGTTAATGATGTTTGTGAAGTGTCTTGAAGATGCAAGGCACAACACAAGTGGGAAGAATTAATAGTATCATATTCACATAAAAATCATTCTTAGGTGCTCAAGGAACTCACCTTAAATTATTTCCACAAACACACAGAACAAATGATTAATACCAAGTATTTCTTAATTTAAAAAAAAGAAAACCAATCACTTGGTTGAAATATTGAGGGGGAAATTATACAACAGAGTAGAGAGTTGATAGGGAAAATATCAAAGCAAGAGAGAACCAATGGGGGTCTTCACATTGGTCATTTCCATAAGGTCTTGGAGGGAACATTTACAGCTTTTTCTGCCTGGTATCTGTTTTCTCTTCTGATGATACTTGACCTCCTTCTGGGAACCCACCCTTTCCATTCTCAGTCTGGTTTGATAGAAGTGGCTGGTGACCCACATCAGTCAGGACATTCTGTCTCCTTGGTCAAAGTGCTTTGTGCAGGGACTGCTGTGTGACCATGGAGCCTATTAGATAGAGACCATGGGGTTTCTATCCGAGGAGACCCCAGCCCTCTTATGGAAACTGTTGGTAACATAACATCACATAAGGTGGGAGGCAAGATTAGGGAGACTGTGCCACCAGCAAGGGAAGAATTACACAAGAGTGAGGCCAACCAATGATAAAGGATATCATAAATCACCTAGTCCTTATGCAAACTCATTTGAGCCCTGCATTCAGTCATGCTCAGACTTTTGATGGCCTGAGTCAATAGTTTTCTTTATCACAAACAACTGTGAAGTTTGGGGTTTAGTTGCTAACACCTGAAAGAGTATTAACTAATATAATTCTATCAGTCTTTTACGCAGAAGTCGACTACCAAATTAAAAATATCTGAAGCTGTTTGATCCATGGAGTTGCCTTTCTCCCACAATAGTACTTGTTTTCCCTGTGAAAGCATCATGTCACAAATCACCCATTCAGGGAGAAAGTCCTCACTGCTCATTCACCATGTACAAGGTGCTGGGAGAGATACAAAGATAAAGAAGATGGGGCTGTCACTTTTAAAAAGTTATAGTCTACAAGCCCATTCTCTATATCTGTGCCTTTACACACAGGTATGGGGGGAAGGAGAGAGGGGACGAATTGAGACAGTAACACTGACATATATACACTACCATGTGTAAAACAGATAGCTAGTGGGAAGCTGCTGTGTATCACAGGGAGCTCACCTGGTGTTCTGTGATGACCTAGACAGGTGGGATGAGGGATGGGAGGGAGGTTCAAGAGGGAGAGAATATTTGTGTACTTATGGTTGATTAATGATATTGTATAGCAGAAACTAACACAACATTATGAAGCGATTATATTCCAATAAAATATTATGGTCTAATTTTGGGCCTGTGACATCTAGTCAAGGAATGATCATGTATATAAAAAGGGGACTCAATCATTTATTTTAGGATGTTCAGAGGTGGGAATGATTACAAACATTTGGGAGGGGGACTATGAGAGCAGTGGAATCTGAGTAGACTTAAACACTTTGGGAGGAAAATAGACTGAGATCAAGGAAGAGGGGTTCCAGCTTGAAGGGACAGT
This sequence comes from Bos indicus x Bos taurus, assembly GCF_003369695.1. Taxonomy (NCBI): domain Eukaryota; kingdom Metazoa; phylum Chordata; class Mammalia; order Artiodactyla; family Bovidae; genus Bos; species Bos indicus x Bos taurus. The sequence continues at coordinate 55,005,294 of NC_040083.1, read as the reverse complement.
ATGAGCTAGCAGGGAGTGGGGATACCCTAGACAGGATGGACTCTAAGTCTCCTGAAGGCCAATAAGGGGAAATATGGTTGGAAAAATCAATTTAGCTTAGATTGTAGAGGGTCTTTGGGCCTGGCCTGGAAGTTTGATTTTTATCTTTGAATAACAGGGATCTATGGAATCTTACTGTCAGAGAAGAAAGATGATTGTAGCTGTGCATGGATTGAAAGGGGGAAGAGATGACAGCAAATGAGTTCTCCTTGGAGATTACTGCATTAGTTCAGATAGATAATGAGCCTCAGTTGATTACAAGGATAGTAGGTGCCTAGTGATTGAAAAGTGGAGAAGGCAATGGCACCCCACTCCAGTACTCTTGCCTGGAAAATCCATGGATGGAGGAGCCAGGTAGGCTGTAGTCCATGGGGTCGCTAAGAGTCGGATAAGACTGAGCAACTTCACTTTCACTCTTCACTTTCATGCATTGGAGAAGGAACCCACTCCAGTGTTCTTGCCTGGAGAATCCCATGGACAGAGGAGCCTGGTGGGCTGCCGCCTATGGGGTCTCACAGAGTCGGACATGACTGAAGTGACTTAGCAGCAGCAGTGATTGAAAAGAAGCTGAAATGGATAGAAAAGACATTTCGAGAGTATAATGAACTGGTCTTAACAGCTGATTGGATCTGGAAACAAGGAAACTTTATGAGAACTTGCCCTTAATCTGGATGAGAGGATTTCATACCATGAACAGAATTAGGAACTATGGGAGGAGCAGTCTGTGGGTAAGGTAGCTTTGTCTTCTTAATTTTTCTAGAATTCCCTGTATGGTTTTGGGTAGGTGTTGGTCATAAGACACACGTGCCATGAGCTCTGGACATGGAACTGAAGCAAAGTCATCTATTTTATGTTCTGAAATTTGGTGCAGGATTCCAGGAACTGTGTCAGGATTCCAGCTTATATGTATCATCAACGATCTGCCAGCTCCTCTTGTTGATGTGGGGCCACACCTGGATGTGCTCCTCCTGCTGCTTCTGCCAGATCTCCTTCTGTAGCTTCTTCAAGATCTAGACCAAGTGCAAATGTAGCTCTGTGGGGGAGGACACTGACTTCTGCTGCAAATGGTCCATGGCATCAGTGAGAGACTGACGCAGGTTCTAGCTCATCCTGATTATCCTTGTTCTTGACCATGCCAGTGTTCTTTTTCAACATCTGGCTGACACCTAGGACTTCAGGCTCAACACCAGGCACAGAAACCACAGCACTGCAGACACTCGTCTCCAAGTTCCCACGTTTGTGAAAAGTCTAATCATCATACTACACCCTTCATTGTACTTACATTCATGGTGGTTCTGTGTCTCTGGTCGAACCCTAACTGATTCAATGGGTCAAGAGATATGAATCCATTCTCTTTATACATGTAGAACTTGAGATTAGTGGCATATTCAGGTGAAAACATATTTCTCAGACAGCTGGAATTATAGGTATGGGTTTTGAGAATGGGTCAGGACTAGAGAGAGAAATCAGACAGCCTTCCATATTGAGGTGATAATCAAAGTTGAACAGTAGATGCAGCCATGGAGACAGAGAGTGTAAACAGAGAAGAGATGGTGTCCATGAAAAGAACTTTGGACACTGCCAGAGGCAGGAACAAGAGACAGAGAAGTATCCTGAAATTAACAGAAGCCAAATGAGATCAAAAGACCACATTTGTAGAACCCAGAAGAAAAGGTCTCTAGAGCAAGTGGTTGTACAAAACTACAGCACAAAGGACAGGCATTCTTTTTTTTCTATGGATGAACTTCACATTATAGAGAAACACTGGATTTTGTTTAGTTGAAAGGTCTCATTTAACAGGAAAAGAACAGAGGCCCAGAAGAAAACTTTCTTGAGGTCATGAGCTTGTTTAGGGTGGAGCTAGAAAGAAAATCCAGTTCTCCTGCTTGAATTTTAATGACCTTGATACTATACTATTCTTCTTTCTCTTGTTTATGATGCTGTGAGAATCAATGAGACAACATGGAAAATATTGAGTCTCTGAGAGAACAGATTTAATAATAATGCTGACATAAAATTCAATGCTACCTTGTCTCTAAGGTGCATGAAGCACTTTACATAGATTATTCTTTCTCAAAACAATATCTACCACAGGAAGCTGGCCAACAGCTTAATTTTTCTTTTACAAACAGAGAACTGAGGCATGCTAAAGTAACTTTCTTTGTGCTATAACCACAATGGCCTTTGGAGTGAGGTGCACCTTAGATGCTCTTGACAATAGATTACTTAGCATCACTAGTGTTTAAATGCTTAACAGTTATTTTTTGAAAGAACCCTTCCCCACCCTGCCTCTCCACAATTACCACAACAGTGGAGTGGCCAGGGAAACCAGTTTCCTTGCCTTGTACTTTTAGTTCATAAGCAGTGTTCATATTCTTAAATAATGATACATCCCAGGAGAGTAGGTATGCAAAATAGGTTCCTGATGTAAGTGTTCTCAGGAATGTTCCTTCACTTTTGTGATCTACAGAAATGGGGACTAGGAATAAATCCTCAAGATAATTTCTTTACATTTTTTTCATCAGTATCTCCATCATATCCCCATGTAAATGCACTGGAATTTTGGCACAGCAGCAATTGATCAGACTGAGTTTTCGTCTCCAGGACAGCCATTTGGCTATTTGATTAAAATCTGCTCAGTCATCAGTGGTGAGTCAGACGGAGTGAAACAAGCAAAGAATGAAAATTAGAGATGTGAAGGGGGAGGCTGGAAATGAAAATGGATGGTGAGGGTTGGGTTACCACATGCACAAGGGTCAATCCATGTCTTCTAATAGGCTTTTATACTTAGGCTGCCAGAGTTTAAGATAAATAACACTGTTAAAGTTCCTACTATGTGCCAGGTACTTTGTTATACTCACCAGGTATGACATGCAAGACACAGGTTTTCCTTCCCTAGTTTCTCTCCGTAGGCCTATTATCTAATCATCTGTCTATCCACTTAGTGTGAACTTATCAAGATAGAGGGTGGTTTACAAAAATGCAAAAGTTTAGTAAGTAATATATACTGAAGACCCCTCAGAAGGTGAATGTGTGAGGATAGCAAGGACTCCCTCTCAGCTCCCAGAACCTGAAAGCCTCCACAAAGGCCGACCACCCCGTGGCTGCTGTTATGCATTTCCTTTCTCGCTTGCAGGAGGTTTACTGCTGTTCCCCTGTACACCTAGCACAGCCGTCCCCGCGGGTGTTGCTGGGAGGGGAGGATCGTAATCACCCCTGACGGGTCTCGTCCCTTCCTCTCTCTCCCATCCTTTGTATTTGCAGTTCAGACTGCCTTTTGTTATTCTTGCCAGTGGAGTTTTCAAAAGCAAGAATCTTGCTTCCTTTGGCCACTCGGAGCGCGTACAGTATATTTGATGTCTGGAACATCAAACAAATTCTTGTGCTCACAGTGCAGAAATAATCCCAGACAAAAGAAGACCATGGCCATGTGGAGAATACGAAAGAGATGGGGTTGGGAAATTACCAGTGGAGTCAAAGAAGAGGCTGTTTCACCAACTCTGTTCACTGGAGAGAAATAGGAAGCCGGAGGCAGTGAAGAATCTGCTCAGAGCCCTCTGCCCCCAGCTGCCCTGGGGTGGTGATCCTGCCAAGGAAGGCTGCCTGTTCTCCTCAATTTCTCCTGCATCCCTGACTGCATCAGCTTAATTCTTTGCAAGCAGGCTCTTGAACAAACTCCTACATTCCGAAACTTGGGCACAGCTATGTAATTGTATGTATAGGCACAGTTTGTAGGCACATGCATAGCTCCCCAGGAAAGAAACTGATCCTGGTCTAGATTTCTGCTGTAAAAAACTGGCTGCTCAGCATCTGGGAAACAGAGTTTGGTGTTCTTGGTCCCCTCCTTCACATGTACTGCTGGGCTCCCAGAAAAAGCCCAGGAATCGAGGGAATTCCTCTTTAGCATCTGGCTTTGGCCACCCTCTCCCACCCCCATCTGTGCCTCCTTCCCTCAGCAGCTGGTTCAGTGACACAGCCACAAGAGTTAAGGGGTGAATTAATTGAAGGAGGAGGGCGGAAAAGCCAAGGCAGGGAAAACCAGACAAATCAAAGGGGTTGATCTCCCCGGAGGCGGATTGTGGGACCGAGGCTTGCTCACAATAGCAGTTCAAGTTCACCTTGTGTGAAGGCAAAGAGGTGTTTTAATGGCTCTGTAGGAAGAGGGAAGACGAGAGAAAGAGGGATAGAAAATCAAAAGAGAGAGAGAGAGGTGCAAATCCAAATGTCGATGTGTAGACAGAGTGAGGAGAGCCTGCTGGCTGACAGGGTGATTTATTGGATTCTTCCAGTTAATCACTGCCGGCCTGTGGCCAAACGGATCTCCAGCAAAGCTGAAAGGCAGCCGAGGGAAACAGGCTTATAAGCATAAAGCCGCATAATGGTGTTCAATGAAGTGTGAGACTTTTAGTTCAGTCTCGCTGAGCCGGCCGCACCGCCGGAATGTCAAAGAGGGATTGTGGGTGGAAAAATTATGGATTTAAACTGCTAGCTGTAAATGAGGTCAATATGTCTGGTTCATAAACAGTCCGAGCCTATTCCAAGAATGCAGTGAGGGGGAAAATTAGCGTGAAGCCAACACTGTAGACAAACCTCATTGAGATATAATTGCAGCTATAAATACAAGCGAAAAGCTTACCGAGTGCAATAAAATACAGACACGCTTTTTTATTCTCCCTTCTTCTTCCTCCTTTGAATCTCTGCATTTGTTAAGGGCTGTGCATCCCTAATGCTCCCCTTCATCTCTCCCTCCCTCTCAGAGTGACACCCAGTGTTGCAATTAATTGAGTGTTCTTGATCTCCCATTCCATTTTATTTCGGTGAGATTGGAAAAAATCAAAAGAGCACATCTAAAGCATTTTCTTCCCTTTTGCTTTTCTATTTGAATCAGTTTGAAATGTGTGGGGGGAAAAAAAACAGCGCTCATTTTTTACAAAGGGGGAGAAAATCCAAGTAAAAAGCCCTTTTAAACTAATACATCTGTTATATCATTTGAATCTCAATTTAATGAAAGGACATCAAAGGTGCCCAAAGGATCCTAGGGTGGGGATTTTTTTCAAGGGCTACCTGGTCTTGGCTCATGAAACATTGACTCAATATTAATATTTTTCCTCTCCTTTTTCTCCTCTTCCTTAAACTCCAAGGATTCTCATTACTGTTTTTTGTACTCGAGCTCAAAGGACAGAAGATAGACATTAGCAAACTTGCTTCACCCAGTTTAAAAGCCGATACAGTAATAAATTGAAGTCTAATAGCTCTGGTCAGGCTGTCTTTGCCCCTAAACCAATTGATTTAAATGGCAGTAATTTGGCCAGTGAGGCTAGTCCTGTTTAAATTAAACCCATTAATATAATAGCACAAATCCTGAATGAAATCCATCTGCAGAAAAGGCTCTACTGGTCAGTAGTTTCATAACAGCCAGAGGATGTCCTGAAACACCAACAATCATACAAACAGAAATTAAAGATTACAGTCAGGACCCTGGAAGGCTCCTGACACAAGAGATGCTAAGGTGAGAGAGAGAGAGGGACAGAGAAAGAGAGGGGGTAGGATATGAACAAAATAGCACGGACACATATATTCAAAGCAAGTGAGAAACCGATCTGAAGTTTTTAAGGGAAATGACCTTGGTTATTAGTAACAGTGAAAGGTTAATTATATGAATAACAGCTAGTCAGGCTCTGTGGGAAATGCCTTCGACATCCTCTTCTTTTCCCCCCTCCTATCTCACTGAGGAAGCATTTTTCTTCTTTAAATGTTCTGCCTAGACCTCATGGCCCAAAGGACAAAAAAACTTTTGAAGGTGTATGTGTGCGTGTACTTCAGCATCCACTCCCATGACCTGCCACGTCCACATTTGGTTCAGTCAGTTTCCATCAAGGTGGTCCAGTGAGTGGGGTTTGGACTGAGGAATCAGGAATTGCAGCTGCCATTTTCATCACTGAGTCTGAATCAGTGTTTAAACCTGAGCAAATTGTCTGCCATCTGTTCAAAGGGAAGACATGCTTCCTAAACAGACCAGAGAGAACCTGAGCTAAGGAGCTATGGAATTGTCAACATTTAAGTGTACCTGAAGGATGGCAGTGTTAAAAAAAAAAAAAATGCTACACATGTTTACAGGTGGCTGATGCAAGAAGTATAATTACTTTATGGGCACACTCCGAGTCCAAAATCTCAGAAACCAGAAGGAAGGGGCAAGAATCTGACAGCAGGACTAGGAGTTAGGGATTAGGAGCTCCAGGTTCTAGTATGTCTCTGTCATTTATCAGATGTGCAGTCATAGGCAAGGACCTCAATCTGAGTTTGTGTCCTCACTAAAAAGCGGGGAGGAGATACTTGTTCTATATTCCTTACAGACAGTCACTGGAAGTAAATGAGTGTATAGAAAAGTACTTGGTAATGTAAAAGATATTAAATATATGAAGATTTAATAGTAGTTGTCATAGTGCCATTATTAGGTCTACTAATAAGGCAGCAACTTATAACTATACTAAATCATAAAGGAAGGCTGTATAGATTCATGCACTCTTTACTGGGTGCTTGTCATGTTTGGGACACAGTGATAGGGTCTCTCAAATGTGCTATCTCCTTTCTCCTTATGTGAAGCAAATGTTACTATCCTTCATCTTATAGGTGAGGGAATTTAAGTTTAGAAAATTTGGGTAATTGTTCTATTAATCTGGATATGCTATTAATAATCAACAGCATAGAGCAATTACCCAAATTTTCTAAACTTAAATTCCCTCACCTATAAGATGAAGGATAGTAATATTTGCCTCACATAAGGAGTAAAGGAGATAGCACATTATCAACAGGGCTTCCCTGATAGCTCAGACAGTAAAGCGTCTGCCTGATAGGCTACAGTCCATGGGGTCACAAAGAGTTGGACACGACTTCACCTTCACTTTCATTAATAATCAACAGTGGAGGAACTTTCCTGGAGGTCCAGTGGCTGAGAGTTCATCTGCCACTGTAGGGAACACAGGTTTGACCCCTGGTCTGGGAGGACTCCACTTGCCCTGGGGCAACTGGGCACTTGCACTGCAATACTGAAGAGTGCACACCCTAGAGCCCATGCTCTGCAACAAGAGAAGCCACTGCAATGAGAAGCCCACACACCGCAACTAGAGAAAGCCTGCACACAGCAACAAAGACCCAGAGCAGGCAAAAATAAATTCATTAATCAATTAAATTTAAAAAATCAATAGTGCAAACTGAATTTGAATCCAATGCTTCTACATTCAGTTATAATGTTCTTTGAGGATATACAGTGTTCCCTCCATCAGAACACGGCCCTATTTCTTTACTCAAATATTTGTGCTTAAGGTATAACCTTAAATGTACATGAAAGTCACAAGTATATTTATTTGTTTTTTAATAGTGCTGTTCAGGGCCCACCCCAGAGTTTCTGATTGTGTGTTAGGCCCAGGGTGAGAATCCTGGTTTAGCCTATCGAGAGAGAGAAAGAATTATAATGAATATCCCGCTGCTCCTTCCAAACTTTGTGTGTTGTTCTGCATAATTAAGACACACAGGCGGAGTTTACAAAACTGGAAAGTGAAGGTTTCTTTGACTGCTTCCATAACTCAGTCCTTAAACAGCAAAACAGCAGGATGACTCTAGTCTTCCCTACAAATGCCTGCCTTCCTTAGGCACTGCTCAGTGAAGAAGACAATACTGCTTTTCCTCCTAATCTGGATAACATGAGACTCTAGCACAAAGCATTAGGGCCCCCCCTCTGAGTGACAGACCCTCACAGCCACCTAATGCAGGTGGTGCTTTACTAGTGGTGACGGGTGGGGCACCCAACCCGGGAGAGGCCAGAAGCAAAAGGAGGAGCACACCGATTTCCACATCAAGCTGCCATGTGGGGACATTTCTTTACTGCCTCTTCTTCCACAGTATGATAAACACAGTTCTTGTCTTACCTGGTCAGCATTACAGATCTCCCAGTGTTATTATGTAGAATCAATCCTTCCCTGAGAAATATCAGTCAAAGAACACGAGTTATCTAAATGGCTGATCCCTCAGAATAAAGTACACATCACAGAGGTTCTAGGAGGTGGGTGGAATACATATTTTAAATTCATATTTCACTGGTAATGAAATAGAAGATGATGTGATACCCATTCACAGAGCTAAAATACACCATGGATTATAGATGGGACATGCTCATTACCAAACAAGTATTTATTGAGTACTTACTATATGCCAGGCAATGTTCTCAGTCTGGGGAAATCCACTCTTTTTGAACTCTCTTTTGTGGGAGAAAGGACAGATTATAAGGCAACAACTAACAAACATATAATATGAAAATGGTGAAAACTGCTCTGAAGACAACTAAGGAGAGTCTGGAGATAGAAGATGATGATACAGGATGGATAGCGTATCCTTTCTGATGGGGTGGCATTTGAACAGACTTGATGGAGTGAGGGAGGTAGCTGAGAGAATAGACTTTTAAGCAGAAGGCTCAGTAAGTACAAAATCTCTGAGGCATGATTGGGCTTGTCTGTTTGGAGGGTTTCAAATTAAGTTTCTTAATCCAAGTCCTGTATTCTTTTAGTTATTTAGTATGGTCAATGTGGATGTGTCATACATCCTGGTACATATTTTTTTTTTCCCTGTCATCTCAATCTGTGTCCATAATCCAAGTATGTAAGCGGATCTTCTAAGGGGAGAGACAGAGAAATGCACTTCCTTCTCCCTACTCCTGAAGATTCCATGGGAAGGAAAAAAGACGGTGGAAACAGCTCACATGTCCTGGAATGGCCATGGTTCAGTAGGGAAAGGAGCCATTTCACTCCTGCCTGCCTTCTTTTCTACCCCTAGTAACATGCAGCTCATTATAAAGCCAGAAGATTTTGCTTCTTTTTATGAGCTTTTCTCATGGGTAGATTGGTTTGCTATGGAGCCAGGACAGCGGTTCAAAAGCCACTGAGAGACTTAGTTCACAGCCAAGACTTGGTCACTGCCAAGATCTGGGCTCTGCCATTTGAAGAGTCATGGAAATGTCATCTAAATAGCACTGGAAATATAGAAAGTTTCACAATGCTTCTGGGACAGTTCCCACTGCCCACAAACTGCCATCTCCATTAGAGAAACCTTCTTATTTTAGGAACCATTGCCCTACTCTCTTTTTTAACTTCCCAACCTCAGCCACCATTTAAGCCAAAATGCTAAGCCAAACATTAGGAAATGCAGAGCTTGTGGGATGACTAAGAAACTGCAAAGATGTAGTTGGATTATGGGCCAACTTTTCATTTTCAATTAACAGAACTATAGACATATTCTTATGCCTGCTATTGAATCTTTTTTAAGAAGTCTGTATGCTCCACCTTCAACATCTAACATTAGGATTATAATCAACAGTTATAAATCCTCATGCGAAGAGTTGACTCATTGGAAAAGACTCTGACACTGAGAGGGATTGGCGGCAGGAGGAGAAGGGGATGACAGAGGAAGAGATGGCTGGATGGCATCACCGACTCGATGGACGTGAGTTTGAGTGAACTCCGGTAGTTGGTGATGGACAGGGAGGCCTGGCATGCTGCAATTCATGGGGTCACAAAGAGTCGGACACAACTGAGTGACTGAACTGAACTGAACTGATGAATATTTGCTTGGAAAATCAAGCCTTCCAGTAAATTTGAGCCTACATATGCCTACCAAGAAATGACAGTTTCAGATGCTGTGCTCCATTTGCTATTGCACAGGAGTCGTGAAATATAATCTACAGGTTTTTGTCTTAAAGGACATACAGATACGTTGTCCTATCACCCAGGAGCTTTTTACTGGCTTGCAAAGGCTTGAAAAATTGTTCCTTTTACAGCATCTAATATTAAAGAACTTGTTTGTTTAAGAAAAGTCATCCTAAGCAGACCAACTATAACCTGCTTCACAGATTTTGGTTGTTTAAAGCTCTGCATCTCCTGGACTCAGCCTTCCTGAGAAATTGATGAAGAAGAAATTGATCAGGAAAGAGTGTTCCTAGATTTGCAAACCTCTGCCTTCGCCTGTTCTTACACTCCACAACTTTGGCCGCCACTGAAGCCAATAGCCCCATGGCACACAGCCAGATTTCACCTTTTCCCTTCCCTTCAGTTCCTCAGCGGTATATTTGTTTTATTCTACCGCAGGTACAGAAGGTGGCTCTATTTCATTCCCAGTTCAGAGTGTATTCTCATGATTTGTGCCTGTGTCTCCTTGTTCTCTTTCTTCCTTTCCTCTTACCCACAACCTACACACCTCCTCTTCCCCCTCATTAGGCAATTCATCTCATGTTTATCAGATGAATGCACATGTTGTTTTTTTTTGTAAGAGATGTACTGTTTTCTGCACATTGTTAAATTTATGTAAATAACGTCTGTTGTATCACAACCTATTGTTCTTTTTAACTCAGCACCGTGTTTTTAAATTAATATTTTAATAATTATTTTATAATAACTATTTTTTTCTAGCACTTTCAGGTCACAGAAAAATTGAGTGGAAAGTGAAGTTCCTGTTTTCTCCTGCTCCATCTCCCTCCCCCTGTGCTTACAGATTCCTCTATTATTAACTCCCATCAGCGTGGTGCACTTTTTGTAATTGGTAAGTCAATATCAATAAATTATTATTGACTAAAGCCAATAGTTTACATTAAGGTTCACTCTTGGAGTTGTACGTTCTATGGGTTTTGACAAATATATAATAACATATATTCATCATTATTCGTAGTTATCATACAGAGTAGTTTCACTCCTGTGCTCTTCCTGTCATCCCTCAGCTCCACAGCCCCCTAGACCCCTGCAAACCACTGATCGTTTTACTGTCTTCATAGATTTACCTTTCCAGACTGTCATATACTTGAATCACACAGCCTTTTCAGATTGGCTCCTTTCACTGTCATATGCATTGAAGTTTCCTCCATGTCTTTTGTGGCTTGATGTCCCATTTCTTTTGAACACTGAATAATATTTCATTGCGTGCATGTACCACCATTTGTTTATCCCTTGTCCTATTTGAGGATATCAGTTGCTTTCAAGTTTTGGCAAATATGAATAAAATGCATGTTTTATGTGGAGGATTTTGTGTGGACCTTGTATTTTTAAGGTCCATCCTCGTTGTTATTGTACAGGCATAAATGTAGCTGTCTGATGCTCCAGAGTGCTCTCCTGTGTATGCCCACCACATTGCATTATCCTCTTTTCCAATGATGGGCATCCATCTTGCTTCCTCTATCACCATGAATGAAATGCTGTGATCATTCCCATGTCTCCTTATGGCTCTGTGTAAGAATTCATTTGGGAGCAGAATGTACACCTGGGTATGCATAGACTTAATTTAACTAGGCAATATCAACTTGTTCTCCAGAAGAAAGAACTTTCAAACCCAACTTTCAAGACCTATACAACTTCACCAATACTTGCATTGGTCACCTAGAAAGCAAAGATCAGGAGATAATTCAGAGTCATTTCTCTGATGACTAAGTTTGAACTCATTAACTTTTTGCACTCCCTCTTCCCTAAATGGCACATTTATGTCCCTTTAAGTTCTATCTTCTCTCCAGACAAAGGGTCCTTGTGACCATTAGGTGAGTCTGTGCTCTCTGGAATACCTCACATTCTGGGACAGGGTAACAAACTCTCAGCAATTCCTTTTCTCCCACCACACAGTGAAGCTTTTCACATTTTCCCAGTTCCTAACTGCTCCATGGCAAGAAGATGAATGCTAACTGTGCCCTAACATGACAGACCCAAGTTACTCAAATTCTGGGGTTGTAAAAACACACAGGGACAGTATACAGGGTTTTGTACATTTTAGCATCAGTTTTATAGAAAAAGGGCTTATCGTGGTTGGTAAGATAAAAATCTGTACTGAATTCTCATTAATTAGAAATGACAAGCTCAGCAAGAGTTTCAAGAAGAATCCAAGTTGCCAATGGATTATGTATAAGTGCCTTTGTTGAATGAAAAACTGAAACCTATTACATTGCACATCATCACGTGTAATATTCATGCCTTGTTTGAGGGGCTTGTTTGCAGAGTAAATACACTTTTAGTTTTACCTAGCTGCTTAGTTATTAATATGGCTGAAGGAAAAAAAAAAGAATTTTGCAGCTGGTTTTTACTACTCACGATTCAGTTAAAAACTATATTAATTTAGTGAGATTATACCTGCCATTCAATGACACTGTGATATTTGTTGTGTGTACTTTTTACTCTAAGGATCTCTTTTCCCTGAAGACTTTCTATTTTGAAAATGGGAATTCAAGTATTCTAAACTTAGTGCTTTAGTCTCCCATTTAATAGTCAATAGCTGCTTGTTTCTTCTTTTCTCCCTAACCTAATGGTTAATTTCTGAGGTGTTTCTGGCATAAACTAATGGAAGGACCACTTCATATTTTTAAAGAGAGGCAAAGGGGAATTTAAAATTTTTTTCTTACATTGAATCAAAAGTTTTTACCTGGGAGGAAGAGATGTAATACTGTGGTATAAAGCAGTCTTTTTGTATAAAATGATCGTTGATTTTTTTTAATATAATTTCAGAGAATAAAAGTCTACTCTGTGTAATTGTGATCTCTATTTAATGTCTTTTTAATGTCATTTTAATGTCTTCTAGTTTCTGGTAGCTTCCAAGCTCCCTACAATTTGTACTATACTCTGAATGTGTTGTTCTCATTCTGCACAAGTTTCCTCCTGGCCAAAAATTTGACCAAGGGGTGGGGTCACTTATTAGGAAATCTAAAATGTACATTAAGCAAACAAATGAGTGAATGTGGTAAAAATTTAAGGCTTGATTATCTCACCCTAGGAAGATCTGAATTTTAATAGAAGTATATTGAAAAGTTAAAACAAACAAACCTTGAAAATCTAAAGCCACTAGCTTTTAAAAAAGGATTTGGGGGTGACTAGAGGTTAACAGAGATCTTTTGAGTAAGAGGAATTGGTTAGACACCATCAAATGACACTTCATAGGCAACTATCAGAGCTACTCATTCATAATTCAACTTTATTTCTACTCAGAAAAGTCATTAGGGCCCACTATGTCTGGGTTTGGCCTGAGATGAATACATAAATACCCATTCTCACAGTTTAATAAGAAAAACAGACAACATTGACATAATACGATATAATTTGACAGGTGTTGTTCTTGAAGGGTGTATAGTGAAGCCAGAGGTAGAAAATAACTATACCTAGGAAAATCCAGGGGCTTCCTGGAGGAAGTTGTATTTGAATTGCATTCTCTAGGTCTAAGAGAATGAGAAGGCACACAGCAAGTGGCTAGTAATAAAAAGGATGGGAGACTAAAATATCATGGCCCACTCTCAGTATTATATGTGACCAATAGAGACAGAAATGACCTGTAAAAGTCCTCAAGGCCACATGCTTTGGAACACCTTCCTAAAACAGGTAAAAGATGTGATGGGGACATACCATTCAACCACAATTACTCCTCTTACATTCATATCACCTTTTTCAAAGGCAGCTTTTCTCTTTTCACTCTTAGGTTGCTTGGGTACATGTCTGTGTTGTGACAATCAAGGTTGATTGTCTTGGATTAGTTATACTGTTGAGCTTAATTTTCCTTTTGAGCTGTTAACCATTCCAAATGTGCTTGAGTCTGCGATTAGTTTTGCTGAGGAGATTTTTCTGTTTGGGAACGTGGGTAGCTTTTCAACCTTGCTTTTCTGGCAGCATTCTGCAGATTTAATAACTCTGGTTATAGGAAATTTGGAAAGACAAAGAGATGTTAAACCAATATTATGTTAGTATTTATTACCACTGAGCATATTCTGAGCAATGAAGGAGAAATGGCTTCTACCTACGAGGTCAGAGTTAACAAAGAAATGACCAGATTGTTTAATTATGAAGCCTGACTGTCCTCCTTCTGCACCCTGCTCCCCCCACCCCACCCAACCTTAATCTTCTCTAAGGCAATAAGGCAGCTGATAGGGAAAAGCTGATCTCTGCCTTCTGTGTCTTATCCGAGATGGCAGTACCATTCCATCATTCTCTTGAATAAATGAATACTGCATGTAAAATATTTGTTGACATTTCCATAGCAAAGGTGAGAGTTCCAATTACTGGGTTCTAAAAAAGGGATTTGGGCAGGGGCACAATGGATTTCTGTTATTTACTGCAAGGATGGCGATGTGCATTTGAAAAGAATCATAAGAAAATACTAAGACAGAGGGGAAGTATTTAAGCATGGTAGCCAGCAAAGCTGCTTCCTAGTCTTGGGTGGAAAACTGGCTTTTGAGCATGAACCTCCTAAGACGTCAGTTTTCTTATCTCTAAAATGAAAGTGGACCAGATGACTGCCCAGACCTTTTCCCCTTTTTTGAAGCCTCACATGACAGTTTGATGTGAACTAGGTTGTGCAATTCAATTTTTTTGAGAATGTGGGCAGAATTCTCATCAGTGATATTATCATTTACCCAGTATATCTCTTCTTGCAATTTGGCTAACAAAAGGCTGATGTTTAGTTTTTGCAAGAGGGTGTGTGGTACAACATTGCAGCTAACATCAAGAGAGATCATTACTTTCCATTTTGCACACAGGTTTGGCTACATGATACAGTTCTGGCCAAAGGATCTTAAGAAGCTGGGAGCTCTAAGAAAACTTCTGCTTTTCTTGATAGAATTAATGATCATTCTCCTTCTTGATTTGAATAAGGATGGGAACTTCAGTACCCATACTGTGGTTATGAGGTCAAACTATATTGTAGCAGCAATAAATGATACACCAAGTAGCCCATATCTCAAGAACTATTATGTAAATAAACCCCTCCCTATTCGTTCAGGCCACAATAGGGTCCATTCTATCATTTGCAACACTGTCCTTTTCTTTCAGGCTTCACAAGCCAAAGTATGTGATCCTAGTAAGCTGAAATTCGCCTCTTCAGAATGAAGATGTCCGTTTAAAATGTTAAATGTTTAGATTCTCATCCTGCTTGTTCTATGAGCTTTAAAGTAGCTATTCTGTTAAATATATATGGAAAAAGTCAGAATATTTCCAGGCATCTACACTGGACCCCCATGGATTGTACGGCCAAGGTCAACTTAAAGCACCGGTTGTTATAAAGATGTCAGGGCAAAACATGAATAAAAAAGTTATCTTGACAGAGTTTCAGTTCTCTCTTTCCTACCATTACCCTTTGGAGTTCTTATTTTCCCATAGGAAAATAAGTACTCTAAATCATAACAAAATACTAGATATAGATCTTCCCAACCCTGGAATCAAACTGGTGTATCCTGCATTGCAGGTAGATTCTTTACCAGCTGAGTTACAAGGGAAGCTCATTCAATAATTACCCTCCAGGAAATGCTTAATCCGTAAGAGTATATAGATCTAATTATGGATTCACAGGCATCTGCAAAGGAAGGTATTCATTTTGTTTGGTTTTTGTTGTTGTTGTTGTTTGTCTGTTTGTTTTAATGGCTAAAGAAGAGTTTTAAGATCTTTTAAAATAATGTCTTGTGAGTGAAAACTCACCCTACCTCTACATAAGGCCAGCTGGCATCTCTAGTATGAGCTGATAAAGACCTGTTTTATTCTCACTGAGAGAGGAAAAATTGAGGATGCAGAACTAGAGATAACCCCAAATCATTTGTACTTGCTTTTTGGAAGCAGTTAAGAATATTCACTCTGAGATTTCCCTGGCAGTCCAGTGCTTAAGAATCCTCCTGCCAATGCAAGAGACATGGGTTCGATCCTTGGGCCAGGAAGACTCCATATGCCGTGAAGCAACTAAGCCCATTTGCCACAACTACTGAGCCCATGAGCCCCAACTACTGAAGCCCATGTGCCTAGAGACTGTATTCTACACCAAGAAAAGCCACTGCAATGAGAAGCTTTTGTACTGCATCTAGAGAGTAGCTCCTGCTCACTGCAACTAAAGAAAACCTGGGGACAGCAACAAAGACCCAGTGCAGCCAAAGGTTAATTAATTAATTTTTAAAAAGACATTTCAATACATATCTATACACATGGTGTACACACACACACATATTCTACACTAAGTTGCCCATACATTTTTTTCAGTTTACTTTTAACACAGAGACACTGTTGTATGGAAGATGGCACGAGAGAGGACTGATAACTACTTCTTCACTATAATAAAAATGCGGCAGGAAATAGTTTCACATCAAAGAAGTAAGCATACAAGGCTTCACCTGCATAGGAAGCTATGGTTCATTGCCTCACGTTTCATCACAGCCCTTGCTAGGTTGACAGAAAGCCATACCCGGGGTCTAGTAGTGCAGTGAGGAACACACTGCTCCTGCTTCAAAGCACTCCATGGCTGAGATATGCATCCTGGCTCTCCCATGGGCACTGCCACTCACATGGAAACCCCTGATATATGGGCTATCAATACTCAATGTGTTTACAGAGAGATCCCCAACTGGGCTCTCCTGCTGGAAGAAATACTGGTTATGGTAGACCACACAGTACATTTCAATTAAAGCAGAAAGGAGTTATTACTTCATAGAGTGTGATGAGAAGTAGAAGATGTATATTGAATGTAGCAGGTGAAGACAAAAGTCTTGGTAATATTATTAGATGGTAGCTTTCTGGGCTTGTAACTTGAAACAGGTCATACTGAGTTCCTCCTCAACATTTTATTCCAAATCTGGGGGAAACCTGGGGAAAATAATTGGCTGCTTTGTCAGGACAAAATAAAGAAGGACATGGACGGACCTAGAGTCTGTCATACAGAGTGAAGTCAGAGAAAAACAAATATTGTATATTAATACATAACCATGGAAGATAGAAAAACAGTACAGATGAAGCTATTTGCAAAACAGAAATAGAGAAATACACATAGAGAATGGACATATGGATACCAGGGTGGGAAGGAGTGGGTGGGATGAATTGGGAGACAGGGATTGACATTGTAAATATATATACTACTATCCATAAAATAGATATCTAACGGGAACCTGCTGTACAGCCCAGGGAACTCTACCTAATGCTCTGTGGGGACCTAAATGGAAAGGAAATCCAAAAAAGAAAGGATATGTGTACATGTATGGCTAATTCACTTTGCTGTCAGTAGAAAATAACACAGCACTGTAAAGCAATTTTTGTTGATAAGTTGCTAAGTCATGTCTGACTCTTTTGAGATCTCATGGACTATAGCCTGCCAGGCTCCTCTGTCCCCTGGATTTCCCAGACAAGAATACTGGAATGGGTTGTCATTTCCTTTTCCAGGAATCTCCCCAACCCAGGAATTGAAACCGCATCTCCTACATTGGCAGTCGGGTTCTTTATCACTGAGCCACCAGGGAAGCCCCCAAAGCAGCTATATTTCAAAAATTTTGAAAGAAAGAAATATGAACTTGAAGAGGTAATGTGTACAGATTAGAGGGGCAAGGTAAAAAGAGAACAGATCACTTGTTTTGCCTTGGTGATATTCCAGGTAGAGTGGTGGTTGTTATGAATGAATGTTATGGCCATTTTTAAGTGCATGGTTTCTGTCATAAACTATTTCAAAATCACCTCTTGAATTGAACTCAGGAAGGAGACTCTCCAAGTAGGGAATGGGTGCTTAATTAGACCCTGGGTTGCAATTGTCCCTTTGGGAGTTTCTAAGGCTGTGTGATTCCTGCTGTCATCATCATGCTCACTGCCAGGGGTCCATGGCTCCTCTTTCAGATTCTACTCTAGCATAAACCTAAACCCTCTTTTTGTTTTCCCTCAACATGGTTAACATTTTCAAGAGAAACTTCACTAAAAGAGACAAAAATAATGATAGAATCAAAGGCTATAGCAACAGAAAAATCCATGTTAAAAAATGTAGACAATACAAGGTGTTTTTCCTTACAAATGTAATACTATTGATACACCATGACCTTCAAAGTGTTGGAATTACTATATTGGCCTTGGTTTCTTGATCGCTTGATTCCTGACCCCCACTGGTTATGTAAATCTTTAGTTTTTACTATTTGAACAGTTCCCTAGACCACTCCAAGTATAGAGGTGGGGGGGGAGGAATTCTTGTCCTTTACCCATCTGGGGCTATTTGGCTGGGGCACTGTAAATTAGACCAGCAAAAGGCAGGTTAACAAAAGAAAAACAAACACAAGTCTATTAATAAGCACATTGTGCATACACCCGAGGGCACCCAGCAATGAAAAACCAAAAGAGGTGATCGGAACTTGGGCTTATATACTGTCAGGCTAAACAAAGAAAAAAAGGTATTTGGGGCTTCTGGGGAGAAAGTTATGAGAAGGTACTTTCATTGGTAACGGATGAAATGTCAATTTGGTTACACTGATGCATTAATACCAACTGATGGAAAATAAATGACAATGTCTTGACCATATCATATACATATAATCTTGTTAGATTCTGATCTACTGTCTTGAGACATATTTCATCCAAGAAGCTCAGATCATCAAAGAAAATGTAATTAAAAATTAATTCAAATATTTTCCTTGTCTTTTCTTAAAAACAGTGAAGGACATGTGTAGCTCACAACATTTCAGCATTTCTATTTTTTTTCTCTCTCTCTTTTAATAATTTCCTTCTTAGCACTCTTGATTGATTTACTTGCAAACTCCTTACAAAAATCTTGGCCTCCTCCCCACAAAAAAGCTTTCATCTAACCCAAGTCAGTGCATCCCTTCTTTTTCTGTCTCTTTCTTTTATTCCCGGCCTCATCTCTCCCTTCTTTTATTCTATTCATCTCCCATCTTTTATTCTGCATTACAAAGGCCTGAATTACTACCCTGGGGAGGCTGGCAATGAATCTTCCTCAGCAAGCTGGGGGAGGAGGGGGAAAAAACTGAGAAAGTAAAGCCAGAATCTTTTTTACTGAGCAGGGGAAAGTTTGCAAATTCTCTTGTTAGAATTTTTTGTTCTTCTACACTTAGAATAGGATTATATACTGTTGGACTGGGATATTTATCATGTCTAGGCACCTTTAAAGAGGAAAATGGACAGATCTCCTTCTTCAGCCGGAGAAGGCAATGGCACCCCACTCCAGTACTCTTGCGTGGAAAATCCAATGGACGGAAGAGCCTGGTAGGCTGCAGTCCATGGGGTTGCGAAGAGTCGGACACGACTGAGCGACTTCACTTTCACTTTCACGCATTGGAGAAGGAAATGGCAACCCACTCCAGTGTTCTTGCTTGGAGAATCCCAGGGACGGGGGAGCCTGGTGGGCTGCCGTCTCAGGGGTTGCACAGAGTCGGACACGACTGAAGCGACTTAGCAGCAGCAGCAGCAGCCTTCTTCAGCCCTTTTCTATTGACTATCACTGTTTCTGGGCTTCACAGGGGACTCTGGTGGTAAAGAACCTGCCTACCAATGAAGGAGACATAAGAGATGCAGGTTCGATCTTTGGGTCGGAAAGATGCCCTGGAGGAGAGCATGACAACCCACTCTAGTATTGTTGCCGGGAGAATCCCACAGACAGAAGCACTGGCGAGCTACAGTCCATAGGATTGACTGAAGTGACTTAGAACACATACATGCACACATCCCTCTTTCTATGTGCAGTCCTTCATTTAGAACACTGGGGCTAGGTCCATTTCTGATCATGGGATGATTTATTTTTATTTTTGTGTTTGTATAGCAAAACTGTGGCCCTGACATTAGGACTCATATCAATCAAAAACCTTGAAAGTATCAAGAGCAATCTTGATTTTTTTTCAAGTCCATCAAATCTCTTTTTCTCCATTATGAAAGAGAAAACTTCTTGTTGCCAATATTTTTTGCGATGGTATACTTATCCTCCTAGGTATAGTTAACGTTGACCTCAGATATGTGAATTTTACTTTAACGTGGCTTTTAAGAAAATAATATAGAGCTCAAAATAGTAAAAGCACTTTTGAAATAGTTGCGGGAATTGAGAAGATATAATATTGGGAAGGTTGGAAGTAAATTCTTTTTTGAAATTTTCAATATACTTCTGGATTGGCAGTCCCCCCTCCCCCGCTTGACAAGAAACTCTATGGTTTGCAGGAACACAGTGGTTTAATAAAATTGGCCTTCTTCCTTCTACTAAAAGTTTACCTGCGAGAGCCCCGAACATAATAAAATCAGATTATGAAGGCAATCATATTTACTTGTAATAAATCAAATCTTGCAGACATCAGTTAAGTCTCCCTACTGCACTGGGACAATATCATGCGTGCATACATCAATACCTGAGGTGTCAGAAATATATTTCATAAGTTCAGAAAAATTGCACATACACTCCCAGCACCATTATGAGCAGTGAATTTGTAATGTGAACATTATGATGTATAAAGTGGCTTTGTTCCTACATTTAATAAGCACCGCATGTCAAGCCCACAAACATAACGGAATTTGCTGGTGATTTCTTACCATTAAATGTAGGTTATTGTTTTCAGAAAAAAAAAAGAACTTTTTCATGCTTTGCTAACATTATCCATTTCTAAGCACACACAGTCTCCTTCAACAAAGTAGCCACCTCTTTAAATCAGTAAATAAAACCAGATCTACCACTGTGACATTAAATTAGGTTGGACTGAAATAACCATTGGCCAACATCTTTGTCTAGAATTAGCGGCTATGAAAATCTATGCTATTCCTTTTCCAAGACATCTTTTAGAATTACAGTAGTCCAAAAAGGCACTGTCTTCTGTAGAAAGGCCTCAATATAATATAGCATTTTCAGGATGGATTCATTGAAACTTTATGACTCTTGCCTCCAACCTAATGCTTCAAATTATTAGCTTATCTATAAAGGGTTATAAAATGGAGTTTGAAGGGTTAGTACATCTTACATTGGTGATTTGAGACAGGTAAAAATAAATTTTATAGATTTATTTTGAGTGTACAAGAAACTGGCGATTTATCTTTTCTTTCTTAAAAAATATTTCTCATTAAATGATGTTTTTGAGGTCTTACTGCCTTAGTATATTAGCATGTATTCTTTTAGTGGAAGGAGAATAGTTTGAAAAGTTTGAATGACTAGAAAGGGCAGCAGTAAATTTGATCAGTCTAGGGGAATTGATGTTAGATGCAGGAGACAAAGTGCATTTCAGACCCGATGATGCTGGAAACGTGAGTCCTACTGGGCCATAGTGAAATCTACCAGACAAGTTCATTGCATTATACTTGTCTCAAGCACTAACATCTGGAAAACTTTCACAGATTCCCCATGAGCTACCTTTTCATTCTTTTCTACTCTGTTCCATATCTTCCCATCTATTTTCTGTCCTTTTCCAGTTCTTTCTCTTCCATTCCACTTCATTAGTATTAGAGTAAATCCCATGTGCCTTGATTGTTTCATGCA